>NC_085987.1:14441333-14753796 GCF_910591565.1 Cydia splendana | reverse complement strand
ATACATAATAATGTCGGTATTTAACTAAACATAAGACGAACTCTTTATTTCATTTACGCGAGCGGAGCTGCGGGCCCGTCTAGTAAAGGTAATATTAGCCAAATCTTCTTGTAATGAGCCGTTAAAAGGTACCTTGACATAATGAATGCTATTTTAAAACAACTATGAGTGTTAATATTATATATAGCTACACAACCACTGATTTCTCATGTATATGTACGTTTTATTTGGAAACTGTGAGACCTAGGTAAAAAAAAAATCAACTGTCTTGATAAGCGGCCCACCGGCGTCGAGGCTCGCGAAAGCCGAAGGCCGAGCTCCGCGTAGGGCCGAAGGCCCGAACCGTCACACGAGAGGGGGAAGTTGGGGCTTAAACACGACCCAATAGGAAAAGTGTCTTAGACAAGACACTTTTACTATTGGGTCGTGTTTAAGCTCCAACTTCCCGCTTACGCCCCAAAGCAAAACCAACCCTCCAAGTGTTTTAATAAGCGAAGTGGCGGGCCGAAGGCCCGACGCTGAGCTTCGAAACCTAGCGAAGGCCGAAGGCCGAGCTCCGCGTAGGGCCGAAGGCCCGGAGCGTCCCTTACGCATGCGCTAGCACGCGAGGCCGAAGGCCGAGCTGCGTGAATGCGGTGCTCCCAAGCGTTCTACCAAGCCAACTGTCTTGATAAGCGGAGCCGGCGGGCCGAAGGCCCGACGGCGAAGCGTCGAGGCTCGCGAAGGCCGAAGGCCGAGCTCCGTGTAGGGCCGAAGGCACTTTTACTCTTGGGTCGTATTTAAGCTCCAACTTCCCGCTTGTGCCCCGGAGCAAAACCAACTATCCCAAGTGTTTTAATAAGCGAAGCGGCGGGCCGAAGGCCCGACGCAGAGCTTCGAAACCCAGCGAAGGCCGAAGTCCGAGCACCGCGTAGGGCCGAAGGCCCGGAGCGTCCCTTACGAGTTCCCAAGCACGCGTCGCAAGGCTGAAGGCCGAGTTGCGGGAATGAAGTGCTCGCATGCGGACCTTTTCTTTCAAGCAAAAGAACAACTTCATTTCTTTTTCTCTTTGGAAAACAAAACTACAGCACAAACAACAACACCAACAACAGCACCAACAACATTACCAAAAAGAACAGCACCAACAAAAAGACCGCGGGGCCCTCGAGCCCCGCGCACAACGCACAAAACTAGTTTAGCCCTTATAGATTTAATTTAATAAGGATATTTTGTTTGTTGGGAGGTCTTATCTCTGGGAAAACGCGCGGTTTTTGAGTTTTTATGTTTTCCTACCAAAGCTCGGTCTCCCAGATATTATGTACCTATATGTATTTTTATTCAATCGTGCGACCTGTGCAATAGGGGAGGATGGGGTGATTGCGGACGCTGAAAGAAAATAATGTACAACTTCTATACCTACTATAATACTATTAGCAATAATCAGTCTGACTACATATCGCTGGCCCAATATTACAGGGTTCTATGTTTCACTTTTATCGAATTGAAATTTAGAACATTGTCATAGTGACATTTAAGTCGAATTTCAACTACACTCGGCGTCACGGAAATCGCACACCCACGGATTTTTGTTTCAAGCCGTTATAAACCTTATGTTGTTGAAGGTAAAGTATGAGTGTGTGGGATCATTTTAAAGAGAATTTAACCCTTCATTTAAAAACAATGCAATAGTTACTAAAGAGTAAAAAAAAGGCACCTTTTTTAATAAGAAATAAAAATCGTATATTCATGCAAAAAAATCAACAAATTAAAACACAATAAAATCAACAAATATCGGAATACAAATGCCTAAAACTAAACTTAAAACCTAGTGTTGCCTCCTCTGGCCTTAATGACTGCCTCCATGCGAGCCTTCATGGACCTCACGAGAGACACGACGTATTCTTGAGGAATAGCATCCCACTCTTCAATGACGGCATCTCGAAGCTGTGCCAGGGTCGCAGGTGCAGGATTACGTGACCGCACCTTCCGTTTTAGCTGATCCCAAAGGTGCTCTATGGGATTCAGGTCCGGACTCCTTGCTGGCCACTGCATGACGGTGATCCCAACCTGATCAAGGTAGTCCCGAACAATCAACGCTGTGTGGGAGCGGGCGTTATCCTGCATGAATGTGAATCCAGGACCGACAAATTCGGCGTATGGAACCACATGGTCCTCCAGGATCTCTGTGATGTACCGATGAGCAGTCATGGATCCCTGGCCTCGACCACCACCAGTGCGGGAAACACAAACGAGCTCGGTTTTGCCGGCGAGGGAAATGCCACCCCAGAACATGCAGGATCCTCCTCCGTATCCGACGGTTTCTTCAAGACAGGCCTGTGAATAACGTTCCCCTTGCCTCTCCACCCACTCTCCACCCACGAAAATCTCTTCATTTGCTGGTATATCCATTTTAATTGTATCAAAATCCTCCCAAAACTTCTCTTTCACTACATCGTCACATCCACTCTGGGGAGCATACACACTTATCAAATTGAGTGTTACGTTTTCCAGCATCACTTTTATAGCGATAATCCTATCGCTCTTCCTGTTTACATTTGTGACACCCTGTTTCAACTGACTATCTAGTACTATACCGACCCCATTGCGTTTGCCGTTACTCCCGCAGTAGTAGAACTTATATCCTTCCCCAATCTCTCTAGCCCTTGCACCCTTCCACTTCGTCTCCTGTAAGAAGGCTACATTTATACGTCGTCTTTTCATCACATCTGCTAGCTCTCTTCCCCTCCCAGTCATAGTCCCTATATTCCAGCTGGCATACCTCAATCTCACACACTTAGGTTCCCGGGCTTGCTTCTTACGTCGCCCCCACCCGGGCTGGTGCGACAACCCTTGTCCATTTCCCACAGAAGCCGGGTGCTGCCCCTGCGCGTCGCCTGCGGGGTACGCCCTAGCCCTATCGCTCATCTCATTTTGTCCAATATACATGCTGCTAAAAGGATTTGGCATTTAGTTTTTACAACCGGCCGCCTGCCTGACGTCAACCCTCCTTGGGACTCCTTAGTTGACTTAGGTCACTGTCATTTTCTTCCTTTAGTCGCCTTTTACGACATCCATGGATAGGCACGGAGTGGGCTATTCTTAGGCCGGCTACCACACGGCACCGAGTTAAGTATAAATGCATTTTCTGGATAAACCTAATAAGGTGCCCTGTTGATAGTTAGAAGGATATCCATTCATTATTGGGGACCCAGTATAGGTATAGATACCTGTTGATTTAAAAATATTTGGAACATTGAACTATTAGATAGCCATTTTCTACAAAAATATACGAAACAATTTAACGAACGTTTTAAGTGACAACGGAACAATGTCAACAACTTTAATTAGAGTTGCAGCTCGGCGATGAAGACAATGCCGCGGCGTCGACAGAGAATAGGCTGAATCCGTGACCTTCCTCCGCGTTGCTGCAGCGAAATAGGTCAGCGGCTTGAATGCTATTAATAGCGCGGCGAAAGTCGGGCGCCGCCCCATCCCAGCGAGCGTCCCGCGCGCGCCCGCCATCGATCCGCCGCCAGTCCACCACGCTCGTTCCGTGATCGAGACATTCGACAAAAATTGATCCTTTCATTGCCGATTGCTTTCAAACTGTGCAGCAGTCACTTGACCAAAGCGTTAAATGTCCTTGTATGTAAGTAAATATCAAGGATAAAAAAAATCGTAGTTAATTAATTTTAATTATTGTATTAAGGGTAAAACGAAACAGATAAAAGTAAACGAAATAATACTTATATAGGGTTAATGCGCTTTGAAATTTTTACAGCTTCAAGGGACTGTATAATTGAATACATATATGGTTTTAATTTCAACTCGATACCTCCACGTGTTCCTAAGATAAAGGGTCTTGACAGACAGACGGACGGACGGATGACAAAGTGATCCTATAAGGGTTCCGTTTTTCCCTCGGAGTAATTAACAATGGAGCCGCCATTAACAGGCGTTCCCCTCTGTCGAAAATAGGCGGCCAATGGTCAACCACATGTCAACCATATGTATGGACTGACGTTTATCTGACATGACGTACCTATACATTTGATGTGCCCCTCCCCCGCAAAAAACGGCAGACTATTTTGTACCGAAAATTTTAGACATGGCGTCTCCGTTGGTTATATCCTCTAAGGTTTTTCCTTTTGAGGTACGGAACCTTTAAAACAATACGTGCATTAAAAATAAAATCAATACATTTAAGTAAGAGTAGGGTAGACCGGGGACAATAGAAACAATTTTCCTTTAACCGCCTGTAACCGTTATATTTTTATGAGTAGAAAGATGTACGCCCAAAATATTTCAAGGCTAGTTATCTGGTTCCTAAATGAAATGTATTTCGATGGTCTATAATCCATAGTTTTTTGACAATAATTTAATAAAGAGAATGGGGCAGCATGGTTCAATTGACCTCACATGACTGTTAATTGAAACACTATGTGAGGTCAATTGAAACACTCGAATATCTTCGGCACAATGAAAGTACTTGTGTCTGTTTTAATCTTTTTCATCACTACCTCTGCATACAATGAGCTCATCAAAAGTTCGCAAGCATAAAATAAATATTTCTCAATTTATAAGCATCTGAACGATATAAACGCGGGGAAAAAACAAGAGTATACGACTTTTTGTTTTCTTTGTTGCTGTTACCTTATACATTTATCTTAACCAAAGTAGTTTTAATGCAATTATAAAATATAACGATATAGAATCGCAGAAAACAAGCATAATCATGTTTCATACAAAAGTGCTAGTTTCAACTATAACAATGTTTCAATCACAACCATTCCGTGTCCCTACCCTGTGACAACGAGTGTTGCAAACGTCGGGATGTAAAATGAAATAATAGACGCAATAAAATAATCAGTTTAAATTGTTTTATTAAACAAAAACATGACGATATGCCAAATAAAAAAAAATATCCTAAACTCTCTCTGATATAAATTTTAGCAGTAGCCGACCTCTTTAATCAGCCGGTAGGCAGCAGTCGGTTGTTGCTAAAATATATTATTATTATATTATTAAATGTGTAAACCGAGCACTTTCATTTGACACCAAACTTGACCATATTTTCTTGCAATTAAAATGACCAGAATAGCAAGACCCCTCACAAATAGCTTTTTAGTATGTTAAGCACTTCTAGCTCTCTATATAATGCCCTCAACTATACGTTTACCCAATTTCATTTAAATTAGAACAAATTTACTTAAGTTATTGTGTATCAAACTATCCTCTGATAGTTCAGCTTAAAAACATCGAAATGCAGGGACGTACCCCTAGCCAGCCGTGTGGAAAAAACTGCAGATTTCTAAAAAATACTTCGTAGATCCATAATTTATCAACTGGGTCAAAAACTACATAAATAATAGTGAACATTAATAGAACAAACAGTCAAACATGTGCACCGAATACAGAACCTCTTTATATTTTGAAGTCGGCTACTTTTAGGGACGATTAAAACACGAGGGCGATTGAAATGTTTCAATCGTCCACAAGCAAGTTGTTTATATCGTCCCCACAGCCCGTTTTTCACTTCAAGGTCAAATATTATATATAAAAAAGACTCGAATGCTGAACAACGGCCATTAAAAACATTCGTTTATTCCTAACTCGAACACCAAAATAATTTGATTAGTCAAAATACAAGAGTAAACGAAGTTATAAGAAAATATACGAGAGCGCAAGTGCTTACTTTTTACCGCGGAAAACTGTTTTGGCTCGTGGAAACTCCCGTCTCGCACCGTCGCTCGAGCCCTACTGGCTAAGGATTGAAACATGGCCGACAGCGTATACCGAGTGTTGCGTCAGACGCGTAGGTATTATAGTTTTCGAGAAATTTGACTTGTTTCAATCATGATGTGTTTCTATTGTCCCCGGTGTACCCTACTTTAAGTAATTTTGTATCGGATATGCATATATTTATCTAAGGGCCATTTGCCCCATGCACTAACCTGAGGTTAACCAGTTAAACCTGGAAGTTACCATGGTTACCAATATAATTTGACACTGGGTTAACGATTTAACCGCTTAACCCCGGGTTTCTGGGATGGTGCAAGTGGGCCTAAGTTAATTAATATTTTGCTTTTCACAATTTCAGTTTGTATACGTACTAATAACAATGTTCCCATATAATTCACTTAAACTTCTAGGTACTGTATTGAACAAAGTAGCGCCAAAGTTACACGTGACGCAATTTCAGCAGCTTAGCAGTAGTAGTGAAGTAGTTAAAGTAAATTCGAGATTGCTATTATTTCCGTCTGACGCTAAGTTAGCGCTTGACATACGAGCGCTCCATTTAGTTTAAATCGTAGACTTGGAGCAGGCGACAGGTAAGATTAAGCGCAACCTATAAATAGACTAATTTCGGTACCCCTGTGGCGGTAGCACGGTCGCATTTTTATCGCTGTCACCATGTCTGTCACGTTCTAACAAGTATGTAAATGCGAAAGTGACGGGCAAGGGGCATAGTGACAGGCGATAAAAATGGAACCATGCTGCGCCCGGTTATGTCACTTATGTCAAACTCTGAAAGGAATAAAATTTAATAAAGTAATTAATAATTACGCGACACGAGTGTATGATGCTCGCTGTCATTTAATAAAGTAATCAATCATATTACATTACTAGCTGTTGCCCGCGACTTCGTCCGCGTGGACTACTTTTCCGCGTTACTTTTCTTGCATTCTAATAATATGCTCTTAAATACAACGATTCACGTCCAAAAAAATGTTTGACCTTCATACAAACTTTCATCCCCTTTTTTACCACCTTAAGGGATGAATTTAGACAAATGCTGAAATTAGTTATCTTCTCTTTAAATGAAATAAGTTTTTACGAAATTAAATATTCCTAGCTTAAAATAATATTTGAACCCTATACAAATTTTCAACCCCCTTTTAACCCTTTTAAGGAATGAATTTTTAAAAACGCTGAAATTACTTTTCTTATATTCTAATAATATGCCATTATACAAAGATTCAAGTTCCGCACTCACAAAATATTTGATCTCCTTACAAACTTTCAACTCTTTTCTCACCACCTTGGGGGATGAATTTTAATAAATGCTTTAATTCGTTTTCATGTTTTTTAACTTAATACCTTTTTGCAAAGTTTCAATTTCCTAGCTTAAAATAAAAATTGCGTCACAAGACGAACTTTTATCCCCTTTTTAAACCCCCTTAGGGATTAAATTTCCAAAAACGTCGCAATTACTTTTTTTGTAATCGGCTATTATGCCTTTCTAAGAAGTTTCAAAGCATTTGTAATGGATTCAAACTTTCAACCCCTTTTTAACCCTGTTATGGGATGAATTTTACAAAACCCTGAAATTACTTTTCCTGTCTTCTAATAATATAAAGATTCCCAAATACAAAAATTCAAGTCCCGCGCTCGAAAAAATGTTTGATATCCATACAAACTATCAACCCCTTTTTCACCACCTTAGGGGATGAATTTTCAAAAACGGTGAAATTGGTATTTTCGTATTTTAATTTAATACCTTTTTGTAAAGTTTCAAGTTCCTAGCTTAAAATAAAATTTGTACTTCATGTCGAAATTTCATGCCCTTTTTAACCCCCTTAGGGGTTGAATTCCCAAAAACCTTGCAATTACTTTTTTTTTTAATCGGCTATTATGCCTTTTTAAGAAGTTTCAAAGCATTTGTAATGGATTCAAACTTTCAACCTCTTTTTAACCCTGTTAGGGGATTAATTTTACAAAACGCTGAAATTACTTTTCCTGTCTTCTAATAATATCCCCAAATACAAAGATTCAAGTCCTGCGTTCGAAAAAAATATTTGATATCCATACAAACTTTCAACCCCTTTCTCACCACCTTGGGGGATGAATTTTCAAAACTGCTTAAGTCAGTTTTCATGTTTTTTAATTTAATACCTTTTTGCAAAGTTTCAAGTTCCTAGCTTAAAATACAATTTGCACCCTAAGACGAACTTTTATTCCCTTTTTAACCCCCTTAGGGGTTGATTTCCAAAAACGTTGCAATTACTTTTTTTTGTAATCGACTATTATGCCTTTCTAAGAAGTTTCAAAGCATTTGTAATGGATTCAAACTTTCAACCCCTTTTTAACCCTGTTAGGGGATGAATTTTACAAAACGCTGAAATTACTTTTCCTGTCTTTTAAATAATATCCCCAAATACAAAGATTCAAGTCCCGCGTTCGAAAAAATGTTTGATATCCATACAAACTTTCAACCCCTTTTTCACCACCTTAGGGGGTGAATTTTCAAAAACGCTGAAATACGTTTTTTTGTATTTTAATAATAGGTATATATTTTTACGGAGTTTCAAATTCCTAGCTTAAAATAAAACTTGAACCCCATACAAACTTTCATCTCCTTTTTAACCCCCTTAGGGGTTGAATTGCTCAAAATCGCTTCTTATCTCTTTCTCTTAATCACTGGCGGCTTAGTACTCTCATCACATAATGTTTTCATATTAAATACTTGAGCGTCGTGATCGCTAAGGTGACTTCTTATGGGCTGTATGTCCCAGGTACCTTTACTACAGTTCGAGTAAACATGATCAATACATGTACCAGTCATTTCAGTAATCCTAGTTGGCAACGTGTGCATAGGGCACAGGTTATATTGACCCATTAAGTCTAACAATTGGCGCTTTTGCCAAGTATTTCTAAGAAGATCCACATTGAAATCACCCATTATTACTATTGAGTAATCAGGATATTCTTGGAATAATGCATGTAATAGATGGTAATAGTAACTCAAGACCACGTACACACTTCTTAAACCTATTGAAATCCGACGTATACAAACATATTACAATTGTCCTGCAGTCATACAAGTTAACACCGCAGAGTTCAATGTCCATTTCATTTGACATTTGAGATACAAATATTAACTCCTTACTTTTTATGTGTTTTGACAAATAAATACAAACTCCCCCATTTATGTGATTTGTTCTACAATAGTTAGCCGCCAAATAGTAATTAAATATGTTAATTTGACATAGTTCATAATCCTTCATCCAATGCTCAGAAAGACATATAACATCAGGATTATTATTTGCCTGTAAAAAACACTCTAAAGCGGGTATCTATTTGCAAAGTCTCCTAATATTTTGATGTAAAAGGCATAAATCATTTACCGAACATACATTTCCTGCATCATACATTTTATCACAGTTTATACGTTTCCCCCCAGAACCCCCCACCATAGTTCTACTGCACTCGAAAAAACGCGGTCTCTGTTTGTGTGCCCAGAGATATTTTTTTAACCATGCCGGCATAAGTTGCGGGTGTCACAAATGAGCTCATAGAAACATGCAATTCATTTACCTTAATTAAACCAGAAATTATCAGTGCAAATTTTTTACCTAACAAATACTTACTGTCTAAACATATATCATCAATGTCAATGTATTTAATATTATTAAAATAGGATGCTAGGAATTTTACTTCATAATCAAGCAGCATAGTCAAAAAATTATAAGATATACCAGGTAAAATAATATTCGTATTTGATAACATTCCCATATAAAATCCTAATAGATTCAGAAATGATTTTGGATTCGTTTCATTCATGCCACACAACAAAATTATGTAGTCATTTTTGGTAAATGACTTACACATGTCTAACGCTGGCTCAATTAAATTAGTAAGATTCGCGCCCGGCTTAAACCAGCGGGCTCAGCACGGTTCCATTTTTATCGCCTATCACTATGCGCGTCCCTTTCGCACTTACACACTTGTTAGAACGTGACAGGTATGGTGACAAGCGATAAAAACGCGACCGTGCTACGGGGGCAGGTAACAATATTGTACCGATCACTAAACCGGTGTAGCATTTTACCTACACCACGGCCTCGGTCATCGCTTATCAGTAGGTAGCATACGGTGACGCATGGGGGTAGGATGTCGGTCAGCGCGTGCATCTATCTCGGGAACAGCGGCGGTAGATTGCGACACACGCGGAAATCAAATTTATCTTGGAATCAAATCAAATTTACATATTTCATGTAGAATTTAATAACGTTTAACATATATTTTTTTCAAAAATTAAAATCGGGATTAACAGTGTGAAAAACTCGAATTTGTAACATCCCATAATACTTTCTCTTCATACAAAATAACTTGTACGTTGTTACACTAGAAAGTTATATGTATTTCCAACGCAATTTGAATTTAGAACGCGACTTATTTTACTGAGTGCGGACCTTAAAGTCCGTGGCTGTATGCGGCTAGGGCGTACGGCATTCAGAGAATTAATGACGGCTTAAATGTGACTATCCAATCAGATAGTGATAATGATTCAGGACTAATTTTAATTTTAATTTATACAGTGTGTATTATTTAATTCAGAAACAAGTTCTTGATCTTGTAATAGGTATTGCGATCAGGATACTTATCCATAATGTAAAAATATGTCATGAAGATCATGGTATTTTTGTTCTAGCCACTACGAGTACAATTGTCCGACCAGCATGTAAATGTATCGATACTATTACGTGGCTCCGTTACATTATCTTCAAACTATTTTAATAGGCTGCTATTTCGTTTCCTCCCCGGCCCGCAGTTATTTCATCCCATATCATGGACTTGTAACAGTGTGGCTCTGAACTAAATGCGGACTTGTAACAATATAACTTTTTGAAGTGAAAACTTCTTTAGAGGCGCTGGGCACTTTGGAACACAGGTGGGGAAAAAATGATAAACTCGAGACAGCGTAATGCGAGCACGTGACCGTAACGTTTAGATGGCCACTCATTTAGATGGCATTTAAATCAATAAAGAAAAACTCAATGACATTACATGAAAAAGGTTCTAATCTTGTACGGGTTAAAATACGAGGATCTCACAATTACATTCTAACTTTATATCACTCAAATATAATTCAATAAAGCTACATCTTGATGAAATCGCTAATAAAAGTGAACTCTAGTATTGGTGAATAAAAGTCAAAATATCATGACCAAATATATTTAGATGTATAAGCGGTTTCAAGTAAACTCCGAATAAGTTTTACATAAAGTTTATTTGTTATGTAGTTAATATAGCAGAATAACACAAATTCAATCTCTTTCCACAAATTACATAGCCAAATCCACAGCCTTCATTTTCTGTCTGCTGTCAGTGTCATCTTTGCTCCAAAACGCGGGAAAGTCTCAGTCCTTTGTCAAACATTAAAAAAAAACTCAATGAACGTTCGAAAAACCTAGACATCTAACAGAATGCGAGGTCTGCAAGGTAACTTTACAATTTCTATTCGAATTTTAAACAATTAACGCTACAAATTTGAATTTCGAATTATAAACAAGCTCACTGACCAGCAATTTCGGAACTAAAGTTTTTCAATAGAAAGGAGGTTGGGTCAATTATATGTACATAGTGCTGCAGACATTTTGGACTTGGACTAGTCATTGAGTTTTCACTTCTGTCGGCACTCCCGGAGTCCAACCCGTTTTTTTTTCATGGATTGAACAGGCTACCAATTATAAATTTATCTCACATAGGTTAAGCGTAAAATGTACATCAAATTTATTAAGCTTAGCCAGCTTTTTCCTAAATCTGGACTTGGGTCACTCTGGCTCTCAGGACTCAGGAGTCTCAGGTACTTACAGAAATAAATAAACAATGCTGTAAATAAAAAAACAGGTGTCATTCATTACAGATAATATTGCTGATTTTAATCGACGTATTTCATTATTCATTAGTACTTATATAATTGAATTTATATTTTAGTATATACCTAATTGAATTTATATTTGAACAGCCAAACTGGACGGTGTGAAGACGTACATGAGAATGCGGCGGGTGCCGACTCACCTGCAGGTCAAGGTCATCAAGTGGTTCGATTACCTCTGGCTTACGCAGAAGTGCTCTGACGAAGAGAAGGCGGTCTCGTGCCTTCCGGACAAGCTCAAGGCGGAGATTGCAATAAATGTTCATTTGGACACGTTGAAGAGGTATGTGATCGACGTTACTAATTACCTATTATAGTAGGTAAGTACTTATAATTTAATTAAATCAACTTCAACAACATGCAACATGCCTTGTAGCATTAAGTCCGCCTTTTGTACTGAACTTGCAGTTTTTTATGGCACTAGCGAAGATGGACGCAAAATTTGAACCCATTCACACATTTATAAATGCATGAAATTTTTAAAGTAGGCGAGCCTAATAATAACCTTCTTTGGTGCACGCTTTGAGCAACACCGGCTTCCGACACGTCGGAAGGGAGGGGCCCAAGCGATATCTTACCGTACAAATCTTTTTGCCATTTTTTGCGGGGGGAAAGGTGCACACAGTCGCACTTCTCACACACTTACATACAAAATCCAATCTGTAATGACGACACAAATACATAGAAAATGACACACGTCAAAGACAAATCTTGCAAACCTCGATCTTTTTTTGTGTACGGATGAGTCACAAGTGTCACAACACGCACACTAACACATTTTCGTATATGTATTCTGAGAGATGAGAAGTCGGATTTGTCGCTCGACCGATCCGGAATTTGTACTGGGCGAGCAAAATCGATAAATCCAACAATTATATGAGACTAAAATATAATAATTGTGTTTAAATGTAATTGAACGTATGATATGTAAAAAAAAATACATGTAAAATGTAACACCATCTTTTTGTAAATTTGATGTCCCCGACCTCTTTTTGCAACAAAAAACCGAGCTATCAGGCATTTTTCTGCTGCTGTGTTCACGCGGGCGTCTGGACTCGGTCTAGTGAAAAATCCGAGCGCAACTAGTTTTATTACCCGCGCTAGATCAGTTGATCTTGTACCTAGGCAGAGGGGATTTAGTGCGAATGCCGCCTCCCTTCCGTGTTGCTCGAAGGGTGCACGTATCTTACATCAACGAAAACCTACCCCTGTTATCAGAGAAATAGGTATTATATACGGTTAACGTAAGTAACTTAAAACGACGTCAATATCAATAAATTCCAACCAATATCAACAGGCATTACCGGCAGTGTCGCAAAACCCTTTGTTTATTTCGTGCCTTTATACAGGTTTAAAAATTCACAGATTTCGTGCCTCACACGACTATCGAGCACATTGGAAATGAATCTATGGAATTCGAAAAAATATTGTCGCTGAGCGACGAGAAAGTCTGGATAAGGAAAAAGTTACAAAATAAAACTACAACGTTGAATGATAATTATTTTATTCTTAAATTAACACAAGTTAGCCACATCGCCGTTATCGTCACTCGAGTCTTGATCGGCAGCGGCCCATTTGCTGCAAGATATGAAATTTTCTTGACAGCAGTTTGACGCGACGAGAGATGACCATAACAGCGTTTGTCTATGTTGCACCAAACCTGAGTTCCAATAGGTACTACCAGGGTTCAGCATCATCTATCTTGGGTAATGCTCTACCATGTGATCATCATGACAATGGTATTAGTTATCAAGCGGACCCCAGGCTCCCATGAGCCGTGGCTAAATGCCGGGATAACGCGAGGAAGAAGAAGATACAGGTTTATTAAGCTTTCGAGGGCAGCTATTATCGTGCGACAAGTATGCACGAGGCTATTAGTGCCATTCAATAAGTAAATGCCTACGCGGTACACAGGGAGCGACCCGCAGCTGTGCCGGTCGATAAGGCTGGCTGCACCACTACTAAGCAAAAATTTGCCGCACGATGTAATTTAAACAAATTGAAGTTTCTTAATTGTAAATGAACGTAGCAAGCAAGATCTCTAATTTACACGAGACTTTTAGCGCTCGAATGGAGTAAAACATATAGCATATTCTTCTTCTTCTTCTACTTAGCGTTATCACGGCTTTCCCTAGGCTTTTTATACTATTCTTTATTCGTTAGAGGGGAATTTATTCCACAAAAATGCCCAAGGGGGCCCGAATATGAATAAACAGCCCAATAGCTAGTACCTAAGAAACTTAATAAAAATGTATATTTGCACCAAAAGCTAGTCGAAGTTTTATTATGCAGTACCGACATGAGAACACAGGCTGACTTTTCAGCTGAACTTCGGTGCCAATGTTTAAAATTCCAACTTGTTTCTTACATGTTTCTCTTTAGGTATTCAAATTAATTGTTATATAAATAAATTATGATTCCCGGTTTAAATTAATTCTTATGCTTTAGCAGTGTTCCATAATGTTTACGTAGTAGAGTGCTTACTTCGTACTTCAAATGCAAAACGTAACTGCGTTGTATCCCGCAAATAGGAAGGTATACCCGGGTAGATCGGATGGAGGGTAAGATCGTGTGGTCGCAATTGCTTCCAAAATAGTAGTTATTTTACATCACTCTATTAACGCCATTTATCATCATTTATTTTTTTAGGTATCATTTATTTGTTATGTGTGACGTCATTTCGTAACAGCTCAGTCGTGTCAGTCGTGTGTTACGAACGTTTTAAAAGAACGCGAATAAGTTTAAAACTGGAGAAGACCGGATTTTTTCAACGTATGCAACTTATTCTCCTTACTCTAGAGTTCAAATTAATAATTAATCCGAACTTAGTCCAGGAGAGTTTTTCGGTTTGGTGTCTCGAAAAAATGTTATTTAACTTTGAGTATACATAGATTACTCCCGGGTATACATTATCGAACTTAAAAGATACTATCAGTTTCCGATCAGATGACGCTTATACCTATTTATTTGTATTGACCTATTTACTAAATAAACCATGCGCATATTATTCAAAACAAAGTAGTGTTTAAAGAATAAAAGCTGAGTCTGTGGACTGTGCATATTCCTTCATTAATGCAACGCGGCAGTTCATGCTTAATATCCCATGTTGTATAATTAAAAAGAAAAACATTCGCTTTTACATCCATGAATAATGCAAAAGTGTTCGTTTGCGATCCGTAGGTACTTACGATTTTGTCGCCAAATGGCTTTTGTGAGCCGTGCCCTCTTTAAGCATAACAACAGTTATAAAAACCCCGAACGAACATAATGTAAACGTTTGACTTTAGAAGACTACGATTTTAAATTTTGAATAGGTAGGTACTTAATTAGTTATACAGTTACTTTACATTAATTTAGAAAGTCAGTAAGCAGTTTTTATCATTGTAATATTTGTAATCATTTTCGCAGGGTGGAAATTTTTCAAAATACGGAAGCGGGATTCCTTTGCGAGTTAGTGCTGCGATTAAGACCGGTGCTATTTTCGCCAGGAGATTTCATCTGCAGGAAAGGTACTATATTTGTAAAAAGTGAATTTAATAAATGTTTATTTTAATAATACTGAGTCTCTAAAACATGAAAATGGTTTTCAGGGGAAGTAGGAAAAGAGATGTACATAGTAAACCGAGGGAAGCTGCAGGTGGTAGGAGATAACGGAAAGACTGTATTGGCTACACTCAAAGCGGGTTCTTATTTTGGCGAAATTTCCATTCTGAACATGGGCACGGCAGGTAAACAACTTGGTAAATATCTGGGGCCCGAGACGCCACGCCATTATTACTCTATTTCTATTGTTTGTTGAAAAGTTTTCAAAAGCAAACGTTTCGAGGAGACGCTGCAATCAGGCCGAGGGAGCGGCCGCGACGCATCTAACAGGTTCCGGGACATCCGCCGGCGGCGCCGCTGGAGCCCGCGCCTTGCTACCGCGTGCCGTGCCGCGCGGCACGAGTAGCAATGTGTTGGGCGACAGCGCTAGCGCCGTCAAAATGTCAACTGCCGTTTGTTATTAATAGGGAATGCTTTTCGATTTTGACACCTAATTTTTCTATTTTTGTCGCATTTTTGACTATTTTTGGCATTGATCCTCTTTAACTTAAAGGACACTCCTTGTCACGTGTATACTACACGACTTTTAAACCCACTTAAAGCATATTATATTTAATAGGAAGTTACAACCTGAATGGTAAGCTTCGTTGTACCTATTTAAACTGGAAGGGCTTGTTCTTAGATGTTCCTGATGGACTGGTAGCCTGAGCCTGCCGTTAGCTTCGTGTGTTTATTTTGCGTCGTTAGATATATTAATCTCCTTTGGTTGTATTGAAGGCAGTGTCCCCGATCGCTTTGCATCCTCCCTCAATACCTAATTATCATTGGCGTGACCTCTTGGTGCATGTAACCCCATATTATTATATTATAAGTCTATACTCGTAATATATTTACTTATTAATAAAAATGATCATTCTTCGTGCCGTCGGTTAAGTTATTATTATTTTCATTAAATCTTTAAAACATGCCTTTTGAACTTTAGTAATGCTTGGTTCCTTTACGGATTCCATATGCCTAACAATTTTATTCTACTACTACTTGTAACGTATCTGTCTACCGTTTACCCGAATCGCTTTGTATACCTCAATCTTACGTTATAGATAGAGCACAATTTGGAACGTATTAGACATGGCTTTTTATAGTTATTCGAGAGAAGACATGTTAATTTTATGGACTGTGAATGAACGTCATACCTCCTGATTGCCCCCTTCATTTTATCTTGATTGGAACGATTGACGCGGTATGTTGTTTAATTGTTTCTCTACCAAGCTTATCTTGTATCACCTCCTTCTTACTTTGTGATTGGACTATCTCTCAAAATGTATGTTTTACTTGAGCTTGCCACCGGTGTCTTCGGTCTCCCTGTAAAACCTCGTGACTTGTTTCGGCAATGACTTATTGGAAACGGCACTAATATTTATAATTACAATACTGACTAAAAAGTAGAATAGCCGAAGCCAAGACAGGTAACGAGGGCGGCCCATTCGACCGGACACCGGTTGGCATGGAGTGTGTGGATGACACGTCGACAGGCAACCGGCGGACAGCATCGGTGCGCTCCGTGGGCTACTCGGATCTGTTCGTGCTCAGCAAGAAGGACATGTGGGACGTGCTCAAGGAGTATCCTGCAGCGCGAGTGCGCCTCGAAGCGATAGCCGTCAAAAGACTTGAGAAATACAAGAAAGCGCCGCTAGAAAAAGGTACCCATAATTGCCTCGATTTGACGAATTAAATGTTAAATATGACGTGATGTTGGAGCCCATTGTTTTATAGTGGCAATGGGTCGCTGCCAGTCGACGCCCGGTCTCGTGGAGACGAGCGGGCGCGTGCCCATCGAGGAGATGCAGCTGCCCGCTGCGCACGCAGCGCCCCCGCTGCACTCCTCACACCCGCCTTCCTACCGGGACCAGCTTTATAGGTACCTACACCTTACATTATTATCTAACAAGCCGTGCGCAACTTAGTGCCCATGGTCTAATAAAACATGGTCTTCTATTCCCAGAGTGACACGGGCCTACGTCACAATAACGTTGCCACTTTATTTCAACATAACATGTTACAGGGGTACATTATAGCTATGGTTAATAAGTTAAAATATTTCTCTATAATTTTATACTTTTCATTTATAATGTATTTTATCTTAAATTTTACAATAACACGTCATTTTTAATTATTCGTTAGCAATATCTTCCGATTCACGAAAGAAATTTCAGACGTTCGGGTAATTCTGTTTACATTACTGGCAACACAGGATAGCGCTGTCACATTTGACAATTCGGATCTAGATAACTTCATGCCCTGACGGTCATCCTTGTCGAACGCGTGTTAATTGTTATTTCCTTCTCGCTCAGTGTCAGCAGTCGCAGTGTTTTCCAAACTTTTCACGTCGTAAGCTTGGTAATTAATGTGTAACTGTGAATTAGTTTTTTAAACGTTTGTCTTCTATAGATAAATAAAGTTTAATTTAATACATTAGATTTGTTTTATTGTACTATGTTTCTACATGAATAACTTAAAATTAATGTCGTTAAAATAATTTTCACCGTTGGTTAAAATTCTCCCACATTTTAAAGTTTGAGAACCTGTAAACAGCATGATGACGTAGGCCCGTGTCAGTTAGGTCATACGCGAATCTCGGAATAGAGTACCAGGCGGAGTATATTATTATACCATGTTAGTGCCTACCAATTTTATTACATAGTACCTACCCATATATTTATATTTTGTCATCACAGTTGCTCATAAAACATTATTTCACGTAGGTTTAGCGCTCGTTTTATATTATCCCATATTCTTACGTAGGGAGTGATGTTTATTTTTTTAATTATGTCACTAACAATAAGTGATACGAACCAAGGAAAAACCTATACATTAAATAAGTCAAATAATTGATCGTCTTGGTAATTGGTGAGCATCTCACGCACGATATTTAGTTCATTTCACATGCACATTAATCAGCGTGAGCGATTTTCAAGGTAGTATCAAAATAAGATCAAAACCGTAACAAATTGTTAAAGCTGAATTGGGCTCCATTGGGAGCAAAATAATTAAGCCAACCTATCTTATACCGCGCGAATTGTCCGATAATTCATGGGTCAGGGATGTTTAGAATCTGTGTAAACTATATGTATTTGTTTTTCTGTACAGTTCGTCAGTAAGTCCTCTACGTGTAGCATCTCCTGTGGCTTCGTGCGCGTCAAGCGCTCGTAGCAGCGCGGCCGGCGCAGGCAGCATGGCCGTCGCCGCCGTGGCCGCCGCCGCAGCCGCCGCCGCAGCCGGCTCCGGCGCCGGCCCTCGCGTCATGCTCGACTCGCATGACGTGTTAGAATGTGAAATCAAGCGTCTTCGGGAACGCCTACACACTGTCGAGACTGAAAACGCCGCCATGTCGGCGAAACTCAGTCAGCAGCAGTGGGAGGTAGATCAGAGGTAATCACCGGCTTCGTTACATTTAATTTTTTTTACTTACTCGAACATATAAAAAATGTATATGTTTTGGTATGACAGGCTGCAGGAGATCGAAATGCAAATATGTGGCGGAAGCTCGCTGAGCTCCCAAGAGGAGAATGAGCGCAACCGTGAAAGCATCATTTAACAGCGCGCCTCGCCCCCGGCTGCGGCCCCGCGGCCGCTGCCGCCCCGGCCCGTGTTGCGGCTGTCTGCCGTCTTCTAACCTGCCCGAGCGCAGAGCCTGCGTCGTCGGTGCGTGACCGAGTGCGCCATCGCAACGCCCTCACGTCATGCACCCGTTCGACGTCACTGAGTGTTATCGATCCTCCGAGTACTTTCTGAGAACTTCCTTTGTTACGAAGAATGATTGTAATGTGGTTTTACAATGGATAAAATAAATGTTATAATATTTAATACGAATTAACTTTATCAAATTTATACATATACGTAGTATAACGACTCGCTACTGTTTGTCGAGTGACCGTGGAGTGAGATTATGCCGAGACAATATCGTAATGTAAAGTCATTTAAGTGCATCGAGATGTGTCGAGTGCTGGAGAGAGTGGGAGCGGTGAGTGCGCTCCGGTTTTCAGTTCCGAGTTATTTTCACGCAAGGCGCACTTCTTTCTGGATGAACGTTGATACGAATTATTTTCTTTGTAAGTCAATCTATGTCGTGCATACCTCGTGTCTATGTTAACGACCTTTGTTTTAATACTTAAATAAGATAAGAGTATGGAATAGATTATTATATACATACATATTTATATATCTTTTGAATTTATAATGTTTTATTTGTTTTTGCAGGTGTTATTAATCACAAAATATTTACGTCTCGAATTTGAAATTACATTTTGAAAATATTGAACGTTACGTTAAGCATATTTATTATTATTCAAATGATTATTAATGAGTAACTAACAAAGGAACTAAACTAATAAGTTAAGAGTTTTATGTTATTTCCTATACTTACATAGAAGATGGATGATATTACCCTATCCATTATATCTGAGCTTTAATTATAATAAACTCCGTAAGACTTTACTATGTTGTCTGAACCATTTTTAGAAGCGTTGATTCCATACACCATTTTGTCACGTATAACGTACATTGTATAATGTAGATTGTACATAACTATGTACCTAATTGCGGTGGCTGCGTGCCATAAATAAAGCAGCCGACTCTTAATAGTAAAGCTCAGGTGGGGTAAGAGGAACATAGTTTATTTTACTTGAAGTGTTTCTTCTGTCCCCGTGTTCCTCTTATTCCGCCGAATCTTATATGTGTTCACCTGAAAAAGATACGGCTGTTTCAATTACGGCGATAAAGGTGGTATCATTCATACAAGTATAGTATACCCTCTGGTGTCTGGATAGCATTTTCATTGATTACCCATGAATATATTATTGAATTTCTTAAGTAATTAACGCCGGTAACTCGGAGTGATGAAATCGACCATAGTATACCTATTGTATTACCTATGTACGTGAACGAAGTGAGTACTACCTACCTAACGAGTAAGAAACTTAGCTGTAAATGAATAAGTACATCACTTTGGGAACTTCAGATGATCAGTATCTACCTACTGCCAGACATAACTAGAAACTTGTAGCTAAGTAAGAAGTTTTAATGTAAATTACTACCTATACCATACCAATTAACTGAAAGACGTTTTGTACTTTTACTTATACTTTCTATAATATTTATAATTATTGTTCACACGATCGTTACATACCTAATTATTTAACACTAATGTGTTCT
Source organism: Cydia splendana (assembly GCF_910591565.1). Classification (NCBI taxonomy): domain Eukaryota; kingdom Metazoa; phylum Arthropoda; class Insecta; order Lepidoptera; family Tortricidae; genus Cydia; species Cydia splendana. The sequence goes on along the minus strand of NC_085987.1, from coordinate 14,733,401 downwards.
AAGTACCTAAGTGTAGACTCATTGTTGACGCTTCAAAAGTATTTATTTTATATCTGATTATGTTATTGCGATGCTCACACTAAATAAATAAAATAGTCGGAATATTTGTCAGTTATACGTATAGGTACCTACCTTGATACCTATCTACTTTATATGGAAACCTGTGTTTCATACACAGAGCGTTAGTATAAAATTGAGATGGCACCATCAGTGTAGTAACTATGTGATCGGATATTAATAGTAAAGCTTTGTTGACACGTTCCTGTAGTACGAGTAAGTACACTGACGGGGCCACCTCGGTTCACGTGCTGAGTGGGCGCAGGCGCAGAGAGCCAGCGTCGTACATATTCGTGGAGCCAGCGCAGGACCATACATTCATTTGATAGCCGCTTTCTCATATTCGATTAATGGAGATTTAATTGAGGGGAAAGCACGACTGATGATCAGAAATATCTACATTGCTACTTGCACAGTATTACCGTTAAACCGCCCAACTCTTGTCCAGTCTCCCAACTACCTATATAGCCCAAAACTAACTCCAGTAGTTTCCTTTTGGTGTGATTATTATTGGAAAGGGACTCTATTCAAAATGTTAATTAATGGAAATAAATCTTTGATGTAAACAAAAAGCCAGTCTGCCAGTGACCACGAACGGTAACGTCAGGCTATAAATAAATGTAAGTTTTACGCGATTAAGGCCCGTGTTAGTTTTAAAATTATGAGTGATAATCGTGTTAGATTAAATCAAACTAAAAACAAAAAGGACCACTACGTATGTGGACAATAGTAACTAATTAAATTATCGTTTATTGAAAATACAAAAAAAAACGAAACTAATACAATATCAATCCACAGCGCAGGCTTCGTCATAGTTGTTACACGCAAAAAATAGTATCCACAACATGTTTCGTCAAAAAAAAAAAAACAAAATCAAACTACAGCTCCGAAGTTCCGAACTGTTCCCTGCCTGGCCCAAGCGTCCCAAAAATGCTAGCCGCAGAATAGCCAAAGATATCTGTTGAACCAGATAAGAGCCAGCCCGGGGTTCGAAGCCCCTGTCCCTTAGCCGACGCCCAATCTCCCTAACCTGCTTCTTGGCCTCGGTGCACCATGGCTCAGCCGTTTCGACAGCAACCGGAACAAAGTCATACACTGGTCCTAAGTTGGCGTATTTACCGTGCTTAAACTTATGTTAGTAGCAGCCTCAGCCGCTGCACCTACCTCTTCCTTTTGTTTTTGGACCATGGTTGTAGTAGGTACTGGACTATAGTTGGGTGTAGTTATTATAATGTTGTAAACCTTCCATATTTTATTAGGTATTTACTGCGTTACGAATATAGTTAGAAGCCCGGTTTTATGTTTTCTTGGCACCCAAAAATATGTTAGATAGGCGATTAAACTTTTGACTGTAAATAATATATTTATTTATTGTTATTATATTCCATAAATTTTCTTCTAACATATTTCTCAATTATAAAGTGGTAAGAGAGATGCATTAATGCGATTGAATATTAACGAAATGCAAGTGCTTCTTAACAGACATAGCAATACGTAGGGTTTTAGGTTTAACATTTTCATGTTCGCTATACTTCAATAATGTACGTGACAGACAATGATGTATTTTTTTATATATGTGTGAGTTTTATGACAGCAGCAGTGAGAGTTTCAGGAAGAAAAGAGTGAAAGGTTCAGGTTGATTTTGTTTGCAGTTTCCAGGCTTGCGCAAGTCAAATTGTTAATTCAATTATGTCTCGCACGTGTTTCCTTTTATTGTTAATAAAAAGATTATTATGATATAAATTGTTGACTGGTCTTATTTATGACTACCCATACAGCACAGTACCTGTATCTCTCTCGGTCACAGATTTCGTAGGCTGACTTAAATAGCTTAGTATAAATATAAAGCAACACAGCGTAACTGAAATACAGTCGAATCCGTTTATTATGACTCCGCTTATACTGACCAACCGCTTCCTATGACGAAATTACTGTGCGAAGTTTGGCTTTCATATAAAACTCTTTGTGACAAATTCGGATAAGATGATTTCGCTTATAGTGACAAACCGCTTACTATGACCTATAAATCCTATATTTATGAAATTATGTTCGGTTATACTGACACATTAGCTGGTTTTCGTGGCCGTCCCCACGTCTTTCCCTGCGAGGAGGTTGGTGCGTGCGTGACGTGTAAATTGTTTTAGTTTTGACACCAGTAACAAGTTGATAATTGGTACAAGGTTAATAAAACTCCTCTCTCACAAAGGAATTTGAGATTATTTTGGAAAAATTAACAGAATGAAGAAGTTAACAAACTATGCTTTATATGACATCCGCTTAGTATGACGTATTTGTCACTTCCCTTCGATGTCATTATAAGCGGATTCTACTGTACGAGTAAAGGTTCTAAGTGTCTACAATTTTTTGAAAACTAGTTTAGCTATTGTCTATCGCAAAATCGTAGCGGATATTACAGGCCCGTTTCTCAATAGCTGACTACAGTAATACAAGCGGATGTCACTTTTTGACAGCTTTTATTAGAAAGGGACTTCCACTTGTATTACAAGTTACACGCTTTTGAGAAACGGGCGGGGCCTGGTAGTGAAAGAAAGTACATCTCTTCTTTGTGGATACTGTGATTTCCGCTTCCTTTTATTAATATTTAAGTTGCCTCTAACACGCAACGCGCAATCTGCTCCAGCTGGGCATCAGTTCCTGAATATTTATTCCGATTTCTTGGACTTAAATAATTGAACACCCAGTTACCTAGTAAGCGGAACTGCGGTGTCGAGAAGTAGGTAAGCGCAATTCATTCGTAGTTTAGGTGCTTCTGCTAGTCTTAAATAAGTTATAAATAATATTTATTTGCGTTATAAGCCTATTTTAGTATTTTCTTGTAACTAATAAGCGGTACCTACGTATTTAAAGAAAACCCGTAAATGACACCAATCACTCCAAAGAAAATGTACCTATGTTCATAAGTATGAAGTAGTACTACATATTTGTATAGAACAGACAACAAAAAAAAAAATTAAACTAGAGGCGCACCTTTATTTCAACATTAATCAATTATTTTTAATAAGCCATGGCATGCTCCTGTAGTTTGAACGGTACTTTTTCGCAATTTACATACATATAGGTGAACTTTAAACATTAAAGGCCCATTTACATTATACAACTTTCTTGCACATTCCATACAATAAAATTGAGAATATTAAAATGTTCTTCTTAAAAAAATCTTGCATAGGTATTGAAAGCAATTTGAATTCAATTATGGAATACGTAGGTGTAAACAATTTCCGTTCCACCTATCTCTCGTATTTCGTTAGTATCCAGTTTTAAACAAAGCAGATAGGCTATTACGTCGTACAGTCAGCAGCAGAAGTTGCTAAGCGGGCGAGGTGTTCGAAATGATCTTAACACATTCGGTGCGGCAGCGCCAAACCCAAACTTACCGCCAGTGCTTTACAAGTCATATACTTCCCGTATTGAAAAAGCCAAATTTGCGGCATGACCTACATTTTCCCGGACCATGTCCTGACTTTAAAGGTCCCTACAGACCTGGAATGTTATGTATTTGAACTAAAAGTCATATAATTATAAAAAGGGATCGGACTTTTAGAGTAGGTAACTTTAATTTCTAACAAGCAGCAACATCTGCGAACGATGCTATTAAACTAAGAATAAATTTAGAAGTGGAAAAATTACTGTCTAGAGTAAATTACTGAGTTTAGAGTAAGTAATTTTCAATATAGATGTCATAGTCTTGAATTGTCGCATTAATAAAATGTCGTATCGACGCAGAAACGTGGACAATGCGCAGCACTATGACCAATCTAAGCGCTGCGTACCCTTTTCGGTGCGGTACCCGTGCCGCGCTAAAGAAAAAAAACAACGGGTTGCACTCCGGGAGTGCCGACAGAAGTGAAAACTCAATAACTAGTCCAAAATGTTTGCAGCACTATGTATAATTGACGCATCCTCCTTTCTATTGAAAAACTTTAGTTCCGAAATTGCTAGCCAGTGAACTTAAATTTGTAGCGTTAATTGTTTAAAATTCGAATAGAAATTGTAAAGTTACCTTGCAGACCTCGCATCTAAATATATTTGGTCATGATATTTTGAGTTCTATTCACCAGTACTAGAGTTCACTTTTATTAGCGATTTCATCAAGATGAGACTTTATTGAATTATTGAATTATATTGGAGTGATATAAAGTTAGAATGTAACTGTGAGATCCTCGTAATTCAGCCCGTACAAGATTAGAACATTGAGCTTTATTGCTTAATATAAAAGTCCAGTTTTAAATAATTGACCTGATTATGATACGTTATGACTAAAGTTCTTTGGTGAATAACATTGTCCGTCACATATGACATAAGTCACGCAAGCGCCCTGCGCCGCCTACATGAAACAGCCGGCTCAGGCATACATTTTCGCCGTGCGGTAGAAAGAGAGGAGAGACGCCTTCGCGTTACGCGTTACGCTGTCCCGAGTTTATCATTTTTTCCCCACCTCAAAAAGTGCTCAGCGCCGCTAAAGAAGTTTTTACTTCAAAAATACCTTTCAGTGCGTTACGCACGTTATTTCTTTTGAAATAGAATATACTTGAAATAAGGATATCAGGAGTATAGTCATCGTTTTCTTAGTCACACGAGAACATAGAAAACCCACCGCCGCAGGGGGGGTAAGACAAGCGCAGATAGCTGCCGCAAAGGCGGAAAGTCAAATACGGCCAAATGCTTCCCGTAACGCAGCGAATGTGTTAACACGACTTTATTAAGAGTAATCAGTGAAAGGTCCTTATGCACTTGAATCATAAGGACCCAGTTGAAAGTTGAAAGTTATTCCAATTTACGTTATATATTATTTTATTGTTAGTAACGAATGTAGCTCTGCATACCTACTTGTAGTCCTATCGAGGCAGCGGAGCGAAGTATACAACCTGGTGGTTTTATTTCACTCGCCGTCATTGAAAAACCATTAAAATTTAATTCCCTCGAGAGGGTGAAAGACTGATCGAGTCGTAACAAAGCTGTAAATTTCGCTTTAAGAACGCAAGATGGCTGCGTAACGCTGGTGCCTTAGTTCATGCCGAACAATTGTCACAAAAGCAGAGGCCTCCATCTGTTCATACGGCTTTCTAGATTTAGTTATGTATAGCATAATTTATAGGTATTTATCTCAATTTTTTTAATTATAAAATACAATATAAAACATATAAAAGTAACTTAAATAACAAAATATGTAAAGCTAAATAGGTACAAACAGCAACACTTCTAACTGTAGGTACACACTGGACCTTATTACAAAATGCATAAGGTCCACCGATGTACAGTTAACAGTGTGGGCGATGGTCCTGCAGCAATTACGAGGGAACTAAACAAAAAAAAAGTTAAAATGCTACTCCTACAGAATATTTAATATGCGTACTAATAAATATTTTTTTCACCTCAGCAGCTCGAACAAGGGTACTTTGCTTCTTAAAAACAGTGAGCAAAATGCGATTTTGCTCACTGAGTGAGACAAAATGACATTCACGTGACCTTTATAGTCAAACGTAATTTCAACATGCGGGGTCTAATACAAGTTCGAAATACTTGGGTTCTATTATCTCTGTCCCTTTCACACTGTTAGCAAAAAGAAATAGACAACAAAAAAAAGTTCAAACGACATTCAACGGTATATTGACGGTTTATAATAGACCCCCAAAAAACGTCAGAACGCATCGTTTCAAACCACATACGAGTATGAATTATTAATAATTAATTAATAAAAAAAAAGTTTAAGATTTGATAAAAACTGATAAAAACACAATATTTTACGTATTTTTATTATTAAAATAATGAACTCAAAAAATACACAGATTATCAAGCAAAATTAATTATTCTACTTTTAAGACTTTCTACTATAGTTGACAAATAGTACGTATCCGCAATTCGGACCGTATCTTACGAAGTTTTTTTACAAAAAAAAAAGTTGCCAATTGAAGTGTCAGTTGATGTTCGTTATTTCCATATTATTTTACTGAAATTTATTATTACGTTTTGTTTTTGAAGAAGGATTACATTTTTCAAGTTGTCTAATAGGTATGTTCTCACTGCTCAGGTGAAAGGTTTTTGTATAGGTACTACACGAGATCAAAGTTATTTTTCACCTCAGCAGCTCGAACAAGGGTACTTTGCTTCTTAAAAACAGTGAGCAAAATGCGATTTTGCTTACTGAGTGAGACAAAATGACATTCAAGTGACCTTTAAGTCAAATGTCATTTCAACATGCGGGGTCTAATACAAGTTCGAAATACTTGGGTTCTATTATCTCAGTCCCTTTCACACTGTTAGCAAAAAGAAACAGACAAAAAAAAGTTAAAACGACATTCAACGGTATATTGACGGTTTATAATAGACCCCCGAAAAACTTCAGACCGCATCGTTCCAAACCACGTACGAGTATGAATTCTTAATAATTAATTAATAAAAATAAAATTTAAGATTTGATAAAAACTGATTGTTGGCAGCAACGAAGAAATGCCACTGACTGCAGCTTCCGGTGGCGGTATGGCGCGCAAGCGGTGGTTCCGGTCGACAGAGGGCGCCACTCCGTTGAATAAAACCGGTCTGCTCGACGGTGCACGCCTTCTTGCGGGGTTGGCACTCGACACGAGAACATCGTCCACACTCTACTAGAATTGCGATTATATCACTTGATTTTAAAGTATACCTAATAAATTGTAAATTAATATTGTACAATAAAATAACTTTATACCTTGGGGTTCTTGGTTTCATTAAGTTATATACCGGCAGTTTTCATCAGAAGTGTTTATCCACGCGTCATGGGGAAGCATAAGAAGAAAAGTCGTAAACATAAACGCGCTCGATCAGTCAGTAGTTCTAGTACCGTCAGAAGTTCTGACAGTGAGAGTGCCCGAACCCCGTCACCTCTGCCTCCACAACGCAAGAAGAGCAGGAAACTAGATCGGTCAAGTAAGCCTTTACGCATAAATGGACCCGAAACTGTAAGTCACAACAATACGCCTACTTTGTACAACATTATACCCGAGTTTGACCCTCTGAAAGATGACATTAATGCATGGCTTAGAGTGATTCAATCTTACGCAAGTACATTCTCTTGGTCTGACGAGATCACCCGCTATCAGGCTTTGAATAAACTTAAGGGCTCAGCTAAAGTGTGGTATGACTCGTTGTTACGCACTGATCACCAATGGCCGTCATGGAAATGGTCTGATTGGCATAATAGGTTATCTGTTAGCTTTCAAATTCAAAGGAACATGTTTGAACTTTTGAAGGAGATAATAGAACGAAAACCAACCGAAAATCAATCTCTGTATGAATTCTATTTCGATCAGAAATGTAAAATTGACCGGTTACGTTTAAACTTTTCGGATCAAGACGTCATTTCAATAGTTCTCGGAAATATAGGCGACGGAAATATAGAATCCAATACATTTAATTCGTGTGATCAGTTCGCAAGTTATTTGCATAGTCGGACATACAAAGCAAAAAAACAAACAAGCGTTTCACTTCCAAAGGCAAATCACGTTCAGTCACCGGTTGTTAACACTTCTAGTAATGCAAGCGTAGCTACAACGACAAGTCGAGCGGTTGCGTCGGGTTCTGTCGGTTCCGTTTCAAACGAGAATAATTCACAGGCTCGTAAAACAATTAAATGTTTCTTATGCGGCGGAAATCATAAGCGAATGCATTGTGACATAAAGTGTGAGTTTTGCGGGATAAGAGGACATATTGAATCTACATGTAATCGAAAGAAAAATGTTAAAACGGAACAGAAGTCTGAAAAACCCGAGGTGAAATTTGTGTCATCTTCAAATTCTCGAAACAAGTTCGTGAAGAAGGTAGTTCTAAACAATGTTTTGGTTCACGATGCATTCATAGATCCGGGAAGTAGCTGTTCGATTATATCACAATCATTAGTAACGAAACATTGTTTACAGACAGCCGAGTTGCCCTCGCCAGTGACTTTGAACGGGTATAAAGAACATTCGTCAAAAATTGTTACCACTGTTTTGAAGGCAAATTTAAAACTTGACTCGGTCGAAGTAAACAATGTGGAGTTTTACATAATGGATGATCTGGTAGGTTGTGACATTTTGATTGGACGGAATGTGACGGAACGGCCCGACTTGATGTACTCTCGGATAGGTGAAGTTTTAAAGTTTGATTATGTTAAAACGTTAAATGAATTTTGCAATAGTATTGGTGAGACTGAACTTGATGCCGATTCGAACCATGCAGAATTAATGACATTGTTTCGAAAATATAGTGATTGTATAGCTAGGAATGTGAAGGAATTAGGCAAAGCCAATAATCATGAAATGGTTATCAATGTAACAGATCCGCGTCCAATTCAATGTAGACCTTTTAGATCCTCCCCATCTGATAGGCAGGTTATTCGGGATATGGTCGATGAGTTATTAGCTAACGATATAGTGCGACATAGTGATTCTCCATATGCGAGTCCCGCGCTGTTAGTAAATAAGAAAAATGGAGAAAAGCGACTTTGCATAGATTATCGCGCTTTAAACAAGGTCACAGTGAAAAACAAATATCCTATGCCCCGGATTGAAGATTTAGTGGATAGGTTACAAGGAAATGAGTGTTTTACCAGTCTCGATTTAAAAAGTGGATACTACCAGATATTAATGAGTTCAGAATCAATACCTAAAACTGCTTTTATTACGGAAGATGGTCACTATGAATTTCTAAGGCTCCCGTTCGGTTTGGTCAATGGTCCGTCCTGCTTTCAGGAAATGATGAATAAGGTGTTAGGAAATTTGAGATTTGGGAATGTGATTGTTTACCTGGACGATGTATATTTAGTTACCAAAACAGTCGAAGAGAATCTCAAATTACTTGAGGAAGTTCTAGAGATTTTCCGTAAAAATGGATTAACGCTTAATTTAAAAAAATGCCATTTTTTAAAAACACAAATTGAGTTTCTGGGTTACAAAATTAAGCCAAACGTAGTTATGCCTAGTGATGCCAAATTAGAAGCGGTGAAATGCTTTCCAACACCCAAAAATATTCACCAACTTCGCTCATTTTTGGGATTAACAAGCTATTTCCGAAAATTTATTAAGAATTTTGCAATGATATCGTCACCTTTGACGAGGTTGCTGAAAAAAGATTCTGTTTGGGTGTGGGAAAACATTCATGAACAAGCATTTCTCACTTTAAAAGAGAAATTGATCTCTGGCAATGTTCTGTCCATTTTTGATCCGTCAAAAGAGAAAATTTTGTATACGGATGCTAGCCGAGAGGGTGTAGCTGGCATTCTTATGCAAGTGACTGATGAAGGCGAAAAACCCATCCATTATTATAGTAGGCAAACTTCAGAGGATGAAAAACGTTATCATTCTTTTGAACTTGAACTGCTTGCGATTATTTCGTCATTACAAAAGTTTAGGCTTTACTTACTGGATTCTCCATTTAAAATTATAACGGACTGCAATGCTGTGCGATATGCGCTAACAAAAAAAGAAATAATTCCTCGTATCGCACGATGGGTATTGCTAACACAAGAATTTGCTTTTGAAATACAGCATAGGGAGGGCTCGCGTATGCAGCATGTTGACGCGCTAAGTCGAAATCCGGTACCATCTGGCGAGAGAGACGAATCGGAAGTAGTGCTATCTATAACAGAGGCCGATTGGTTAATGTCTGTGCAATTACAGGATCCGGAGTTAGTTAGAATTAAAGCGATATTGGAATCAGGCGGCTTAGCACGGTCGCGTTTTTATCCCTTGTCACCATGCCTGTCACGTTCTAACAAGTATGTAAGTGCGAAAGGGACGCGCATAGTGATAGTCGATAAAAATGGAACCGTGCTGAGCCCGCAGGACAGGCCGAGGAAAATGGGGATATTTTTAGTAAATATGAAATGCTAGGTAGCAAAGTTTACCGAAGAACAACCCGTGGTCGTCGATGGGTGGTACCGAAAAACTGTATCTGGCAGATTATAAAAAGTAACCACGACGATTTGGGTCATTTTTCGGTAGATAAAACGGTGGAGCGTATCGAAAGCTTATACTGGTTCCCAAGAGTACGACATACAGTAAAAAAATATATTAAAAACTGTATCAATTGCATCTATTATAAAATAAAAGGCGGTCCCAAAGAAGGAGAGTTGTATCCCTTACCGAAATATGCCCAGCCATTCCATACGCTCCACGTCGACCATTTAGGCCCCTTTGTAAAATCAAAACGCGGTAATAAGTATTTATTAGTCATGGTAGATTCTTTTACCAAATTCGTTTTTATATCTGCAGTAAAAACAACGAATTCAACTGAAGTAATAACGGAGTTAGATCAAATTTATAAGCATTTTGGAAATCCCAGGCGTATAATAAGTGACGCTGGTACGGCGTTTACTTCTAAAGATTTTACGCAATATTGTATGTCTAAAAATATTCGTCTGCATACAGTTGCAACCGGTATGCCTCGTTCCAATGGGCAAGTTGAAAGATTCAATAAAACCATTCTAGATGCCATGAGAACCTTAGGTGCTAATAGCGATGAGGATTGTTGGGATCAGTACGTTACGGCGTTACAACAGGGCTTAAATAGTACAATTCACAAAACTACAAAAGCTGTTCCAAGCGAAGTTTTCTTTGGGTACCGCTTGAGAACCGATACAGATAGTATTATAGGATCAGAGCTTGATAACGGGGACTTAACGGATGTGACCAATTTGCGTAAGAATGTGGATGAACATCTAAAAGCCAGTGCAATTAGTCAGAAAACGAGGTTTGACAATTCGAGAATAAGAGCAAGAAGATATTCAATTGGTGATCTTGTACTTATCAAGATTCAGAGTAAGAATAACGACGGGCAAAGTACAAAATTGATGCCAATTTTTAAAGGGCCATTTCAAATAAAAAGCGTACTAGGCAATGATCGATATGAGGTGACGGATCTACGAGGGTCTGAACGTAGTAATAAGAAATATACGGGCACGGCAGCAGCCGAAAATATGAAGCCATGGATTAAAATCGATGATTGGGCTTCTGAATAAGTATTGTGAGATTTGTGAGTATTCCGTGTTGGCATAAATAGGTATTATATCCGCTAACCTATAATATTTTAAGTAACAAGTCCAATAAATAATTTAATATTTAAATTTCAATGTAATTTATTAATTTTGTTAATACAGGTATATAATTATGAAATAAAAAAAACCAGGTTAACTATATAACTATTTTATTTGATACATTAATAGGTATTATTTTGAAAAAGTTTGCTTTGCGTATGGGACAGTTATGCTATATGTGTATTTGGAGTGTTCATGATATGCTTAAGTGAAGCGGTTCGCTCTTTAGGTGTGTATGAAACTCTAAACATGTATATGCGAGATTAAGCAGCTATGGTGGTGCTACTGGATCAACTCGGTCTCTCAAGTGAAGCATTTGCTCTTTGGGTGCGAGGGTTCGGTGTTCGATATAGCGCTAGTTGGCTCATACGCAAAACAAGATTACACACATGTAACGACCATTCATCACTGTTTGATTAAAATAACAGATGTAATTTTTAACATTCCATAATATGTTTCAGAGTCATATTATTGGCATGTGTGGTGTCAGGCGCTGACACCGTGCAGCATGGCCGTGTTGGCAGCAACGAAGAAATGCCACTGACTGCAGCTTCCGGTGGCGGTATGGCGCGCAAGCGGTGGTTCCGGTCGACAGAGGGCGCACTCCGTTGAATAAAACCGGTCTGCTCGACGGTGCACGCCTTCTTGCGGGGTTGGCACTCGACACGAGAACATCGTCCACACTCTACTAGAATTGCGATTATATCACTTGATTTTAAAGTATACCTAATAAATTGTAAATTAATATTGTACAATAAAATAACTGTATACCTTGGGGTTCTTGGTTTCATTAAGTTATATACCGGCAGTTTTCATGATAAAATACTATAGATGGTCAAGCAAATCTTGTCAGTAGAAAAACGCGCGAAATTCTAATTATCTATGAGCCGATATCCCTTCGCGCCTACATTTTTCAAATTTGCCGCCATTTTCTACTGACAAGATCTGCTTGACCAAGTTTATATTTTAGGTATTTTATTGTACAATTAAAATAATGAACTCAAAAAATACACAGATTATCACGCAAAATTAATAATTTTACTTTTAAGAATTTCTACCATAGCTGACAAATAGTACGTATCCCCAATTAGAACCGTATCTTACAAAGTTTGTTTTTTATAAAAAAAAGTTGTCGATTGAAGTTGATGTTCTATATTTCCATATTATTTTACTGAAATTCTCTTTATTTATTTTTCGTCTTAAGTTAGGTTATTTATAATATGAATATAAAAGTAAAATATAAAAACACTTACAAAACGATAAAAAATACATATAAACACATTATAAAAAACCTAACCTAGGGTGCCGCCAGCAGCGGGGCAAGGCCCAAGCTACCGGTGGTCAGGGCTGAAGAGAGAGAAACCGGCGGACTATCCGCGCCGTGTCCAAGATCACCGCATTTTGCACCTGACCCTTGATCCAACCACCTAGCGAGAGTCTCTCAAGATGTTGGTCGAGACTCTTCGCTATTAGACCGTTCACTGAAACGACTATCGGGACAATGATCGTCGAATCAACATCCCACATGGCGGTTATCTCGTGAGCCAAGTCTAGGTACTTACTGGACTTGTCCTTCTCGGCCTTCACGAGATTCTCATCATGGGGGATGGTGATGTCAACGAGCACGGCCCGACGTTGCGATCGATCTATTATCACAATGTCAGGCTTATTGGCTACAATAGTCCTGTCTGTGATGATAGATCGATCCCAATAGAGCGTGGCACGACCATTCTCGAGAACAGGCGCAGGTAAGTACTTGTAGTACGGTACTTCGCGGTCCACAAGGCCATATAGAAGAGCAAGTTGCTGGTGAATAATCCTGGCTACGAGATTATGTCTGTGCAAGTACTCGCCGTTAGCAAGGTGAGAACACCCGGAAATTATATGCCTGAGTGACTCTCCGGGACGACGGCATGCCCGACAAATGTCGACCGTACCGTCCTTCAGGATATATTTCCGATAGTTGTTCGTCATCATCACTTCGTCCGCAATTGCACAGGCAAACCCCTCGGTTTCTCCGAAGAGGTCCACGAATCGTAACCAGTTCACCGACGCGAGCAGGTCCACATCGGGTCCCGTGAGGGCCTTGTAGAACCGCCCGTGTAGCACTTTACTCTCCCATGCCGCTTTGCGATCCGCAGTACTTAGTACCACAGGTTTGCGCCAGTTCTCGTTTGCCAAGGAGAGCGGAGTGAGGTTCCTGTCTACTACCACCACATCACGATGCATCCCACACTCGTTGTTAAGGAAATAATTGTGAGATTGTACACCTCGCGGTTGTGGAGATCCTTGGCGTTTAGGAAGCCTCGGCCTCCACACTTCCGTTGGATGTACAATCTCATAACTGACGAGCGTGGGTGTAGCATTACTGAAATTTATTATTACGTTTTGTTTTTGTGTTCGATTGCGGTAATTAAACTTAATTTTTTGTATATCTTAAGAAAACATGAGTGCAGGTATTAAGTGATGAAGAAGGATTACATTTTTCAAGTAGTCTAATAGGTATGTTCTCACTGCTCAGGTGAAACATTTTGTGTACTACTCGAGATCAGAGTTATTTACATCTCGTGCGCTTTTGAGTCCGTTACTACGCTCAAGATTCTAAATTAGATTCTACTCGCTACGCTCGTGAATCTATTATAGAATCTTTCGCTTGCACGGGACTCAAAATAAGCACTCGAAGAAATATCAAACTTTGATCTCTTGTTGTACAAATAACTATACATCTGGTGTGTTTTTGGGTCCATTACTACGCTCAAGATTCTAAATTATTATAGAATCTTTCGCTTGCACCTTGCACGGGACTCAAAATAAGCACTCGAAGAAATATCAAACTTTGATCTCTTGTTGTACAAATAACTATTTTATATTAAACAAAAAGCCGTTAAATTGTCCTTAATGACTGTTACCTGTATGTATGTAGCTCATGAAATACGACGTTCCGTGACCAAAAAAAAATCCTTTGGCAGTATCTATTTTTAGATTTTATTTTACGACTGTCAGATTGATCTTATGTATCTGTATTTCTAAATGCGTGTGTCCTGACTGATACATCAACGCAGAGCCGAAAATACAAAAGCTAGAAGTTGAAATTCGCACACTAGGTTGCATTATAAAGTGTACATACAAGAGATAAGAAGCGATTGAAAAAGGTATTGTATTAAAATAGAAGAAAACTAATTTCGGCGTTTTTGGAAATTCATCCCCTAAGGGGGTTAAAAAGGGGAAGTTTGTATGAGGATCAAGTTTTATTTTAAGTTAGGATCTTGAAACTTCGTGAATAAGGTGTTATATTAAGTTAGAATAAAAGTTATTTCAGCGTTTTTGGAAATTCATCCCCTAAAGGTGTTAAAAAGGGGATGAACGTTCGTATGGGGAACAAGTATTATTTTAAGCTAGGAACTTGAAACTTCGTGAAACGGAATACATTGAAACATAGATTAAATTAAGAAACACGATAAACTACTAACTTTATTGTCGTAAAAAATATCACTAAAGCGCAGCCGCAAGCTCCCTTTCTGACTGTATGCGTTGTTGCTAGCTCGTTATTTAAGCTTCTTGTATGTGTGCGTGATGTGTGATGAAATCATACTAGTCCAACTGCTATTTTTGAATGCTAAGCCTTGTTACCCGCCGGGAATTATATAAGTTATAATAAGCCTCACTTACCTTACATTTAAAGGGGAGTGCTGTATAAAAAGTATTCGTGTCTTGTATAGCGATTCGAATCTTTTATCTATGCTGCACTTGCTCCTGGGTATAGTTCGACAGGTATATAAATTAAATAGGAGATTGCTAGCAATAATAACTATTATATAATCTGTGGCAATCATGGTCTAATAAAACATGGTCTTCTCTTCCCAGAGTGACACAGGCCTACGTCACAATAACATTGCCACTTTATTACAACATAACATGTTACATGGGTACATTATACCTATGGTTAATAAGTTAAACTATTTCTTTATAATTTTATAATTTTCATTTATATGTATTTGTAATTTTACAATAACACGTAATGTTTAATTATTCGTTAGCAATATCTTCCGATTCACGAAAGAAATTTCAGCCGTTCGGGTAATTCTGTTTACACTACTGGCAACACAGGATAGCGCTGTCACATTTGACAATTCGGATCTAGATAACTTCATGCCCTGACCGTCATCCTTGTCGAACGCGTGTTAATTGTTATGTCCTTCTCGCTCAGTGTCAGCAGTCGCAGTGTTTTCCAAACTTTTCACGTCGTAAGCTTGGTAATTAATGTGTAACTGTGAATTCGTTTTTCAAACGTTTGTCTTGTATAGATAAATAAAGTTTAATTTAATACATTAGATTTGTTTTATTTTACTATGTTTCTACATGAATAACTTAAAATTAATGCCGTTAAAATAGTTTTCACCGTTGGTTAAAATTCTCCCTAATTTTAAAGTTTGAGAACCTGTAAACAGCGTGATGACGTAGGCCTGTATCAGTTAGGTCATTCGCGAATCTCGGAAGAGAGTACCAGGCGGAGTATATTATTATACCATGTGTGGCAATAGTTCTATCTGACGGCTTATTAGCCTACCGGGCGGGCGGTTGCGGTGGGCGGCGACATTTCCATCGCGGCCCGCCGCGCCGGCTGTCGTGGGCTAATGGACCGGTTTCCTATCAAATTGCTCGCAGACTCGCGAACAAGTTTTACGACCGCAATTACAATTTAAAACATACGAATTTTATTTAGTATTGATTTGATATTAGAATCAGGGCATCTCGGTCGCAACAATAAATAATTGCGACTGATGCACTGAGACTAATGTCTATTTACATATCAAATGGAGATCAATATTAGAGAGGCAAATTCAAACTTACACACTGACATCAAAATGCTATCTAAATGCTATCAGTCACCCGTGCGTCTCATAAAAAAAATTGCACGCGCGACTGACATCATTTAGATATCATTTTGATATCATAATGTAAGTTCGAATAGACCTCCAACTTCATGAAATTGTTTATTTAATGGAACAAACGCGAACATGTATTGTCATTGTGTGCTACGCCGTAGCGCGTAGGATAAAGCAAGTCTATTCTGGCCTATTCGAAACTTTCCGCCCGATTCGAACTTTAAGATACGTCAGTGTCAAAAGTGACGTTTTTGTTTCAAGAAACGTCACATTTGACACTGACATATCTAATCCCTATCGTTTCCAGATTTATTAATTGACGTATCTTAAAGTTTGAATCGGGCCGTTTACAGTTATATTGATCTTCTCTTGACTGCACTCGCTGTTAGTACGGGAAGTAGTGTCATAAGGTGCAAATTTTGGTATCGGATGAATTCACTTAGCACAGATGTAATATAGGTAGGTACGTAAAGCTAAGCTAATTGAGTCCGGTAGACATCCGCCACCCCCTGGCAGGTAGGCAGGGGGGGGGGGCAGTCAAAGTAATTTGTAATAGATTCAAGCTATGAACTCATTTTTACCCCCTTAGAGGATGAATTTTTAAAAACGCTGAAATTACTTTTCTTGTATTCTAATAATATGCGCATATAAAAAGTTTGAAGCCCCACACTCGAAAAAAATTTTGATATCCATACAAATTCGCAACCTCTATTTCGCCACCTTAGGGGATAAATTTTCAAAATTGCTGAAATTAGTTTTCTTGTATTTTAATAATATATCTTTTAACGAAGTTTGAAATTCCTAGCTTAAAATAAAACATGAAGCCCATACAAACTTTCATCCCCATTTTAACCCCCTTAGGGGGTGAATTTATCAAAATCGCTTCTTATCTCTTGTACATATTATAAATGTAACCTGATGTGCAAATTTCAACTTTCTAGCATTTGTAGTTTTGGCTGATAATGGTAATAGTAGAATAAAAAAAATTGCAAACCGATTTTGATTTGTTCGTCAATATACTTATGTACTTATGTTTTTCTATTAAACTGTACATTAAATGTCTCAAAAATTAATTCCTTATGCCCGATTTACCTGGAAATGATACCAAACTCGAGGTAGCAGGTAAATAGAAGCGGATATGATTTTTTACCTAAAGCGCGCCGGCGTGTACCCACCTGTCTAGCCACCAGGGGGTGGCGGATGGCTACCGGGCTGGATTGGCTTAGCTTTACGTATACTACATCTGTTCCAAGTGAATTCATCCGATACCAAAATTTGCACGTCCCATACATTGGGTGACACTACTTACATACCTCACTATGCGTGTCTTCGAGTAGCATCGTAGCGATGTCAAATTTATGTCAAACATTTAATTAATTTGAGATGAATTTGTAATTTTCGAATAGGTAGGTGCCTAGTGCTTCGAACGTTTACTCTCTGGGACGGTGCATGGGTACATGAGGGAGCGACACACAGAGGCCGCTTAGGATGAAAAGCACATGAGCACAGGGAAATCATCGACAAGTTTGGATCAATTCTTCTAAGCCATAAAAAACAATTATAAAACTATTATGTAGCTTTGATTTGTTTGTATGTAGAGCGCTGGTGGCCTAGCGGTGAGAGCGTGCGACTTGCAATCCCGGCTCGTACCAATGAGTTTTTCGGAACTTTTGTACGAAATATCATTTGATATTTACTAGTCGCTTTTCGGTGAAGGAAAACATCGTGAGGAAACCGGACTAATCCCAATAAGGCCTAGTTTCCCCTCTGGGTTGGAAGGTCAGATGGCAGTCGCTTTCGTAAAAACTAGTGCCTACGTCAAATCATGGGATTAGTTGTCAAGCGGACCCCAGGCTCCTATGTGAGCCGTGGCAAAATGCCGGGATAACGCGAGGAAGAAGAAGATGTAGATTTGATATAGTTACATGGATAATATGGATATACCACTTCTAAATTAACAACGTATTGTAGATTAAATGAGTAGGTCCTGTTGAGTGGTTCAGGCATACAACTTTAAATCTAGCCGGAGTCGTGCGTACTATCCTCCTTGCTCGAAATATAAACTTTCTCGAACTTTACGAGTAAAGTCGGCATCAAATATTATATACAACCAAAGTGGCCAAATATATCGTAGGTATCACACCTTAGTTACCATAGAAATAAGGATTAAGGAAGGAAGAAAGAATAAGGAGATAGAAGGACTTTGCCGTCGTTATCTATTCGAAGCTGACTGTACCTTCTTAAATCAAAAAAGAGATTTTCAGATGATAGCAAGCAATATGTTACCAATAGTGTAGGTACACACTCTGTGAATGCCCCATCAACTTTCATTTTACCTTTGGATTGAGAGACGATGAATCGTGTCGGACTATATTCATGCACGACCCAAGGTTTGTATCAAAAACTAAGTAATTTTAATCAAAAAAACCCCTCTGAATTTCATGTCATACAAACAGGTCTGTTAGAAAGCTCAACTAACAAATCTACACTCAAAGTTGACAATGATAGTAAAGGGACGTTTTTATAGGTACTAGCTAGTATTAACATACTTATGTATACAATCATTTTTCAAACTGCATGAGAATCATGTCAGGAACAAAACGTTAAAGAAGGTAGTAATCATAAAAACAAGTACCTAGGTATTTATAATTTAAAATAATACTTTGAATTTAATTTTAATAATCTCATGTTATTAGAGCTAGGCCAAGATAAGTCTGCAACGATTTAGATAGCACATGCAGTGCAAGTGTTATTTATAGGTCATATTTTAATAGAGAGGGCGTGTAAGACAGGTAGGTATTCCAGGAATTCCTTTACTGTCTGTATACGGTACTGCTCATTATCTTTTATTGCCTCATAGGTAACTTTTACATTTGCGGTTCTTACCCAGCCGATTAAAACTAAAGATGCTCCATTGTATGCCAACCAATACAATTCGTATTCAATTTAATAAGTTCTTATTTGTTCCTAAGTGTGACGCACATTTACGCAGGGGAGCCATTATCATTAATAATGAGAATGATGAGTCATTATCAATATAAGGTATTAAACCTAAGTAAATATATTTGTTCGATTGCTAATAATAATTTAATTACTTTGAGAAAAACAGATCTTCGAATGCTTTAAGAGTACCAATAAAATAGGCTCCTTGGTTATAGGTAGATTTTTCGATCGTCGATCTGTGCTATGGGTGTTGGTGTAGGTTTAATACCGTTTATCTGCATCTTTGGGACTTATAACCTGCCTGATTTTCAATTCTTTAATAACCAAATTGCCGCTTAACTACAAAGCCTACCAAAGTATAATTTAAGTAATTTAATTACGAATTACGAGGCAATATGGACGTTGAAGCACTTGATAAGACAGCAGTTTAAAATTTGAATATCGGCCGTTGTTGCAGCTTGCAACAATTTGATTAAGTAGCAAAGAACTTGTATTCGGAAAGTGGCCATTTATAGACAACAACAGTGACATTTGTTCAACCAGAAATATCACCGTTGACAATTGACAGATCATATCCAATCCAGATCAAATTCATAACCTCAATAATTAGAATAAGACTCAAGGTATTAAAAAATATATTTTTTAGTTATGTACTTAATGTAGTTTTAAGGATAATTGCCTACCCTACCAGGGCGCCATGTGATCTTTTTCCATTTTAACATCTATTGTATTGTACCATGGTTGCAATATATATGTCGCGAACATGCGAACCGGCTAATAGTTGCCAGCGTCATGGAGTAGATGGCGCTCGCAGTCATGTTTAAGTTAAATAACCGCTTCTAGGTTATTGTGATTTTTTAGGAAAAGACAAGAGGGTAGACGCCGAACGATAGTAAGAAAGGGAGGTTATGTGCGAACAGATATACGGAGGGAGAATTTTGCTTTGGGGATCAATTCAACGGCTTTCTTATGGTGTTATTAGATTAATGATGTGCCTCATGTAAATTGTGACTAACGTATATCAGTATTCAGAGTGAACAGTGATCCGAGGGAATTGTTGATGGCTAGTATGAACTTATGGTAAAGTTAGTGTGAGGAATGGGGTCGCTATAAGGGGAGGTTTGGAGGCGACTATGAGGTTCAAGAAACCAGGTGGATAATCAGGTGAAACTTATTTTATATGCACTGTAATAAAGTAGGACACCAGCAATGAGTGAATCGTCATCTCACTAACGTCCAGGCCTCATATAGGTATGTAGTATGATTACATATTGCTAACCAGTATCAGTAAAGGCATCATCTCATTCGATAGGTTAACAAGTATGGTGAGCTTGACGACATGGTGGAGATGCTGGGATTTTATGCACATGCACTGTAATCATCATCAAAAGTAACATATGAAAAGTCAATTTATATATGCACGTACAACTAAAGAGTTACATTTTTTGGTTTGTTCAGTTCAATTTAATGTTTTATTTCAGGCATGAAATGAAGCCCATATTTATGTAATCCTATTCTTGCAAAAAGGCGTTAAGCAGGCGAATATGTTAGTGGTTCACCGGAGCACATATGCAATTAAGTGCCTACATTTTATTTAACATTCTTGCTCTTTGATATACAAGAGATTGCAAATGTCAGTAAATATATATATATAGTTTATAAAAAATAGGTACCTATCTAAATACAAAAATTTCCTTGGTAAATTATATAAATACAAAATTGTTTCAAAAAATTCTACTTGGAATACAAAATACTAAAAAGCTCGCTTTAATCTTTGAAAGCAGTGTGTTAATCAATCAGTCCTATAGAGTACAAATTTGGAGTTGATTCCTCATGTTAAGCAATAGAATGGAATTTCAAGTGATGGTTTTGAATGATAAAAATATTTGAAAGCATATGTTATATATTTAACGTTTTACAGCCAGTATTTGTCACTGGTTGATGTGATAAAAATGTTTGTGTCACCAGGGCAGCAAAGTTTGTTTTTAACCCACGTGCCTTGAAACCCTCGCAACGCTCAGGATTCCAACATTTCTATGTTATAAGAATGAGAGAGTGGCTAAGATTGTCACATCAGAAAAGATAGCACAATATTGGTATGTTTACTATAAATTCTATCAGAGAGGTGTTTATAATCAGTTTTTAAACACTAACTTGGTAAGACTACCTTCAACAAGAGCCATGGAACTGCTTAAGTCTCAGATTTGATTACGTTGAAACCAATCATTACGTACATTTTTCATTAAACATGTCTAAAAACGCGGGTGACGAAACGGACATTCAACTCAAGTTTTAACGCCCTAAGCAGTAGAAATTTACACTTATCAGCAATAATCCTGAACTGAAATATATATATGTCATGTATCAAAGAAAAGGTGAAGAAGCTCCAATGGCAATATTTGATAAAAGTAACTAGATTTTTTCTCAAAGTTGTGAATAATCTTATTGTTCTCTTAAATATCATATGATTGGTACCGTTACCATACCTGCTCATGCCTAACAAGTTTAAGTTGAACAGGAGGTTTATATATAATCTATATTTGGGTGTATGTTATGATTATGTTCACAAGAACATGGTTTCATTTTGATATTTATTATGTTTGATGATGTTGTTGACAAGTTGCTTTACTTGTTTAGTTTTAGTTACCTAACCAATCTTTGATAAAATCATGCACTAATAAAAATTTACGACATTTTGAAAAATAACAGTCTTGAACGATTCACGGTCAAGGGAAAGGTAATCACGGTCTATATAAATATATTTTGAATTAAAATTTGCTGGTCGATTTGTGAACCAGAATGGATCCTTTCAAACAGCGACTTTATCACCTGAGCTAGAAGATTCAAATTATGCAGTTGATCAACAATTTAACATTACTAATTATATCTGTTTTTAAATTGGGTTCTTAAGTGACGATTATGACATTTTTTCGTAATTTAATTCAATGTAAGACATAAATGAAATCGCATAAATGATTATAGATCTGTTAAAATAATTAAATGCGAATTTTTTGGCATCCATGCCTTTGCAATTTTGTTTGTAACGTTGCATGAGTTAAGATCTTAATATTAAAATAATAAGAATCATAATCTCACATTCATTGTTCTGTGTGGCCGAATAGTTTTAGTACCAAATTGAAAGTTTATTTTTAATGCGGGTAGTTGATATTACTTATGGCTTACCAACTGTTGTTGCTTAAAAACCAGTTTAGGTCTGACCTCCGATTTTGTATATATTCTATTACATCGGTATTTAGTTAAATTGGTGGTAAACAATATTTTGTGATTATGAAGTTCCACGCCAAGTTAATTCTTACTGGATTGCATGCTTTTCTAGAAGATGCATTGCTTGCAGAATACCCGCTTCATCACAAATTATCAGCTCAGCCATGATTAAACTAGTCGTGAGCGCAAGTGTGGTGAAATGACAACAATTTATACTGCGTATCTTTTCATGAAACGAATGTATCATGTTTAACGTATTAGCCTTATACTTATATGATCAATATTTTTACAACAACACAATATTCTTTATTGCTCACCAATATGTAAAGGAACTTAACACATATCACTTATACTATGGTGCACAACGGGCGGTCTTATCGCTAAAAGATTGATATCTTCTAGACAAACAAACCAGGCTATTATAATGGTATGTTTTGCGGATCCATATTTTCACTGGGCTTTAATCAGAACCATTGAGTTTAATTAAAAACTCGAATTTAACACTCACCACGTTTGAAGGACTAGAACCACTCATATCATAAGAGATGTTAATATGGAATTTCTTGCCTCATCGTTGTTTGTTGTTACAATCGTAAGGAGTTGTAACGGATTGGTTTCTTGGAAGTCGGTACAATTTAGTTGTAATGTGCCTGAATGAAAATGCAGGAGGCACTTGAAATCAGATTACAATTTGACGTCATATGTACAATGTAGGTACATACTACTCAAACTCAAAGGACCAGGAACATCATTGGAACTCAATCAGAATCACTCAGCCATTCCAATGGTACCAGCAAGCGGCCAAAAATGGGGCTCGCTAGATTTAACAATAGTAACATACTCAATTGGCATGCATGATATTTCTGTTCTGAAAGAATAAACGGGTAAAATGATTGTAAACGAATAAAAAACTACCGAATTAATTTAAACAATATTCACTTACTTTATGGATTGCGTTTAATCAGCGTTACATTAAGGTTCCAAAGACTTGTCTGTTGATGTAATAAAGCATAGTATCTTAATTTATTCCCAAATAACATTTCAATATAGATTGTTATCAGAGAATCAGTAAATATCAACTTGGATATGTAAAGGACAAAGGCAAAACTGTTTAGTATAAGCCACCACTAATATGTTTGCACTTAAGCAATACCCTAAGGTATAATGACTTCCTATTATTACTGAACCATTGATTCTTAGTGTGGAAAGTCCATAGATTAGTGATTAGATAAAGATTAACTAAACTTCTGAATTGTGTATATATGTACATACGATGACCCAAACCTATAAAGTGTTAAAAATGCTAAAATAAGTTATTATTGAAAAGACTCCCAGTGAAAGTCATACTGATTGAATGGGCTAGTGGTTTCTATATTATCTGCTAACTGATTTAGATACTTCTAAGTACATAGTACATACTTTACTTTTACTCGAACAGAAATGGATAAGGGAGTGGTAGATAATTTAAAGAATAGCCATTAGCCATGCATAACTAATTTGATTTTGTTAAATGAATTGGAATCAAGCAACACATATTAATTGATATCGCCTACCCAATCGAGATACTAAATACTAAAGAATACGAACCTACATATTCATAATAATTATAGAGACGGTAGTAAGACCATGGTGGATAGGTTTCTGAATAAGAGAAATTCTCAAGTATTCGGTTATTTAAATAAATGTGATAACGTATTTTTAACTATGATAGTAGTCATTATACCACTCTGTGCAAGTAGTTCTGAAATTAAATAATGGCATAATGACAAAGACACATGAGCATTTGTTACAGAGTATATTACCTATGTCTAGGTAACGAAAAGGAATAGTAGGTATTCGCTGCGTGCAAGGCAAGTGGTGGGGGGAGCCGAAACAAACTCAGCGCTTGATGTGGCTAAATGACGATATGACAAGTTAGCAAGCAGTGTTTCTGTCAATTCACATACTTTTCAGTTATTTTGTTCACGTTTCTTTTTGACTTAAAAATCATATTTACAATAAAAATGGGCCACGATAGATGTTGTGTGGTAAACTGTAATAATACTAGATGGTCTAGACGAAACATTAATAATAATTAATATTTTTTTAATTTTTAACACTAGGCTAGAAATTAGCCTTTTATATCATATTATATTTATTCCAGGCTCAACAGCGTATCGGCTAAATATTTTATCTCGTCTGTTAACACAGATTTTGCTTAGATGTTAATAAAATAGTATGGATAATACAGTGTGTACCAACATTAGGTGTTTGTAATATTATGTAGTTATAATGTCTGTTATTGAAAACTCGGTAAAAGCATACCTAGCTGTCGTCTATCACAACAGACATTGTGATGCGAGTGAACATTATTTTTAACATAAAATGTGTTGATTTAAACCTGTGAAGAAGGAAGGAAAGGGTGATAGGTAACTTCAATTAAGTATTAAACTTTTTATGTTATAGTAAAAGGAAGAGATCAATCATGAGCCAAATAATTATTGGTATATGATCGTGGCCTCAACTGTTAGCTTGATTATCAGATTTAATCAGAATATTGAGATATAAAATGCAGGCTGGAGGCTGGAGCTACACAAGAATCAGAATCACAATTAGAATCAGATGTCATATAATGAAGTTCCATATGTATCTTTCTTCATTAATTTTAATACTGCTGGGAAATATCGTAGTGTTAAGGACATGGTATTTGTTTTATGTACGACTACTACAGGAGCAATAGTCACAAGACAGAGTTATCAGTTTTATTCGTGTCCCTATCCTCTTGGGTTACAGTGGACAGTTGGACACCTGTCTTGTGTGGTTCTTCACCAGTGCTCACCATCTGCAGTACCTAGATATGCTAGCCTGTAATGTGGCTTTGTCTTTAATATTTTTTCTGTTCGCCCACTGTGTGGCCATACGTCCATGCCTATCCCTACGCTTCCTTGCCATGTGGCCAGTGATTATGAGCTTCTCCAGACTATAGGATCCTCTTCTGCCTCGATAGCAGAAGAAAGTACGTGCGCGATGAGTACAAATAGTGGATAACCTCGGTTTGATGTTGAGTTCGTCGAGACTTGATGCAATTTCACCTACTGCGTTCAAGCATTCTTCGCCAGCACCACCTCTCAAATGCATCTGTCCTATGATGGGTTTCAGTTTTAATGGTCTAGGTTTGGACATGTACAGAAAGATCGAGAAAACAAGGCGTCCGCATTAGTGTGATACTGGTTGTATGTTCTCCCATATGCATACCCTGGCGAGTCGTTTCACCGCAGCTTTGGCTATCTGGCGGCTTAGCACGGTCGCGTTTTTATCCCTTGTCACCATGCCTGTCACGTTCTAACAAGTATGTAAGTGCGAAAGGGACGCGCATAGTGATAGTCGATAAAAATGGAACCGTGCTGAGCCCGCTGATCTCTTCTGACCACCCTTTGGTCTAAAACGCCATCGTCGCTTATTTAAGATCCCATGTAAACCAACAACTTGCCTCTAGATCGTGGAATGCATTGGTACTCTTCATTTTACCAGGTAGATCGACATGCATCAACTTCGTCTTATTTCTTTTGATCCTGGGGTATGAATGTGGTCTGAATCCTGAGTATGGAGTTATGGACTCGGTTCCCCTATCTTTGGCATAATTTTTTTTGTAATAATTCTATTGTGCATAATAACTTTAGGCATAATATACTGTTAGCATAAACTCACTTGGTACTGCATTGTTGCGCATACGTACTCTACGCATAATTTTTATTGATCGAAGTGTCTTTTGGCATAATTTTAATGTCCGAATCGAGACCTGGTATCTGTTTCATTTCGCATAATTTTATTTGTAATAATTTATTTTTGCATAATTCGCCATTAAGCATAAAGTACTACAAGCATAAAATCTTATGGCATAGAAATGTTTTGCATACTTGCAAGAATCATTATATGTTGTAGGTCCAATATTTTTTGGCGAAAATTAATTCGCCGAATGTTTCGCAATTCGCAGCTATTATTTCTCATAACTTCATTTCGCCGAATAGCAACAGTTTGTTTTCATGGGGTCGCAGTTCTAACCTAACCTAACCCACTTTTCTGGCAACAGTTTGTTTTCGTGGGCTTGCAGTTCTAACCTAACCTAACCCACTTTTCTGGCAACAGTTTGTTTTCGTGGGGTCGCAGTTCTAACCTAACCTAACCCACTTTTCTTAGCAACAGTTTGTTTTCGTGGGGTCGCAGTTCTAACCTAACCTAACCCACTTTTCTGGCAACAGTTTTTTTTCGTGTAGTCGCAATTCTAACCTAACCTAACCCACTTTTCTAGCAACAGTTTGTTTTCGTGGGGTCGCAGTTCTAACCTAACCTAACCCACTTTTCTTAGCAACAGTTTGTTTTCGTGGGGTCGCAGTTCTAACCTAACCTAACCCACTTTTCTGGCAACAGTTTTTTTTCGTGTAGTCGCAATTCTAACCTAACCTAACCCACTTTTCTAGCAACAGTTTGTTTTCGTGGGGTCGCAGTTCTAACCTAACCTAACCCACTTTTCTGGCAACAGTTTGTTTTCGTGGGGTCGCAGTTCTAACTTAACCTAACCCACTTTTCTGGCAACAATTTGTTTTCGTGGGGTCGCAGTTCTAACCTAACCTAACCCACTTTTCTGGCAACAGTTTGTTTTTGTGGGGTCGCAGTTCTAACCTAACCTAACCCACTTTTCAGGCAACAGTTTGTTTCCGTGGGGTCGCAGTTCTAACCTAACCTAACCCACTTTTCTAGCAACAGTTTTTTTGTTGGGCTCCGCATCTGCTCCGGTGCTACGGGCATAGCAGCCCCTTCGCCCTTCGCAGGCGCTAATGCTATGTGCTCTGCGCTTTGCTAAATAGAAAGAATCGAAGTACTTTTTCTGCGATGTAAATATTCGCCTAAATCCTATTATGCTAAACAGATTATGCAAACACATTTCGGACATTTAAACAAACGCTAAATAAAATTATTCGTATCAAAAGTCGGCCAAAATAATAGTAGTCTATTTAAGATTCGGACTTGCAAACATTCGGCCTATTGCATATTATACAAACTGAAGCTTTCTGCAAATTTTACATTCGTCGAAAAACATTTCTGCCAAATAGGTTATGCCAGATGCGTTTCGGGTCACGGAAGTTATGCCAAATAGACGGAACCCTATGGACTCATATCTGACATGCTCAATTTTAGAAACAGAACCGCAAGTTATTTTCCACAGACACTTAATCTAATTATAGTCATGTCATTTGCAAAACTGAGGTTATTGATAAGTTGGCTATCAACCAGTGGCGGCGCGTCAAACATATCCATAGGCAAGCCGGGGCTAATTGGCTTACATATTTCCTTTACAACTCTGCTCAAACGTCCAAAAACAAGCAAGCCGGTGGGAATCGGCTTTTATGGACGCAGTCTCATACCAACTCAGACACCACTCTAACAGCCTTCCAATACTCATTATGTATATATTCACCGATGTTAGTAAACAGTTGCACTCCTTGATCAACTTTAAAAAGATAACTCGGCGTGTTATCCCCATTTCGCTCATAACCCTGACATTTTACTCCAGTTAAGGAAATCAAAAGTCTTTGCGAAAGCCTTTAAAGAGTATACAGACGCCGTGCCCACCGTATTCTCTATTAATTGCCACACATTGAGTATTTGCTACTGAGAGTACTGAGTGAGTACCCTTCAATGTCTCTCATTGTTATCAAAGCTGTGAAGTGAAAATTCGTGAATAAAGGAAACTTAGTGGGTCAATTTGATAGACACAGCAGTGAAAATACCGTAGTACGGGAAGCGGGCGATTATTACACTTGAAGATCTGATCGGTTACATTAATTAAAGAATAGTCATGTAAAGTCGTAATGAATCGGTACCTCGGTAGGTACAGTTTGCTATGCTGTTTCTACGATCCTTAGCATGACTGATATATATTTAGGTACACGGTAACGTAAATGTAAAGCAGTAAAAAAGAGTTGTTGACAGGTTTTGTAACTAACCAAGATGAAAATAAAGTGCTTAGTTTATATTATTTGAGTGTAGCTCAGGTTAAATGCATTGATGGCTTTCAGACCTAATAGAGAGGCTGACACGACTGTCCCATCCTATTTAAACTAGATTATTTCACACCAGCATCAGAAAATGATTAGAAAAATAAAAACTGCAGTAATTTTTGGCACAATATCTGTTTAATAAATCAGAATGAACTACAAGAAAAGGTGACTTGACTCGAAATAAGTGCCTGATTTGACAAGTCTGTTAAATATCCTTAGCTTAGCTTAAGAAAATAAAAAAGAATGTGGTTCTCTTGAGTTGTAGATAGGTTCTTTCTTTTACATGTTGATTTGTGATTAAATGAGAATAGCGTAATTCTTCCTTGGCTGGGGAGGGCTGCCGGACATGAAGTAGATACACAAAGAGATGGATATGTCAGCAGTAGGTTTAATTAATAAGCAAGTAGATTAAAATACTTCACATAGTAGATTACTGCCAGTAGTAATAAGTAAAGAGAAGTGGGAACTTAGGTTACATATACACGTCACGTTTGGATAAGACGGTCGC
This sequence comes from Cydia splendana, assembly GCF_910591565.1. Classification (NCBI taxonomy): domain Eukaryota; kingdom Metazoa; phylum Arthropoda; class Insecta; order Lepidoptera; family Tortricidae; genus Cydia; species Cydia splendana. The sequence goes on along the minus strand of NC_085987.1, from coordinate 14,704,676 downwards.
TTTTGTCTGTGTAATAACTATGGTTCGATCGCGCGGTCGCCGCGGTGTTTAATAAAGTTACAGTCGTTTAATTACGCAAATTATGCTGGTCATCATGTATACGTCTGCTGTAGTAGAAGTTCTGACCCTCGAAGTAGTGAAACAAGTTATTAACGATATCATAAGAGCAAAGCAGCATATAACATCAGAACATCACAGATGGTAGTCATAGATAAAATATAGCGCGAATTGAGTTCTCACTGTCTAACAACACCGATGTTTGATATCAAATCGGTGCTGGCACGTTGTAATTAAGGACTGCTCGGAGCAATTTGGAACCGAACGCGCGAGATTGTGGGAAATACCACACATAGACATAGATATAGGTAGACAGAGAGATAAGTAACGGACCAGAGATGACAAATCGCAGCCGTGATCCTACTCAGCTCAGCTCAGACACCGATTTATAAACGCTCAGTCGCTCACACCAATCTCAGGATACTGCTTTCATTCTCAAATCAGAGATCAGTTAGTTTAGCACAGATATCAATGAATGCTCAGATCAGACCCAAGATCATATTATTAATCAACTCAGCACAAACCTTGATGAATGCTCAGACCAATCTCAGGATCAAATTATTAATCAGCTCAGCACAAACATTGATGAATGCTCAGACCAGTCTCAGGATCCTGTTCTTTATCAGCTCAGCACAAATACAGATGAACAATCAGATCAGTCTCAGAAACGGTGTGCCTCAGCACATTTCTACGACATCATCAGAAATGGTACGAAATCTCAGGTCATGCCGATTCACAGCGCCAAAGCCGAGAGAGGCATTCAGAGGATGAACAGCTCAAATACATTATTATTCACATTAGTGTTCTTATCATCTAATTGTTGATTTATTTACATGTTTGCCTATGGACATCTAATTTCAATTAAAAGAGTAGCTTTTTCCTGCGGGGCGGGAGTGTCGCGAACATGCGAACCGGCTAATAGTTGCCAGCGTCATGGAGTAGATGGCGCTCGCAGTCATGTTTAAGTTAAATAACCGCTTCTAGGTTATTGTGATTTTTTAGGAAAAGACAAGAGGGTAGACGCCGAACGATAGTAAGAAAGGGAGGTTATGTGCGAACAGATATACGGAGGGAGAATTTTGCTTTGGGGATCAATTCAACGGCTTTCTTATGGTGTTATTAGATTAATGATGTGCCTCATGTAAATTGTGACTAACGTATATCAGTATTCAGAGTGAACAGTGATCCGAGGGAATTGTTGATGGCTAGTATGAACTTATGGTAAAGTTAGTGTGAGGAATGGGGTCGCTATAAGGGGAGGTTTGGAGGCGACTATGAGGTTCAAGAAACCAGGTGGATAATCAGGTGAAACTTATTTTATATGCACTGTAATAAAGTAGGACACCAGCAATGAGTGAATCGTCATCTCACTAACGTCCAGGCCTCATATAGGTATGTAGTATGATTACATATTGCTAACCAGTATCAGTAAAGGCATCATCTCATTCGATAGGTTAACAAGTATGGTGAGCTTGACGACAATATAATTTATTATACTATATGTGCGGAATTTTGGTTGAAAACGTGTATGATTATCAGTAACGGTCACGAAAGCGTAGCGTAAGTATGAATTATAATGCTTTTGGCGTTTCCGTTTGGGATTATTGTTGTATAACCATGTGGGACTTGAAACTTTATTCCACGTCTTGTGGGCAGGCGTGTTTCATGTATTATTCAAATTGTTGATAGATCGCGCGGCGGGCGCGGGCGCGAGCGCGGTGTGCTCGTTACGCGAGCGGTGCGCTACGCATTCGCCTAATGACACCATTTGCTGAGATTGTAGGAGCCACCGAGGCCCACGCTAACTGTCGTGATTGGGTTTGATTCTCGATTTCCTTCGCCCCATTAGCCATTACTGCCATTAGACACAATCATTTAATTATACCTAAGGCAGACATATCGCTGAACCTTAGGTTTTATACTTTATAGGGATTAACAGTAATTTTTATAACATGCAAGAGTTTTCTGAAAGTTAAATTTATGTTAGGTATATGATATAATAGAAATGTAAAGATCTCATGAATGTTAAATTTCCATAATTATTTATATTGAGATTAAGTTTATGTTACGTAATAATATTAGTTAGACTATAAGTTAGTAAAGCGTCTAACGAAAGAAAACTCTTTTAGAAATCGATTTTCTCTCGTCGCATGTCGTCTCGGATATGAGTGAATATGGTATCGATGTGTTCAGTGTAATGCCCTGAACACATATGAGATGACAAGCGCGAAAGTGGTGGGGGTAGTTGCTATGACGTCATAAAGTCGGCAGTACAATTTTTTTTTTCGTTTAAACATTCCATGTGGGATACCAAATGAAAGGGCTTTGTGAGTAGATCACATATATATAACATACTGTAACATTTTCAATACTTGGTCTAACAAATTATTAGAAAACTTTCAAAAATTTCACAATCCACAGTTGACTTCGAACTATATATTATGTTTATTTTATTTTATGTTTATCTTGCTAATTATTTCAAAATGGTAAATTTAAAAACGATATTATAAAAGTGTAAACCGAGCACTTTCATTTGATACTAAACTCGACCATGTTTTTGCAAATAAAATGACCAGAATAGCAAGACCTCTCACAAACAGCTTTTTGCCCTTCTAAGCTCTTCAATCTCAATAATCCCTTGATCGAGCTTGCTCATAATTTAATGACTAAAATATAATGCTCTCGACTACACGTTTGTCCTATTTCATTTAAATTAGGACAAATTTACTAAAGTTCTTGAGTATCAAACTATCCTCTGACAGTTCAGCTTAAAAACATCGAAATGCCGGGACGTGCCGCTAGCCGGCCGCGTGGCCCAAGTCGAATGTAAGAACTTCGCTTCGCTTCGCTCGCTCGTTTGAAAACTACTATAAATTGAAAATGGCTGAATGGATTAGTCCAAAATACATACCAAGTGACTGTGAATATCCTTTACATAATGTTAAAAAATAATTAACCAGATATATCAAAAAAGAAGAAAAGTACATCAAGTTGCAAAAAGTATAATTTTCTGTTACATTAAACTGCAACTATTATTAAAACAAACAAAAAACCCGACTGTTGACATATATTTTTGTAGTGGTCTTTTTACTAGCTTTCATTTGGTACTCATATTGCTGCAGGAAGAAAAAAAACAAACCTCCCCCCCTCCATTTTTCATTTGCGGGCGTTTTTTCCAAAAATTATATATCCTGTGTCACTACCATAATTCTGACAAATTCAACCACACCTCATATGTCAAAAACCGTCCAGCCGTTTGGGCTGTAGGGCGTGTCAAATAAAAACACATATATCCCACGCTCTAAAAACATTATCCTCCTTCTGATGTAGTCGAGTAAAAATACTATTTTGTTACCTACTGGAAATGTATTTTTACGCGAAGGACTGCATCAGAAGGAGGATACTAACGTATTACTAGCGTGGGTATGTATGTACATATATATATATATATATGTCCATTTATTTGGCACGCCCTACAGCCTAAACGGCTAGACGGTTTTTGACATGTGAGGTGTGGTTGAATTCGTCAGAATTGTGGTAGTGACACAGGCTATATAAATTTTGAAAATGACGCCCGCAAATGAAAATATGGAGGGGGGAATTGTAGTTTAATGTAACAGTATGTTATATATTTGTAATCTACTCACAAAGCCCTTTCATTTGGTACCCCACATGGTATGTTAAAAAGAAAAAAAAAGTTTGTATATACTGGCGACTTTATGACGACAGAGCAACTACCCCCGCCACTTTCACGCTTGTCATCTCATATATTTGTGTTTAGAGCATTACGCTGAATGTATCGATACCAAATTCACCCATATCCGAGACGACATGAACGAGAACTAACCTAAAGCCCGTGTTAACGCTCTACTAGTGCCCTTACACGGGTCGATAGCTTGTTACCATTCTAATGTAAGACCCTATTGTACTCGTACCTATGATAAAAACTTTTTACAAAAAAATTTAAACCGGCTTCAAAAAAGACGAAATAAAATATTATCCTTTTTATGTCTATGCGTTACCAACTGATATGTTTGAAGTCGGTGCCAAGCCAAATTTTGAAGCATACCATGACTTTGGTGCGATTCGATAAGGATTTACCTACGTTGGGTTGCCTTACACGACGACAATGAACGTACTTTCTGTAGGTACAGTCGACGTTAAAAATATGTTTACACTTTTCGCCTTATTACAAAGGAGTAAGGTGCAAAAGTGTAAACATATCATTGACGTCGACTGGACCTAAGAACACACCTCAGAACACACGATCAAACCTTCTTGGCGCAGTCCGTACCATGTTTGTCGGCACATTAGTGTAAATATAAATGCATTTTTTTGCCGTCGTATTTTTTAAAGAGCATATCTTACTAATGCTCGAACAGTCTATAGCACGCAAGTGTGGGATTGGGACTGAGTTATTTCCGGTCCCTTATCCAGAGGACTACATTTCAAAATATAATACCTTCTTGCCAAATTTCACCTAAAGCGGTTCAGTTGTTTAGCCATGAAAAGGCGACAAAGAGGCAGACAGAATTCTTTACACATTTATAATAGTTATTAGTACAGTTCTAATGGGATTTATAGCTATAAAGCTGATTATTTTTGACTGGTATTGTTACTACTTGGCTTGGCACCGACTTCAAACATATCAGTTGGTAACGCATATACATAAAAAAGGATAATATTTTATTTCATCCTTTTTGAAGTCGGTTTAATTTTTTTGTAAAAATTTTTATTTTACCATTTTTAGTTTTAACGCATTGTTAAGAGCACGACGCATGAATGAAAAACAAGATCATGTTTAACACTAAATTCGTGTACCTATTACTTTAGTAAATATGTAATCAGGAATTTTCTCGAGTCCGTCTGGGAAATTATAATTCCTGTCAACTAAATCCATCCGCCCGCCCCGCCACTGACCCAATCCCTCAGCCCCCCGATCACTCAACCTCACAGCACATCAACCCCTGATCCAGGAACCCGTCGATCCTGAACCAGCAACCCTTCAACCGCCATTCCCCGACCCCTTAATCCCTGACCCCTTAACTCCTAACCCTAACCCCCGATCAGTAGCCTTACCAGCTTACCACGAGTTTGACATTGATATATTAGTTAGCATGTGTGTAACTTACTTCCTATGCATCTCGCTCGTACTAACCTTAGTGTGAGCGAGATGCATAAAAAGTTACATTTAGATGCATAAGACGTTAGCGAATATGTCAATGTCAAACTCGTGGTAAGGCTACAGTTACAGTACATCAAATTGGTGGTTTTCGGAAGCAAATGCTCGAGTTACTTTAGAAAACCCCGAAATCACTTAACACGTGCCTTTAAAAATTGAGGAGTTCCCTCAATTCCTCATGGATTCCATCATCAGACCAGAACCAAAAATAATACGGAAACACCTTGGAGGTAACTTCTTCCAAACACAAAAAGAATTACTCAAATCGGATCACAGGTGCCGGAGTAATCGCTGAACATACTTACATTTAAAGAAATCATCATCATTATCATCAAAATAATCATCATCATCAGGTCTACTTCATCAAATTGGTGGTTTTCGGGAGAAAATGCTCGAGTTGCTTAAGAAAACGCCCAAAACACCATGCATGTGCCATTAAAAATTGAGGAGATCCCTCAATTCCTCATGGATCCCATCATCAGAACAGAACCAAATTAAAATGGGACAACTCGGAGGTAGCTCCTTTCAAACAAAAAAAGAATTACTCAAATCGGACTACGGATGTCGGAGTAATCGGTGAACGTACATAGAAAAAAAAAATAGCCACAACCGAATACAGAACCTCCTCCTTCTATGAAATTGAAGTCGGTTAAAAACAATAAATTACTGATTACTTACTGTCTGATTACAGTTTTTAGTAAATTATTCTGGATATTCCATAATATGTAAGTACGTATAGTTGATTTTTAGGATTCCGTAGCTCAAAACGAAAAAACGGTAATGGGTCAAAAACATTCTGTGTTCGCGTCTTTCCTGTAGACATACACAAGAGTTAAGGGCTATAAAGGTTAATTTTCTTATTTAACCCTTATCCACGTGAAAAGGTCCTCCTTTTATTCAGAGAACTGTGATAAAATCATTACTTACATGCCCACAAGCTGTTAACTATTGCCCACAGAAGATTGTGTATGTCTACAGGAAAGACGCGAACACAGAATGTTTTTGACCCATTTACGAGATTTTGAAAAAACGTAGCTAATAAATAAATCGATAATTTTATCGTCTTAAGCCGACCACTGACTAACAGTCCGCCGGACTATATCGGCCGGTCAGTTGTTCGGAACTGTCAAATTTTTGTTCTAACTGACAGGCCGATATCGTCCGGCGGCCTGTTAGTCAGTGGTCGGCTTTACAATTTTGAAAATTTGTCAATTGATCGTTACAGTTACAGTACAGTTACAAAGTGTTGAAAATTATTCACAAAATACCTGAACGTTAACCTAAATGCTAGGTCAGGTTAATACCAAAAGAGAATATCGTTAAAAGCTGAAACCTACAGAGCGTTTATTTCGGCCTGTTGGGAAATTGTGGCACCGCAGCAACCTCTCCATATTAACAAAACTTTAATCTAACCGGCCCGGCCCTGGGGAGGCCGGGGCGAAGCTCCATTTTTTTTGGCCAATAAATTGTCTTGAAGTCAGCCACGTGGCAGACTGCCAAGTCGCACGTATGCTTCTTAAAATAAGATTTTATCAGACACCTTTGTTCTGATAATTTTATACCTGTTGTAATTGTTCTTAATAAATGAGTACAAAACCACACAAATTATAATACCACCAAAAATATCTTTAATCTATGTGATAGGTATCTTTTCAAAAGACTTTTGCTACGTTTGTTTTTTTCTTATCAGGTATTATTTTAGATAAATTTGCAAAACGCAATACAAAATCTGCAACATCAATAAAACATTAAACAAGCAAATTTAAAGGGATTGTAATAGCCGTGAGCTATATACAAGTATATAACAAAGTCTATTTTTTAACAATTCCCGCCCCATCTGAATAGTCTTTCGAGTACAAACTGAGTAGGTATAAAGGAGAATAATCATTATTAGATGAACAACTAAGGATATTGTAAACATGTACCTAAAAATCTAGAATTTTATTCTCGTTGTGTTGTCTAACGACTTGTCGTGACACCTAACAAATATCACGGGGTGCCGGCTGGAGTGAATAGGTACATATTGTGAAGTGAATGTTGCTTTTGAAGCAGAAACAGTACCAGTAAGCCTACCGCGAACCACGTTCGACGTCTTGCCTCCCTGTCACACTTACGTAAGAATTTACAAGTGCGACAAAGAGGCAACACGTCGAACGTGGTTCGCGGTAGGCCCTCTGGTATTTGCAGCATGCAGTACCTAGCCGTGGAGCGGTAAGCGCTTGACAGATTGGGCTTTGCCGAGACCGACGGGCGCGAGTCTTTGCACGTAACCGACATGGCCACGTTACATATTATGTATGTACATACCTCCTACAGTTACAATACAACTGTGACAGCGCAGTATTGCATGTTTAAGAAGCTTTACAAGTAAAATACAATAGGTATCTAGAATTATTTAGCTGTGACTCTTCGAGCAACACCGGCTTCCGACACATCGGGAGGGAGGGGCCCAAGCGATATCTTACAGTACAAATCTTTCTGCCATTTTTTGCGGGGGGAAAGGTGCACACAATCGCACTTCTCACACACTTACATATAAAATCCAATCTGTAATGACGACACAAATACATACAAAATGACGCACGTGAAAGACAAATCTTGCAAACCTCGATCTCTTTTTGTGTACGGACGAGTCACAAGTGTCACAACACGCACACTAACACATTTTTGTCGAAGTATTTTATTGTATGCTGACAGAAGAGAAGTCGGATTTGTCGCTCGACCGATCTGCAATTTGTACTGGGCGAGCAAAATCGATAAATCCAACAATTACATGAGACTAAAATATAATAATTGTGGTTAAACGTATGATATGTGAAATGTAATACCTTCTTTTTGTAAAATTGATGTCTCCGACCTCTTTTTATGACAAAAAACCGAGCAATTAGGCATTTTTTCTGCTGCTGTATTCACGCGCGCGTCTGGACTCGGGTCTAGTGAAAAATCCGAGCGCAACTAGTTTTATTACCCGCGCTAGATCAGTTGATCTTGTACCTAGGCAGAGGGGAAATAGTGTAAATGCCGCCTCCCTTCCGTGTTGCTCGAAGCTGTGACTAGTATAAATAATTAAACTATAAAAGTTCCATAGGTAGGTATCCTTGCACTACAACGTATTTAATTTCGTTGAGATACCTATTTAATTTGCGCATGCCTACAAAACGAATTCAAATATTTAAAAAAATAAGTAATTAACTTGGAGAAATGCAAAATAACTGTGAAAAAATAAAATAATGTGAAATGATTATTTGATCGCCTTTTTATTTATTCGTTTCTCGTTCGTTTCCGTCTTCGTAAGTTTCAAATCGCTTACCGTAGAACCACTCAACTGTCCAGTAAGGTCAATGTGATGAACCCCGGCAAACTATATACATAATTTGACTGGATAAAACCAGGCTATTATTGCTTAGGTATATGAGTCTAGGATAAACGATATGACACTACGGGGTAATAAATGTTGTATTACTTATTGAAATGGAATTGCTACATTATTGCATTGCTGAATACGCCCGCACGAGAAATACTTTGCTGAGCTACTAAAGTCGAGTTTCTCTGAAGATAGATATTGAACTTTATGACTCTTATAAGTTTTAACTAGAATTTCTAAGTAGCAATATTCTTTTGTTATATTGTGATTTCGTATAAACTGTCATGGATATAATGCCTATTATAACATAATTTTTAAGTACCTAGTAGGTACCTATATATACCTACATCTTTTGTAATGGATTTTGTTATATTATATTTTTGTAAGTACATATAACATAATACTTTGTATAATTTTAACAAATATAAATAAATTTTTGGTCATTTTTAGTTAGGTAAGTACCTATGTGTTTTATGCTATCTTACTTTTTTTACTAGGTACTTAGCTGTTTTATTCTAAGGAGGTCACAGTTCTAAGCTAACCTAACCCATTTTCTCAAGGTTTTCGAATCTGCGGGGCCGCAGTTCTAAACAAACGTAAAATTCTTTTAGCTTTTCCACGGGAGGTCGAAGTTCTAACCTAACCTAACCCATTTATGTAATGCAACTAATTATGCCACTCAAATAATTGGTTGACGTAACTGGTGACCGAAGAGCTGGCGGCTACCTCGCACAACGTAACAGCATTGCGATACAGCGAGGAAATGCTGCCAGCATCCTTGTTGTTGGTACAATGCCTCAAGGGCCTATTTTAGATTTAAGCTAGTTATTAATTTCTTTTAGTAATACCACTGTATATATCTTGTTTGTAAATAAATGATTTTTGACAACTCAAATAATTATGTGATATCACTTGCTAGAACAAATAATAATTATGCTTTAGACTCTTTAGAGTATGTAATAATTATGGCAATGTATATTAAACGAAGTCCAAATATACCTACCTTATAACCATTATTGATCCTGTTAATAAGGTATTGCGGTAGTATGCCATTTATTACGTTATTCAAAATAACCATATATCAAACAAAATAACTATAATATATGAAAAGTAATTATAAAAAATGTAGTGCACCCCGTGACGACTTCACCATTTCGTTTTTTTCATGAATCGTACTAAATATACGTAAACAAATTTTCCTCATCAGTAATTGATCCATTTAATTCAAAGCTTTTATAAATTGAGTTTTAGCGCGTAATTACTGCTTTCGTTTGCTCGAGCTTTTTTTCCACGATTTACTACGAAGAAATTAAACAAGCATTGATATTCCCAAATCAAAATATATAACGCTAACTGCAGTTATAAAATATGCTCTTTCATAATGAATTCTGCATATAATAAATTCTGCATTAAAATAAGGACGTTTTGATTTATCGTCAAAGTGGAAATATCTGTAAACATATAGTCTAAGTATATCAATTCTGTTTTAAACAAACTTGGTAATAGGTACAACATCCTTTTAGAAAGGAACGAGTAAACTGTTGCCTGAACTAATCTCGCTCAGACGAACAAAGCAGGCACCGCCGCTTCCATTCGGACTGTCTAATGCAGTAGGTACCTACCTACTCCAGTAGATGTACACCCACTGAATACAATGTATCCACATTGAACTGAAGTAGTCACACATTGATGCTCTAGATTAAAATTCCGTAGGTACTTATAGTCCTTTCATTTTCTTGACTGAAGGGGCCCACAGATTACCAGTTCACCGGATGATATCACCCTCTGTCAGTTATTCGCCACGTGCTGTTACCTTTTGCGAGTAATTGACAGGCTTTTAAAACTTAGCAGAAGTAACCATATTATGGAATATTTTTTTAATCTAATTACTGAGTAGGTAATAATTGTGATGAAAGTTCATTATTACCTCTACGCATAAAGAACAATAAATCATCATGCTTCCTTCAATGAAGTTCTTACAATGCTAAAAAACGAGGTAGGTACTTAAAACTCAAAAACTCCATGAATTTGAGTCGCATCTAAACTGCCGTATTCCAGAGGCGGCGAAGTGACTCATTAATTCAAGTATCTGGACTGAGCCGAGACAATCTCGTACTAAGCCCATTATAATGGCCGCTTTGTGATTTTTGCACTTAGGTACTTCCGTCCCTACTCCCCGCTGGACAATCCAATGAGAATATAATCGTTTAAGAATATCATTATTCTGCCTTTCTGAAGTTGTTAATATGCTTTAAAAAATACTAGGACTTTAGATACTGGGTTATCCATAGGTAGGTATAGGTTAACTGGAAGAGATTCCTCTTAGGGCTAAGTTCGCCTTTGTACTACACATTTATGTTTTATCTGATGTAACCAATATTCCTTTCTTTTCGTACAATAAAGTGTTTACTTGTTTACTTACTTATTGTTCAAAGCTCTATGGTTCAAAGAAAGTAAATCAAAATGACGAAAAGCTGGGATAAATACTAGGTTGCTTGGTAGAGTACTTACCCAGGTATTTGATTCTGCCACACTTTGTAGTCTGTAGTGTCGGTGATATTCTGTCCCACAAAATAGGTACCTATACACTGTCACGAATAAATGTTTAATACACAAAACAAATTAGGACAAATATCTCACATTCACATCTCACTGGCCAATAAGTGTATGTCAAAAAATATCTTTACATGCTTTTATTGCCGACTGTACTTAACGCCCCCAAAGAATTATTGGACTCAGCAAAACGAATAATAAGTATGAGTCCAATCTCCAGGTTCCACTGTCCATCATCGGATCAGCTCGATGGTATCACACTATTGTAATTAATTATGGATTGTAATGTTTCAGATCGACATTCGGTAAACCATAGTGACAGTCGCCTGACAGACATTATCACAGTATGGAGGGTAGAGCAAAGAGTATATGGGGTAGATGTGCGTATATTATATACTACTCTTTGCTTTACCCTCCATAACAGATAAACTAGACTGTCACACCTTGGAAGAGTTGGAAGTGCTAATACTATTATGGATAGTTGACATCAAGTGACTAACTCACTTGATGTAAACTATAGTTTGTCAAACCAAATTTGTCAGTAAATAAAAACAATAAAAGTTTCACTTTAAAACTATACACATCCTTTTCTTTTGGGTGCTATGTAGTACTAGTGTAAGACAAAGATAATATGATTATCTCTGTCTATATTTGAAATGAGACAGTCCTTTGACGGTCATGGTACGGTAGCGTCAAAACCTTACACAGGAACTTTACGATCGGCCTGATTGTACGATCGGCCGCCGACATGTATACTCTTTGGTTACATGTTAAATTTAATGTCATTAAACGTCAACATTGTAAGCCGGGCCAAACTTATATGGATACCGCCTTTAGGAACATTACCGTTCAAATTCTCGGGCCAAATTAGCACACATACACAATTACGCCTACATTCAAATAAGACGACGCGTTTACAGAGCCTGTAATCAAAGCTGGTAAACAAAATAAGAGTCATCTTTATTACACTAATGGTACATAGCTAAGTGTAGATGAAATGCATATAATGTCAATAACTACCAATCAGCGACATTAATCCGCTAATAACCTTCTTGCTGTACGTACTGGCCGCTGAGAGTTCGCGGTTCATATTTGATTAGAATATGACTTGGACAGGGATAGGTTTATGCCATACAGTGAAGAACCAGTCAAATAATTCACGTATAATAATTTAATGCAGATTAAAAGATAACTAGTTAAAATGTTATGACATGACAGACTAACTCAACATAAGTAAATATATCATTGTTGTATAAATGTATTCCGCTATAATAAGTATTTTGTATATTTTATTATCAATCTGCATGGCAGTGCGAAGTCACGTTCAGGTATAGTCTGTCCGTTTTTCTAAGATCAAGTACGCCATAGTAAATGTATGGCGAACTTGATCTTAGAAATCGGACTGGTTATACAGTCTGCAAAATTTACATGGGTACACGAATCGGGTCAAAAATATTTGAACAGGCGGAGTCACAACAAATCCCCACTTTCAGTTCAGAATATATTATATGTATATAGCCGGTCAAGCAAGTTTGTCAGTAGAAAAAGGTGCAAAATTAAAATTTTGTATAGGACCACAGCCGTTCGCGCGCTTACATTTTCTAAATTTGCCTTATTTGCCGCTCTTATAATATTTTAAACTTTCGCGTTTTGAACACATATTAACTCACATTATACGAAACGAAACTGATTTACGTCGGTAAATCAAGGTACTTGAATATAATTCGCGTTAGACCCGTCTATAATGTGAGTTAATATGTTTGCCGCTCTTTTCTACTGACGGAAATGGCTTGAGAGAGAACCTACATATATGTGACAGTAGAGGGTGGATTCAAATGATCAACATTTTCAGATAATGTGTGTATTTGTTAAATTAATTCAGTGAAAGCATGATAGGAAAAATGTATCTACATATAGGAGACCGGGTATGATTATCTCACGGGTTATATCTCATGAATAGAACATATTCTAGATATCTTGCCAGGCATCCACTCAATTTCACAACAGCTTTTTTCCATAGTTCTCTGCGAATAGCATCTTGTGGGAATCTGAATGGAAAGTAATGTAAAATGACAATACCAAATTTGATTATTACTTTGAAATATAGCTCCATCTCATGAAATAAAAAAGGAAAATACAAATCTGTAAGAAGGAATTTATTACTACATTTATAATTATATAGAAAATACCTAAACCAAACACAAGTTAATAAAATAGTCTACTTCATTTAGCATAACACCATCCCTATTATCCTCGCAATTTAAAAAGTCGTATGTTGTTATGAAAGTCGTATGCAGTTGTTACGTTTTAGCTTAGCACGGTAGTATTGAAAACAAATCGTCATGTTTTTTCCAAATTCTACTGAAGTTATCTGTTTACTACAAGTGAAAAGTGATTCCACTGTCCTTGGTATGAACTAAAATAACTTCTGCACCACTTCACGACACATGAATATATTTTTAATTACAAAAAAACGTTGTTTTTATAAATCAATTTAGCCATTTGTCACTGACTGTCATCTCGGTGGTACTGAGATTGCCAATCGAGCAGTTTGTAAGTACCGCCTATCGCGGGGTAGTTTGCGTTGGGTCATAATTGAGCGGACAGAATACTTCCATGTATAGCATTTCGCTGGGGCCAAAGGCCAAAATAGTACCTATTTCATTTCATCGAACATTTATAAAACAATTTCTAATTTATTCCGGTAAACAAGGAACTAATATTTAGTATTTATTTTATTTGTTAAAAAAACCCGAATATATGTACATTATATACCTTATATTATAAATAAAAATTTAATAACTATAAAATAGTTTCTAATAGTTTCTAAAGCTATCCGTTATATGAAATAGAATAATAATGAATGTGAATGTTATACGTTATACTAAAAGTGCACCTGATTCTTATGCCTGTAAGTAATAACGTTAAGGTTTGATAAGTAAAAGCACAGAATATTTATTAGTTTCATAGTATGTAGGTATCTAGGAACCATTATTCCGAATATATCTATACGAGTATATCGGAATTGTATTCGAGAGTTATTTAATACCTATAGAGTTATAATTATAACAATAATAAAATTGAAGCGTAGTAGAACGTTCAATATATTTTGAAATAGCTTCAACGGTTCCGAATAACCAAAAATTTTAATCGTTATATTAACAATAAAGATGAAATAAATATGAAATTTATATTTGTATCATTTTCTAAAAAGCAGTAGAAATAGAAGATACTAAAAGTAGCGGTTTGTAAACCATGCCTACACAATATTTCGACTGTCTGCGTTTGGATAGGCGAGCTTTGTGTATTTTGCTTTACAAAACAATTGTTCGCAACAAAGGCAGCCAACGAACAAGAGAGGCCCTGATGAACTCAGAATTGAAACTAAAAACACTTTTTAAATCACACATAATATTATACAAGTGTATATTTCAAAGTAATCTTATTAACGTACTCACTTATTGAGAAAAGGCGGACAAATTCTTTCCATGGTAAGGAAAGTGAAATTATTTGCCCAGATGTATAGTAATTCCAGCTTTACGAACTTGTTGCGAATATCAGAAAAGTTTTAATAGAAAATAAGCTCCATTAGTATTAAATAAAGTGACCAAATGACTTGCTTACTCAGTTGGTCACTTTATTTAATACTAATAATGTTGTAATTGGTAGTAGGTAAATATTCTATTGCGACGAACAGGTACTGTATATATAATGATAAGGAAAGGTAAGGTAAAGTAACCATGATGATTCTCTTATTATTAATATCGATATGATATTTAATGAATCTAATACCTTTAACGAGCAATTCTTGTTTATTTATACAGGGTGTCCCATAAGTGACACGTCACAGTGACACTGGAGGTAGACCAAGCCAAGAGGACCCAAACCAACTTAACATGACCCCAGTAAAAGTGGCACGGTTTTCTAATTATTGCCAAATTCAAGTTTTTCATGAATATTGACCGTTTTTAACATTTTTAGTGCCCGTGTGCACTCGGAAAGGTCTCGAAGTCAGTTTTTTGTATGTGTACGGCACCATGTATAGTTAATTAAGATAACAAAATAGGTATTTTATCGATAAACAATGTAAAATGCAAAAAAGTAGTGGTTTAATCTTGAATTAAATTCACAGCGAAACATTAATTTCGACTTTGACCACCTATCGTGAAAAAAAATTACTAGAAAAGTAATGAGCAAATAACGTCAAAATATTGAACATGTTATGCAGATTCAAAAATGGTATAACACATGTACCTTCCTGCAATAAAATAGGAATTATTATCATCTTTCGAAAGCCTCATAAAAAATAAGTTAAAATTTGGAAATCTGCAATCCGTTGCTACTTAGTAAAAATAACGATTTACGTTAAGATATTTCATTCTGGATACAGAAATAAAAAAACGCCTATTCAGTATTTGTCGAATGCCTCAAAGAAAGAGATGGAAAATGCTTATCTCCCTTTTTATGGATATCATTGAGTTGATAAAGGTTCAAAGAAAATAATACAGGTTGAAGTTTGAAAAGGTAGGTTGAAATCATTTTACAATAGGTGCTCGAATTGCTTTTCTCCGGCTCGTATGCATGCTTGACACCGTCTTGTAAAACTTCAAGTTAATTTCCTTAAATTAATTTCGGATATGTTTCGTGCTGCCTCGAACATGCCGTCGTAGTTCCTCTTGGGACCTTATTGGGTTGGAGTAAAATTTATCTTTTAAGTATCCCCAATAAAAAAAATCTAATGGATTTAGGTCCGGGGAACGTAGGCCATGCCACTGGTACCAGTCGGCCGATCCATCTTCTGGAGCTGGAACCACAGCTCCAGCTGCCCAGAACATTACGCTCGCGATGTCCGCGATCACCTCACACAGAAATTCCCAGATGGATCAGCCGTTTGGGACCAGTGGCATGGCCGCCGCGTTCCCCGGACCTAAACCCATTAGATTTTTTTTATTGAGGATGCTTAAAATGCTTAAAAAATAAAGTTTACTCCGTGCCGATAAGGTCCCAAGAGGAACTACGGCGGCGCATGTTCGAGGCAGCACGAAACATATCCGAAATTAATTTAAGGAAATTAACTTGAAGTTTTACAAGACGGAGCCAAGCGTGCATACGAGCCGGGGAAAAACAATTCGAGCACCTATTCGAAAATAAAATTACTTTAAAAATTGATTAAACTTCAACCTGCAGTATTTTATTTTCTTTGAACCTTTATCAACTCAATGTTATCCTTAAAAAGGGACATAACCATTTTCCATCTCTTTTTTTTAAGCATTCGGCAAATACTAAATAGGCGTTTTTTTTATTTCTGAATCCAGAATTAGATATCTCAACATAAATCGTTATTTTTACTAAAAGTAGTAACGGATTGCAGAGTTCCTAGTTTTCACTTATTTTTTATGAGGCTTTCGAAAGATGATAATAATTCCTATTTTATTGCAGGAAGGTACATGTGTTATACCATTTTTGAATCTGCATAACATGCTCAATATTTTGACGTTATTTGCTCATTACTTTTCTAGTATTTTTTTTCCACGACAGGTGGTCAAAGTCGAAATTAATGTTTCGCTGTGAATTTAATTCAAGATTAAACCACTACTTTTTTGCATTTTACATTGTTTATCGATAAAATACCAATTCTGTTATCTTTATTAACTATTCATGATGCCGTACACATAAAAAAAACTAACTTCGAGACCTTTCCGAGTGCACACTGGCACTAACAATGTTAAAAACGGTCAAAATTCATGAAAAACCTTAATTTGGCAATAATTCAAAAACCGTGCCACTTTTACTGGGATCATGTTAAGTTGGTTTGGTTCCTCTTGGCCTGGTCTACCTCCAGTGTCACTGTGACGTGTCACTTATGGGACACCCTGTATATACATATTTCCGGGATCTCAGAAACGGCTCTAACGATTTCGATGAAATTTGCTATATGGGGGTTTTTGGGGGCGATAAATCCATCTAGCTAGGTCTTATTTCTGGGAAAACACGCATTTTTGAGTTTTTATGTTTTCCAAGCAAAGCTCGGTCTCCCAGATATTAAACATAGTACCGTAGACCGGGGTGACTTTGGAAAATTTGGGGTTACTTTGATAGATTTAAAACGGCCATAGAATTACCATTATTCATTATTTACAGAAAATGTTCCTGTAACTAGTTAGATTACTATATTTTCATATTCACCTACTGTAAAAAATCTCGCATTAATATACATATATTATGGCTTAAAAACTAGAATTTTAAAGTCGCCCCTGCATTTGAAAGTCACCCCGGTCAATGGTATATGTATCGTTGGTAAAAATCGTTGTTTTTTCATTTGCATCCAAGGTGAAGAAAACTGGTTGGTATTGAATGCCCAAGTTAATTTGTTTCTATTTAAACTATGTAGACCGTAGGTAGTGTAGATGTTAAAAGATGCGGAGAAAAAACATTTAAAAGCTAATTAAATAATTTTCAATCCGATTTTTAAAACGTAAAGCAGTTTTTGATACTTTCCTAAGATCTAAGGATAGTACACCTACCCCATGAGCTTGAAGAACAAAATATTATTAACAATTTTTCTTTTAAGATAATTAGGTATACCTATTTATATATGTAGTAAAATGCGATTTATATTTTTATTACCTGCTTGCTAGTTATAGAAAGCGATAACAACCACAAAATATGTTTAGATAAATTGATCCAAAAATCGAAATAAGAAAATAGGGAAATGTAAAGGTGGCGGCACCTATGGCCCGTAGGCCGAATGACGTCGAGGCGCTACTCATTCATTCAAATTTATTCACAGGGTGAAGCGACGAGGGCCTCCTGACCGTGCTAGTGCGTGCAGCACTGCTCGGTAATGGAACTATTACCAAGCATTAACTCATCCATTTATTTACTTTTTACATTATCCCTTTATCAGGCCAAGGGATATATATTTCCCACATACGGCACTTCAAACATGTATTCTATTATCGATGAGTAAGACTGACATTCGAGTGTCATTTTTGAACTGTCAGCCTGGTAAAGGGTTAAACAACATGACAAATACGTAAGTACTATGTCTTCATCCGGCCTTGCAGGTAAGGGATTCTTATTATTGACAAAAATAAAATCGGCATACCTACCTATAACTTTTGATGTGATTTCGCCGACACAACCCGCATGAAATTAAACCTTGTGCGACCCTCGAATCCAATTTAACTCTTCCGCAGATAGCAAACACGCGTTTGCTAAGGGTTGCATATTCGTAATTTATGCCCCCATAAATTGCCAACTAATTTTCCTACCTACTTACTTTCATAAGGCACAAGTGGTACAACAAACATTAATAAGGTCTGTATTTTGAACGAAGATTCCATGAATATTCAGATGTGTGATGTTCGTAAGCTATCTTTGGACGTGTCTATTTTCGTGTCTATTTTTCTTAATTGCTCCTTCAGGTAAATATTCTAGCAGGTGCATGAGTACATACAGTACACCTACATCTATCTGTTAGATGCATTATTACTATCACTATTTAAGTAGATCTTAGTAGACTAAACTAACTCACACTGGGTAAATTTCATTACCTACACAGGTATTGCAAGAGATTCATGGGACCATATGGTCGCTGTGGCCATCAACCATGTCCAAAGACTTAAATGGACAGTTTGTCGTTACAGTTGGAATGGGTCGGCGTGGCGGCGCCGGGGCAGCCTTGCGCCGTGCGCGGTGGGGGGGCACTCCCGCGCAACTCGCGCAACCTGCTGCCTCCGCGGTCCGCGCCTCCAGTGCCTCGCTCGCGACCAAGGCGAATGATTATGTTCACTAACCATTCAACAACTGACAACTCTTTGAGCAAATACTAAATAAAACACACCAGCAAATTGTGAAGTCTAGTGAAGTGTTATTGTTATACCAGTGATGCAACTATGGAAGTAAATAAACCAGGTAAACCGTGTAACAGTATGTAAAGTATTTATTTCATGATTAGTATAAACACCAAGGACGGCTATCAATTTGTTTCTAATAATTACTGAGATATACGCATTAAGAATTATATAATATACAGAATATAAAACAAATAGAGCCGGTTTCGTAATAACTAGTCATGTCACACTGTGAATTAAGTTAAAAAACTTACGTACGAGTAATCTGCTCTATCTTGCATAACAAACCAAAATAGTAGAGTAGGGAGGAGTGTATCACTCAATCCTTACTTGGTCAGACTTCGACCTTTTCCAAGAAAAATGAGTTGACTAAGATTATAAAGCGTGAAGTAATAATCTTATGACATCATTCCATGACAAGTTCACACTCCACCCACAACACACGTGCATTAAGGTTATGTTCCCCAAACAGGCTCTGTTATGCATCTGAAGTATGTTTTCATATCACATATCATAAGTTAAGTTATGTAAGTAGTTTAAGCACCTTTATTAACTCAATAAAATATCTTTATATCTTTATCTTTATATCTATGACATGTACATATGTGATATTGATATTAAAAGCCTAATAAAATATTTGAAGCCAGCTTAAACTAAACTAAGTTTTGTTTCAATTCCGATAAAATATATGACTTATTATGCATACGAAAATATACAATAAGTTGTTAAAATACAAATTAGTAGGTGCTTTCATATTGGAACGGCCCATAAAAATGTTTGCACAGGACGTGCATTTGGTTTGTATATTATGTAAGTATAATAAAAATCAAATTCCAATAAAATCCAATTATCAGTGCGTCGTGCTTGCACACAAATTGATCTTACAATCGTGGAAGGGGGTGCACGTGAATGAGATCCAACCCAATGCCAGTATGTCAAATTTCATTCGAGAATTGTTCTCCTGTGCCCTGTTTATCAAAAACTTGTATAATTATAACTTGTAATACAAGTGGAAGTCCCTTTTTGACAGCTTTTGTTAGAAAGGGACTTCCACTTATATTACAAGTTACAAGCTTTTGATAAACAGGGCACTGGTGTTTTTCTCAACAGACAGATGAATTGGCAGGCAATGGGCTGTAAATTATTAATGTTTCCTTTGAATGCTTATCAATTTCTCTCCTATGCCAGTCACGTCGCTCCGTGAGCTTCGGCAAGGACGGATAATTCATGTAGGTATGTACGTACTTGTAGAACTACACATCATGAAGTGCTTAAAATTCTGGAAACCTATTTAATAATTACAATGTAATGTCAGTTCGATCCACTAACCAAGTACTCATATTGAGGGAGATGCGCTTTGAGTAATAATAAAACTAATAAATAAACAAAATCAATAACAGATTTTTAAAGTTCGAACGCTAGGTACCTACCTACTTCTGCTTAGTGCTCAGTTTCTATCTAAGTATTACACTATGGTCTCAATGTCTCAAATGGTACAGCCATGGTATTAAATATCGACACGGTCAAAGTGCCAAAAATATGTATAGGTACATGCCCTTATTGTCCATACTTTAAGGTACTATATATATTTTTGGCACTTCATGTCGGTATTTAATACCTTGACTGTACTATGCACTTGGGCTTGACTATTTGACCAATCGATCCCAATAGTTGTTTACTTGAAAGATATTTTACGTTTCAACATGTGTCCGTCTATACTTTCATACTTATTTAAACGAGAAATTGGAAAGATTAATCAGATGTGCGATTTGGTACAAGAACGACAGGAACATAATATGTATACAAAACACTATGGATATACAATGTATACATACTCGTATAATAGGTATGAATTACGTATTTCAATGGACGATGAAGTCGATGTGGATGGTGAAGATATCGTGTTTCTTTCGTATAAAAATGGCATAGTGTGCTTTGGATTGAAGCGATATTGCGTTTAATTTTTTCAACTTGTTGACTACGAATAGTTGAAGTTATGAATTCATAATATAATAGAAAAATATTTTTTTATATAATTCGACTAAGATAATATACACGACCGACCGCTCTAAAGGCATTTTAACATAAATGAAATAAATGAGTATGAGTATGAATAAGAGTTTACATTTATGGCAAATGTCGACCATAGCTTGCTATTAGTCTTACCATGCGACAAAAACTCCGATGCCTTTATTTAATTTTGTCTAATGAAATTGAAAAAACAACGTGATTTGAGATAGTTACACGGACAAGTGCACAGTGCACACACCGGCGCGGGCAGCTCCAGCTGGGTGCAAATGTTTCTACATGAGCGACTCCGCGCGTTATCGGAATCGCTGGAGCACAAAGCCCGTCGTTAGGTAACGACTTGTTAAAATTATATTAATTTCAAAAGATACTGCCGTGTCATATAGACGTTTATAGCGTGAAGTGGTTAATTTCGAACTCAAAAATATACGATAACTAGCGACCCGCCCCGGCTTCGCACGGGTTAACAAATTATACACATAAACTTTCCTCAAGAATCACTCTATTGAAAGGTGAAAACTGCATGAAAATACATTCACTAGTTTTTGAGTTTATCGCGAACAAACAAACACACAAACAGACAGCCGCGGCGGGGGACTTTGTTTTATAAGGTGTAGTGATAATGGCTCATTGTGAGTTCATTTCAAGTCGCAATCAAAGCAAGTATGTATATGAACTATTCTAACGTTACTTATTACGATTACGAGTAAGTAAAGGATCATGCCGAATTTGGCCTACGATTCGATAAGCATGCTATATATACGATAAATTTAATCATATTTCTTACAATCTCATACATATATTAGACTCCAACGGACACTTCTTAGTAAAGAAAATAAGTTAAAGAGTAACTAAACCAAATCAACACATCCCACGCCATTACATAGAATCAATGACATTTTATAAATGGACGTCCAGAGCCAAACAAAAAAGTATGGCAGCAAAATACTTTTCTACGATGTTCCTGTTGATGCTAATAACGCTCACTTCAAAGAAAAATATACATATACGTATATACTAACGACATACTGTTTTAAGCACTAAGTATCAAAATTGCAAAAAGAACTGCGATGCAGTAAAAACTTTTTATTCCAATGACTTTAATTGTAACATGCCCAAAGGACTTACGTCAAAAGTGAATAGCGAACGAATATGGAACGAATAGAGTCGCTATGGATTGTGTTTTCATATTAATTATTACATATTTATTTGGTAGTATTGTATGAAATCTAGAAGACCACCAATTTACAATTAGCTTTCACCGGCTTTCCCCACTGAATCGTTTTTAGGTACTTCTTTAAAATTGATTAATATTTTTAATTAAACCTTATTTGATATCAGGGTATGAATAACACGAAAATAGGTTAAAACTTTAAAAAAAAAACTATATCTAACTTTTTTTTTAATTACCTATATGACAAACCTACAAATTAGGAATTCTAACATCTTTGAAATAAATTAAGTTTATTATTAAGTGCCTTTTAGGCAAACATTCTTTTTTGGAATGAGTTACTTATCGAATTCATTATAACAATCCTGTGAATGTTACTGTATTTCTTCTCTCTCTGGAATTGAAGTAAATATGTTTACTTAAGTGATTGGTTTTACATTTGATGCTATAACAATTTTTACTAAAAAACAGCTCTAGTTGTTATAGTCTATTCCGGTTCGCATGCTATGTCTTATTCATTTAAGAAAGTCGTATTAAATATATTATTTTATTTAAAAAAATATTACTAACCTAATACCAACTCATTCGATTTTTGTTCCTTGACAGCCTTTAAACGCCCCGCCCAATATCATCGATATGTTTACACTATTTACGGCACCTTATTTCCTTGTAATAAGGCATAATAATATTTAACATGGCCCGATACAAGGCAGAATTCCTAACCTCAAAATCGTAGAGAAATTCCGCTTTTATAATGTTCTGTGAAGTGTCCGTGAATTTCTAATAACTATCGGGACTTTCATTTCATGTTTGGAGCCTAACAATATACCACCCTTGTTTAGCGAGTGTTGGGCCAAACTTGTATGGGAGCGGAACATCATCCTTTCAATATAGTATGTAGGTTTGGGGGCAAGTTGTTTATTTCAAGAACTCGGTTGTCGACATAAATCTAAAATTTGTGATTTAATTTTGTACATGTGGCCGGTAGATGAGATTGATCCATAATTATTAAATTCTGACCTAATTGTCAACTTGAATGTCCAGTTTAGGGACTGGTCTTTACAATCGAAGCAATAGGGATCACCGAGACAATTTAATTTTTGCGTCCACACCACACAGTTTAAATGAGAAATTAATCACATTGTACGAAATATTTCCCCGTCTGGGCTGACCTTATTTGTATTTTGAGCCAAAATCACTGTTTCTATGTTATCACCTAACTTGTTACTCTAGCTGTAAGTTATCCTAACAAATAAAACATAATAAAATATTTATTTGATTACAATATGTTTATCAAATATCCTTGTCTCTATTACTATAAAATTGCACAATTTTCGAGTAACATTAGTAAATTAACTTAACAAAATTACTTAAAGATACATTTTAACTGACCGCGCAACAGTAGCGACCCTAGCGGTGAATTCTCGAGATATTTTCTAATTCAAACTTTTTTGAAAATATAGATATGAACAGCACTGGCCAAACTGTGGTATCATTTGTGCACATTGACCTGTCAATTTAGTTCGCGAGATTCTGGAGGCAACTTTTAATTATTACGCTATAAGATGCTTCAAAAGTACAGAACAGCACAATTACAAGAAAACAAAATATTGAATAATACGAATTACAATCCAACTTTTGTGTGTAATGTACTCTAATCTTAATTTGAAGTTACTACTCCAAAATAAGATTACATTACCTACTTAAGCACCTACATTTTGTTTCTGTGCGCGCAGCGCCCACATAGAACATGCGGATATGGTGGCTTTGTCACCTACAGATGCTATTAGTGACGCCTGAAATAATACGAGTATGACACCCAACAGTAAGAATAGAGTGCTCACTCCGTACATCAGTTTTTGTACCAAAACGACTATTATTTTCGCAGTCGACATCTAGCATCGAGTAGCGGAATTATGGAGTGAGCATTCTATATATTTTTTCTCTATGACCCAACAGAGGATTGTTTTGGAGGTGTTAATATATCCTACTCAATTGTTCTAAAGCAACCCTGGTACAGTCAACTGTAATCCCATAGTTCTTAATTCACTGACATAAGAGTTATGGGACATATTTTTGACATGATTTGTACACCCATATTTTTACAGTTGACTGTACCTACAATATTTAATGTTTTTAATGGGCAGTAACGCGCATATGATACCCCGGGAGTTGCAAGCGTAGGTACATATTAAGTTAACTTCTGAATAGGTATCAAGCAAGCAGCAAGCTCAATGATTGTTTATCACCTATCACATAGATATTTAGAAGTCCTAGCTATTAATTCCAACATTAATTACGCAGTTAACGCCGAACGGCAATAAATATCACTTCATCACATAAATATTGCACCCATAACTAGTAGCCATCAATAACTAACGTAGTGCATGAATATCGAGCGGCCAGTACAAGCGCTGGATCCGAAGTATGATGGATGACCGGCAGGTTGTCCCGAGACTCGGTCGCGGGAGCTCTGCGGCTGATAGCTCTCATCGATCACGAGTTCCAGGTGAACAACGACTCTATATCGCTTTTGATTGGTTTCCAATACATACTCAATTGAATTTTAAATGCGTTTATTTGATATTAGTTTTAAAGTTTTAAATGCAATAAGTTAAATATTTCCTTTAGAGAGTTAATTTTAGTTACCTACATGGTTGCAGTAACGTTGCTTTGGTACCTATCTACATTTAAATATGACTGACATATTATTATGATTACTGTTTTAAGGTTTCAACATACACTCTATCAAAATTATCTCTTCTGTTTACACACAGGCATGTTTTTCTTTTTGTACTTTGAAAAAAAAAAATATTTAAATTCATTTGCTAATGAAAGCACACAATGTGCTGAAGTAGTCATGTAACACAATCGAGTTCGTAACTGTTTCTACCTATTAGCCATTTCTGTATATTTTCGAATAACACGATACTAAACACTTACCATCAAGTTGTTCTGATTACGGAGATAGGGCGACAAGGAAGTCTGTAATAAACTCTAAGGTAATAAATCAACACAACCTCATCGAATTTGGGCTCGGCTAGGTCGACAATAACAGCTTCAATAAATAATAAATTTGTAAGTCTTGTTTATTATAACACGCTTTTATTATCAATATCGTTACTTGTGATTAAATTAATAACCAACTAACAAATAAAACTAAAAACGAATACGAAATAAAATTAAAATACATCTAACAAATTCTTGTATTAAATTATTTAGGTATTTTGGTGAAAACTTTCATAACATCGCTTGTAAAGTGTATGGTTTTTCTTTTTCTAATCTGGCCGCGTAGCCAAGATGCCAATCGCTTACGCTCCGTAGCGATCGAAACGCAACTGTCACTATCGCACTAATATGGAAGAGTGATTGAGAGACGTAAAGCTTTTCGTTGTCGAAGCGATAGCGATTGTAAGCTTGGCTAGGCCGGCAGGCTGGCCTACATGCCAATCGCTTAAGCTCCGTAGCGATTGAAATGCAACTGTCACTGTCGCACTAATATGAAAGAGAGATAGAGAGACACGAAACGTTTCGTTGTCGTAGCGATAGCGATTATCACCTTGGCTAGGCCAGAAGTGAAGATTAATCGAACTTAAAACAGTCGATCGGAAGTGTAAACAAGCGCTCTAAATACTTTGTATTACAATCAGGTGTATGGCGAGATTACTAGATCACGTAACATTCCGCAGGCATGCTATAAGTTTATTCAAATGAATACCGACGTGGGCGGCTAGCTCCTCATTATCACCATCGCTCAATAACACTGCCCACGGCATTTCCCATCCGTTTCGCACTCCAATCATATGTTGTACTTATACCTACACTGACACCTAGCTAGATATATATAGGTACACGTGAACGATCGTCATTTCAAACTTCAACATTTATTCAGCAAATAGGCCACAAGGGCACTTTTACACGTCAACATTGAATTTACATCCAACAAAAATAATAACAATACATCAACAATTTTATAAAATACAACTAACTGCAACTACCAATTCAAACTAACGTATAACAATTACTTAAAGATGTATATTTATGGTCTCTTAATGTCAATTGCACTTTGGTAAACACTACCTATGTAACATTGCACGTTCATGTTATAATTTATTAAGCGGTGCATGTAATTACTTCGCTTTAATGGCACGGCATTCATGTTGCGACTGCTTGAATACGAATTCACATTTATGTGGTGATTAGCTGGAAATCTAAGGAAGGGAAATTGCGCCGAGTTGAGTTTATTTACGTTCCCACCTTTGGCGTGGTATTCAAATGAATACTTATACCTATTATTTAAAATTGAGTTAAGTACCTTCTTCGTCAAGATCGTCTCGTTCCTATAATAAAGGCTGGCAGTCAGCTCTTTGATATAATAAATTATTAAAATTAATAATATAATTTACGTCCTCGGTCGAACCGTATGCTTTCTCATCATAATCAACATATGCGATGTCTTTTAGCCTAGCTTATATGCTTTTATTTAACAGTTACTTAGATACAATTACAAAAAGAAGATACAAATACAAACAACAAACAAATACAAATAATTTATTGAGAAAAGTATAGTACAGTGTTCTTAAAGACTAAGAATTTATATAGAGACAAGTGGTTTACAAATGCCTGAACTAGGATTCCCTGTGTTTCAGGCAGTGAAGGACAATATTAATCAATTTTTAATTATTCACTTATAAACTATATGTGTTACACAATATAACTGTAATCACCTTAACAAAGAAGTAGGTTGTTAAGTATTAAATATCACAGTGCAGTAGGTAAGTAATCATTTTACGACTATTCGTAGGTTCTCTGTATTATCGTACGTCATCTTTTGACGGGCGCGTCGTAGAGTGTTCTTACAACAAGCATAGCTAAGTAGGTATAAGTCTAGTATTGCATTTAACCTGTTGTACAAAAATAGATAGAGATAAATAGATAGAGTAGATAGGTGACAATCTGCCAATATAACAGAACAGACTACATAGTAAATAAACTTGTACTATTTATAATGTAAACATGCCAATTTAACAATGCCTTATGTATATAATAACCAGTCTGCCTTCAAAGACTAGTTCGTTACAAGGCAAAGATGAAATCCTCCAGTGACATTACTTATATATTTACGAGCAGGGGACCGATTTTTGAATTTCGACCGCTCGATTTCGTGTATTTCGTTCAATAATATCTCCACTAGGGGCTGTCCATAAATTACGTCATCGATTTTTGACCCCCCCCCCCCTATAATCATCCAAAAATCATGCTTCAAATGACCCCATTTCCTCCTACTTCATGCTACCGTCATCCGATGTCCAGACCCCCCCCCCCCTAATTTGAAATGACGTAATTTATGAATAGCCCCCTACTAGGCATTTAAATTCTACTAATAGAATTGAAAACGAGTGGCCAATACCACTCGATCGCTCTATCTATCGCTCGTATTTCAAAAATTAGCATTTCGCCGTTTTCCACCGATTTTCGAGTGACGAAATCGAGCGATCGATATTTAAAAAATCGCTCCCCAGTTTTGCGCTTCGGGTACGTTTCAAGTTTCAAGATCTGGATTATTTATTATTCCATATTAAATGAAAAGGCGTGTTGTGTATTCCATACTAAAAGAAAAGTACTTGCGTCGATTTTCTATATTTTTTTACAGTTCAATACATCTCGCGCCAGCTCTTCTGAATTTGCCCATATTTAAGAAAGTTGCCAGACTAAGATCTGTCAAGTTGAATGTATTTAATACCTGATATAGCGTAGTATCCTACTTAACTTGGCTATTTATAAACGTATTCTTTGTTTAGAACAAAATTAAATGGATCCATAAAGGTAGGTACCCATCATCAGAAGTGGACCTTGACACAAATAAATAGTAATAATGTTCCTTGAAAACCTTACCTGCTTAACAAACATAATAAAAAGGACAAACCGCCATTACATGAGAAATACGCGTCATTCAAGAGTACCGTTCTGATAATAATTACAAAAATCGCTATTCTATTTGCTAATAAGATTTGAGAAAAATCCTCAATTCCTCAAGGATCTCATCGTCAGAACTGGGTTTTGACAAAAATTAAACCAACTTGGAACTATATACTTTCAAACAAAACCAAATCGTTTTACCAATGGCGGATTTCTCAGGTACATACAAAAAATACGGTCACATTGGTAGGAGCCTAGGAGGTTACCAATTTTTTTATGCCAGTTAAAAATAAACATCTCACAAAAAACACAAAAACGTCGTGGTAAGTATTTAACAAAAGTTAACAATGACATAATTACTAGGTATATTAAAATAGAGATGACGTTACGTCAGCTGGGCAATGTTGAGCTAGCAAATAGGCAACCCACGACATGTTCAAATGTATATAAGTAATTTACATTAACGTAGCACCGACTTATTTAACGTGGCTCAGCCCACACCGCGTGTAACGTAGGTACTGGCTTGCAGGTGCCAGAATGCACATGTAAACGATTGATTTGCTATTTTAAAAACTAATTCATAGTATATGTATTATAATTACTTAAGTTTCTATAATAAATAGAGTACAACTTTGAGTGCCGAAATCTACTATCCTACTATCTACAGTACTTTCACTGAGAATTTGTTGCATACATACTGTAGATTAGTTATCTAGGTTTTACTTTATCGCATTCACGTCCAAAAATGTTGAGCCTATAGACTTTAACATGTGTTTTTCAAATAAAAAGGTTGTTATTATTTAGACAGACACCTAGCCTAGTCGGCACTCGGCAGTGACCCTGCCTACGAAGCAGGAGGTCC
Source organism: Cydia splendana (assembly GCF_910591565.1). NCBI lineage: Eukaryota > Metazoa > Arthropoda > Insecta > Lepidoptera > Tortricidae > Cydia > Cydia splendana. The sequence continues at coordinate 14,675,684 of NC_085987.1, read as the reverse complement.
CGGGTTCGAATGCTGGTAAGCGCATTTACTATTGTGTTTGTAAGAAATATTTGTTCCTGAGTTATGGATGTTTTGTATGTATATAAATAAAAGGTATATTATATATATCGTATTCTAGTACCCACGTCCCACAACACAAGCCTTATTGAGCTTACTGTGGGACTAGGTTGATCTGCGTACAATTGTCCGACAATATTTATATGTCCTATAATATTTATTTAAGATTAATTCAATCCCCATCGATTTACGGCGCCATTGTGAAAGTTTGGAAGTTCTCAATTGTGTAGCTACTCAACGACCACATCAAATTTACATACATATATTTTAAAATGATATTAAGAATACGTTGAGAAGTTGAGAAACAGGAGGTGAGCGATACCTGCCGTCTAATTAGCGCGTCCCGCAAATGAAGAATATGTCACTTTATACTGAAGTTAGTAATTGCAGCGCAGCGGCATCTTGCAGAGTAGCCAACACACGCGGCTCATTAACACGCCTCAGAGACAAACGAGACCTGCCTCGTTCGCGCCAACTAAATACACCAACTACATTCTTACCCTACTTACCTTTTCCATGGCATATTTTTTTCTGAAACCTTTAGAGCGACACAGATTTCGACTGATTAACTTAACTGTCGGTCTTGCAGATAATTGCTATGCAGGCGCCGAGAGTAATTTACCTGCTATTATATTCGCTAATTGGTTCAGAGTTTCGCAGGCACGTATCTACACGTGTTTTATGCTCAAAAATAAAGTTAATCCCGCTAGTTATTATTTTATTGCCTCGAGGACACGAAATTGAACGACTAGGAGTGCTCATGTGAAATTCTATTTTAATTTCATCTGCTGGGTACAAAGGTAATTGCCGGGAATATAACCTACTTTCACTTGAAGCTAGGCGCAAATTAGCTGATATGAGTCTACTTTTCGATATAACTAGAAATCGTTTAGACTGCCCTGAATTATTATCTGGTCTAACGTTTCGAGTTCCAAGACGTCGAACTCGACATACAACTCTATTTCATGTTCCCTTCCACTCCACTAACTATGGTTCTAACGCCGTGTTATCACGGATCCCTCACTTGTATAACACTGAATTCTGCACTGCCGATCCTTTTGTAGGTTCTAAAAATAAATTCAAAAAATATATATATTCCATTTTGTTCAAAGAAAATTAACATAAAATCAGTTTCTGTTTTTATTACTATTGTGTTTCTACATTTAACTTCAGTACTGGTACTAATTGCTCCTTAAATAAATACATACATTATATTACAACATCTCTTTATATCATAAGATCATAATTTTTTCAAGCTATGTGTTCCTGGTTGCCAGGGAAATGCAGTTAGTTGTACGTTCAGGTAGGTGTACTTTTTAGATTCTAACTCCTATAATAATTCTATGAACAATAAACTTTCAGTTTGAATAACTACTACATTATGATGTTTATCTTGATATTTTTGTGAACGTCTGCTGGTGTCTGATTTTCAACTAATGCAATGTCATGGTTTTGTTTTGTATTAGAAGTAGGTATTTTTAACTAGATTACTTATACATTTTACAACCGGTTTATACATTTTACAACCGGTTTATAGTATTTCTAGCGTATCGAGCATTTGTGTGTATTGTACATTCTCATTGTTTTCTTATCTTTGTTATTTTTAATCGTTATATAATGTAACTCAATGGATGACTGTTATTGGCCTTATTTTTATGTAAGCATTAATATGTCTTAGTTATATTTACGGCTGTTGTTATCCTGAATACCAATAAATAAATAAATAATAAAATAAATTTACCTTGCAAGTAAGTCGATACTACAACTTCTAAATAAAATATATTTATCAATTTATAGTTATAGTTATTTATATTAATTAGCAACACAACACATTTAGTAGCAACACATTTGAAGATCATATTAACGGATATAATCACATACTTTCCCTGCACTTATTAACTGCATTTAAGAATGATTATTGTAACGTGTTCAGGTAAAGGATAGATACCAAATTGTTGGATTAACGGAAACTTTAAATATTTTAAATTTATAGAGCTTACAACATTTAGCATTTACAATACATATCACTTGTACAATGTTCTTACATTTACTTATTTACTTACTATTTATTTCACAAAGGATACATTTACTTATTTAATGGGCGTATTATGTTTTATACAATTCTCAATACGAACCTATTTCCAGTGATGTATGCCATTTGATAGGGATCAAATGTCTTACCTTCTTTTATACCGTACCTGTCCTCTAATCTCGTTGTTAGAAAGGCTCGTCTACTGAAATGCCACAAGGGTTTCCATATCAAAGAGACTTATTCGAAATATTCTTCTGAAAACCCTTATTATTAACGCTTAGGTACGTTTGTAAATACTTAGCAAATACAAATGTGCAATCTTTTCGTTAGGGTTCCGTAGTCAACTATGATGCCTTGAAATTTCGCCACGTCGGTATTTCTGTCCGTCCGCATCTTAACTTAGTTGTCGTTAGTACCATTTCAAGCGCCCACAAAGGGGTATAAGAAAAACAGGGTACTAAATTTTTTCGATTAGTTAGGTACCTCTCGTAGGTACCCATAAAATGGCGTTGAGTTTTTTTGGTGCAACGCTATGGTGTGGGGTAGCATTTGTAAGGTATTTAAAAGAAAATGGAGGCCTTGAAAGGCATATTATGATGAAGTCTATATTTAGGAAAATGTTCCAGTAACGAGTCAAAAGAAATGTAGGTACCAACCGGTTTACTTAAATTTATTATAAATACTTTTATTAATAATAAAACTACAGTAATTGAAAGAGAACTTTTGCACCCATTTTAATTTACTCGGTGTAGATTACAATTATTAAATGTGGTATAAGTTTCATTATCGGTTCCAATTCCATTATAATTTATAAAAGTGTTTTCCATATACGTACATAGATAGAGTGTTTTTCTTAGATTCATTTCCATCTTTTTAATCAATACACAATAATATAGTCACAGATAGAGCGATATTCGGATGGCGACTGAAGCAGCATTGCTGGGGGCCGATTTTTGAAATTCGACCGCTCTATTTCGTGCATTTCGTTCAATAATATCTCCGCTACTAGTCATTTAAATTCTACTAATAGACAAAAAATGAGATGGGAAGACGAGTTCAGGCAGGTGGCTGGAGCCTTATGGAGAAGACAGGCTCTGGACAGGGACGCATGGAGGAATATGGGAGAGGCCTATGCCAAGGGCAACCAGACAAAACGTCTGCGGAGAAAGGCTAGCAGTAAGCAGTAAGTAAGCAGTAATAGAATTGAAAACGAGTGGTCAATACCACTCGATTCCAAATTTCTATCGCTTGTATTTCAAAAATTAGCATTTCGCCGTTTTCCACCGATTTTCGAGTGACGAAATCGAGCGATCGAATTTCAAAAATCGGCCCCCAGGGGGAGTTGGGTTGCGAATCCAGAATTTATTTTTTCAGTAGCTACATACTTTAATTTTCGGGCTCTTCTTCTTCAGTCGGTCCCTCAATACTGAGGATCGTGACATCATATCCTTCTGTTGAAGACCAGGTTCCTCCATAGGGTTCTGTTCCCCGCTAAGCGCATGGCCTCGTGCAGTTTTAATTGCATAGGTGCCGTAATTTGAGCACACCATCTAGTAGGAGGAGGGCCCTGAGGTCTCGTGCCTTCAACTTTGCCCGTCATTATTACTCTTTCCAGGCTATCTGGAGAGCGTCGTGAGAGGTGTCCGAAGTATGACAGCATTTGGTCCTGGCATATCGTTGACAACCGGCGGTTTATGCGTAGCTCCTCTAGTATGGACTGATTGGTACGCATTGCCGTCCACGGAATTCGTTAAAGCCGGCGGTAACACCACATCTCAAACGCGTTAATACGCTTTATCATATTGGCTCGTTTGGTCCATGTCTCCGAACCATACAGAAAGATTGGGAAAACCAGAGAGCGCACAAGTCTAACCTTTGTCTGTCTTAATATAATACGATCCTTCCAAATCTTATCTAGCCGAGCCATAGCTCCCTTCGATATTTGAATCCTCCGAATAATTTCTCCGTCACAACTACCATCGCTAGATATAAGTGAGCCGAGGTAGGTGAAGGCACTGACACAATCGAGATCTTTTAGTTGTAAGCTTCGTGGAGGAGGGTTTTTCCGATACACAAACATCAGCTTGGTCTTTGCGTGGTTGACGTGAAGTCCTAATTTGATGATTTCGGGCTCAGGTTACTCTCAAAGTAATTTGATTAAATTTTTAAACATATTTATTTCTTCTTTTCGCAACACTAAGCTGCCAAATCATACAATTTTGAAACACAAATTCACTGTCAAAGTTGATGCTCGAAACCGGCGGATTTTTAGTTGAATTTAACTTTGTTTTTATGTGATGTTTGCCAAAGTGTGTTCATCCACCTTTCGAATATCGTTTATATACTTACCTACATGGCTTATTGGAAACAGAAAAACAAAAGTTATATTTTCTTTATTACTAATGGTTTTAACATAGAAAACGAATCAACCGCATTTGAGGATTTTTATGGGGAGAGCAGCACCTCTAGCACAACTGGCCGCGACAGGCGCGAGAAGAGACAGATCGGCGCGACTTGGCGGCTTGTCGCGTGTTGGCAGCACAACTCACGCGCGAGAGCCGCGACAATCTCGCGATCAGGTGTCACTGTCAGAAAATGACAACGATCGCGACTTTGAACTAAAATCCGTAGCACAACTGCCTATTTTGAGACAAAATATTCTCTCGGCTTTATGTCAATCCGCGAGTTGAAGTCTACGCGACTTTATAACGCGACTCGCTCTCGCGGGTGGTTTGCTTGTACTTTTGTAACTGAACTCATGATAATTATAACTTAAAAACAAGTTTCATATATTATGTAATAATATAATTTGTATAATTACTTATTGCCCTAAGGGATAAGGAAGTATGGAATAATCACTAAATGCGCTTTACGCACTCTTATATCGATTATGCACGGTGATACCTACAAGTACCACAACACACCCATCATGTTTACAACTTTAATTTCAAACAGCTAGCTTGTAGGTACTCAATTAAGTAAATAGGTACATATGTAGGATTTTTTAAATTTCAATTCAGGTTCGTAAGTTTGTAAAAGTAATCCTAAGACTTCCTTACACAAAACTTTCACCAACCTAACAACGGAGCCCGCTTGCTTGTACATAAACGAAGCCGATGAGGTGGGTAGGTACAAATGTTCAAAACAAACTATCCAACTTATTAAGTAAGCCATAGTCTTAGTAGTAGTATTTAGGATCACGGTTAGATGTCTAATTTCAACAATCTCTTACTATTTAGGTACCGTTTGGAACCTTCCTCGACTTCAACAAAACATACCTACATGTGGCCTGTGCCCGCTGCATCGTACTGTAACAGAATGATGTAATACGCGGCTGTAACAGGATCATGTCCGGCTCAAAATCATGCTTTGTATGAAATATTATCAGTCATCACCCACTAAACCATTCCGTCCCCTGCTAACACCATACCGTGACGTGACTGGACCGACCCGACCAACAATATTTTGAAGGAGTCGTTACGCTCATGTCATAGTCTGCGTAGCATAGGTACATACGGTTATCATATGGTCTACCATATTGAAACTCCTCTAGATCATACCCGCGTTCTAGATGTTTCACTTCATGTTTGACAGGGCCTGATACGATCATGCTATGATACGTTGCTGTCAGCATTAGGTATGAAGTGGGCCTTGGGGAGCTAATCATGGCTTCTAGGAGTTGTAGGTTAGGTAAAAAATACAGGAGTGAAAAAAAAACAATATTTAAATTAATAGTATATTGCTTTGCCTATTATATTCTTGCAATATTCGACTTCTTATTATTAAACCTAATATATTATTAACATCTAGAACCACAATAGAGAAATTGTAAGAATCTTCTTTATTACCCTTGAAAAGTATTTTCTCTCTTCCTTTTTATTCGACATGCGGCGTAGGACAATTAAATATCACCCTGGAAAGAAAATTGGTTTGTAAACAAAAAAATAAAATATGGTCGTGACTTCATCGAGGACTATGAAATAAGCTTTTCATATCAATTTGTCAAATCATAAACAGTTACACAGTACACACACATGCCATCCATTATGGGCACAATATTTGCTTATGAAAGCAGAAAAATATAAATGATCGTATTAGATTCATAATTGTTACATATTTGCTGTAACTTATTTTTAAAATGTGTTTTTCAATTAAAAGACACATCAAGAGTTTACCTTATTTCTAATGCTAAAAAAATGAACTATAGATAGGTACGCCATAACCATTATGGTTATTATAATAGTTAACTTCCTCGGTGGTGTTCTTAAAGCTAAAGCGCTTCTCACATCTTAGTGACTTTAGAAACGGACAGCTCCGCGTTTGAAACCTACAAGCTTGCCTAGTGTGTTTCTTTTCCTGACTCTCCACTTCGGGTCCCGTTGGCACATCCCTGTTAACAATATTTTCCTTTGGGTGCTGGGATATCAATCGTGTCTAGGATAATGCTGGACTTATTCTGAAAAAAAAAACACAATATACAACAGGAATATGAGAACCAAACCAATAATAGCAATTCCATTAATTATAGTTATTTACAAAAATATTTTATTTAAAAGGTTTATTAAACAGAAATTAATAAACTATATATTATATATTTTAAGGAATATTATCAAAATTTAGTATATAAGGCTCTATTACTTACATTTTTTTCATATTTTTTCTCGTAATTAAATGTTGACAAAATTTGAAAGTTCCTTGACTTTGACAGGAAAAACTTAACCATCGACAATAAACTAGATTTATTACCATCAAAGAACGAATGAAATAGCGCAACCCTGTTTCCGATTCAGTGTTGTCACATGTAAATAGCATTTATGTTTAGACTTTGATTCCATCGGGGAACACTGATGAGTCGCGCCGCGACTTTGAGTTCTCTACGCGGCTGTTGCAGTCGCGGGTACAAGTTGTGCTACGGAAATCGACAGATTTGACAGCCGCGGGAATGTCGACTCGAGTCGCGGTCTAAGTCGCGGATGCAAGATGTGCTAGAGGTGCAGTACATCCGCGTAGAGAACTCAAAGTCGCGGCGCGACTCATCAGTGTTCCCCGATAGAATCAAAGTCTAAACATAAATGCTATTTACATGTGACAACACTGAATCGGAAACAGGGTTGCGCTATTTCATTCGTTCTTTGGTGGTAAAAAATCTAGTTTATTGTCGATGGTTAAGTTTTTCCTGTCAAAGTCAAGGAACTTTCAAATTTTGTCAACATTTAATTACGAGAAAAAATATGAAAAAAATGTAAGTAATAGAGCCTTATATACTAAATTTTGATAATATTCCTTAAAATATATATTGTTTTTTAATTTCTGTTTAATAAACCTTTTAAATAAAATATTTTTGTAAATAACTATAATTAATGGAATTGCTATTAGGGGTCATCCATTAATTACGTCACACGAATTTCTAGGTTTTTTGACCCCTCCCCCCCCCCCCCCTTGTCACATTTGGTCACATTTGGCAAACCCCTCCCCCCTAGTGTGACGTCACATTTTTTCTACGAAATCGCCAAATCGAATTAAGTAAGTACCTAAGTATTATTAATATTTTATCAAAATATTTTTGACGATATAAATATTAGTAATTTTATAACCCAAAACTGCTTAGGAAAGAAAATTAAAAGAATAAAAACGATTATCATTTTAAAAACTTGTTATTTAAATGAACAGCGAATAAAATAATTAAAAAAAAAATTTCGGTTACTGATGAAGTTAAAGTGACGTCACAAAGTTTGTGTCTCCCCCCTCCCCCATGTCACAATATGTCACATTTTCTTGACCCCCTCCCTCCCCCTAAACGTGTGACGTAATTAATGGATGACCCCTTACTTATTGGTTTTAGTTCTCATATTCCTGTTGTAAATTGTGTTTTTTTTTTCAGAATAAGTCCAGCATTATCCTAGACACGATTGATATCCCAGCACCCAAAGGAAAATATTGTTAACAGGAACGTGCCAACGGGCCCCGAAGTGGAGAGTCAGGAAAAGAAACACACTAGGCAAGCTTTTAGGTTTCAAACGCGGAGCTGTCCCCGTTTCTAAAGTCACTAAGATGTGAGAAGCGCTTTAGCTTTAAGAACACCACCGAGGAAGTGAACTATTATAATAACCATAATGGTTATGGCGTACCTATCTATAGTTCATTTTTTTAGCATTAGAAATAGGTAAACAATCTTGATGTGTCTTTTAATTGAAAAAAAAAACATTTTAAAAATAAGTTACGGCAAATATGTAACAATTATGAATCTAATACGATCATTTATATTTTTCTGCTTTCATAAGCAAATATTGTGCCAATAATGGATGGCATTTGTGTGTATGTGTACTGTGTAACTGTTTATGATTTGACAAATTGATATGAAAAGCTTATTTCATAGTCCTCGATGAAGTCACGACCATATTTTTTTTTTTTGTTTACAAACCAATTTTCTTTCCAGGGTGATATTTAATTGTCCTACGCCGCATGTCGAAGAAAAAGGAAGAGAGAAAATACTTTTCAAGGGTAATAAAGAAGATTCTTACAATTTCTCTATTGTGGTTCTAGATGTTAATAATATATTAGGTTATAAAATACATTTCGATGACGGGTGGCTGGGCTTGTTCACTATATTTACATTAATAAAATACATTTCGATGACGGGTGGCTGGGCTTGCTCACTGTATTTACATTAATAAAATACATTTCGATGACGGGTGGCTGGGCTTAATAATAAGAAGTCGAATATTGCAAGAATATATAAGGCAAAGCAATATATTATTAATTTAAATATTGTTTTTTTTCACTCCTGTATTTTTTACCTGAAATGAAACAAAAATAAAGTAGGTAGGTACCTACAACTCCTAGAAGCCATGATTAGCTCCCCAAGGCCCACTTCATACTTAATGCTGACAGCAACGTATCATAGCATGATCGTATCAGACCCTGTCAAACATGAAGTGAAACATCTAGAACGCGGGTATGATCTAGAGGAGTTTTAATATGGTAGAGTAGACCATATGATAACCGTACCTATGCTACGCAGACTATGACATGAGCGTAACGACTCCTTCAAAATATTGTTGGTCGGGTCGGTCCAGTCACGTCACGGTATGGTGTTGGCAGGGGACGGAATGGTTTAGTGGGTGATGACTGATAATATTTCATACAAAGCATGATTTTGAGCCGGACATGATCCTGTTACAGCCACGTATTACATCATTCTGTTACAGTACGATGCAGCGGGCACAGGCCACATGTAGGTAGGGGGAAGCGGGGTAGATAGGCACAAGGGGCAGTTTTGAACACCCACACTAATTCCTTAACTAAAAACTTATGTTCACCTTCTGCAACACTAAAACGTGGCTTTGTATGTGTGAGTAAGGTACGAGCTTCGGTAGATCTCTCCTGACAGCCGTTGCCGCTTGGTGCGTGAAAACGTGTTTCCGCGGTCGCATAGTAAATAAATTATGATTTTTTTATCGAGTAGTGGTGCGAAATTTTAGACTTTACCGGATGAACATCATAATGAGCGCTTAGTACGTTTATTCAGTAATAGGATTAGCTTATTATTTTAAAGTAATACTTAATAGTATATTTTTAATAAATTATTTTTAATTTATTTGACCATTGGGGTACTTTGGTACAATAAAGATTGGGGCAGTTTTGAACATATCAAAGTGCCCCTCTAGTGTATCTAAGTGCCCTGCCAGTTTATTGTTGTGTTTTTTTTTAATATTTTTTAATGAATAGTGCGAACGTACAAAGAGAAAGAAAATTGACAAAGAAAAGTTAAAACAACCAAAGTAGCTTTTTGTCAAAAACTGACACTGATTTTATTAAAAGTTGTTTTTTGTACTGTTAGTGCACTTGCTGCTTAATAACTGTAGTATGTTCTAATAGCACCGCAGTTAATAGACGTGTTATAATGTTTAATAAGTTTACTACTGGTCAGCTAACTGAGTTGATCTGTAAAGTGTGCTCTGGGGGGCAGTTTGAAACACTTACGGGGCACTTTGATTCACGTGCCAAAGTACCCCAAAATGATGTATCAAAGTGTCCCATGTAATGTATCAAAGTACCCTGCAGGTGGGGCACAATTGAACAAATCCCATTTTTTTTTTAAATCCATATATCTCTTTTACTGGCCATAAATTTAACAAAAAAACATATACTTTGTATACCTTAGTAAATTTGTCATCTACTAAGTACAAAAAAAAATTATTTTGAATTCATTTTGGGGCCTAAAAAGGTGTACCAAGCTGCCCCGCTTCCCCCTATGTTTTGTTGAAGTCGAGGAAGGTTCCAAACGGCACCTAAATAGTAAGAGATTGTTGAAATTAGACATCTAACCGTGATCCTAAATACTACTACTACTAAGGCTTACTTAATAATAATAAGTTAACTACTTACTACTAAATTACTTAATAAGTTGGATAGTTTGTTTTGAACATTTGTACCTACCCACCTCATCGGCTTCGTTTATGTACAAGCAAGCGGGCTCCGTTGTTAGTTGTTAGGTTGATGAAAGTTTTGTGTAAGGAAGTCTTAGGATTATACTTTTACAATCTTACGAACCTGAATTGAAATTTAAAAAATCCTACATATGTACCTATTTACTTAATTTAGTACCTACAAGCTAGCTGTTTGAAATTAAAGTTGTAAACATGATGGGTGTGTTGTGGTACTTGTTGGTATCACCGTGCATAATCGATATAAGAGTGCGTAAAGCGCATTTAGTGATTGTTCCATACTTCCTTATCCCTTAGGGCAATAAGTAATTATACAAATTATATTATTACATAATATATGAAACTTGTTTTTAAGTTATAATTATCATGAGTTCAGTTAAAAAAGTACAAGCAAACCACCCGCGAGAGCGAGTCGCGTTATAAAGTCGCGTAGACTTCGACTCGCGGATTGACATAAAGCCGAGAGAATATTTTGTCTCAAAATAGGCAGTTGTGCTACGGATTTTAGTTCAAAGTCGCGATCGTTGTCATTTTCTGACAGTGACACCTGATCGCGAGTTTGTCGCGGCTCTCGCGCGTGAGTTGTGCTGCCAACACGCGACAAGCCGCCAAGTCGCGCCGATCTGTCTCTTCTCGCGCCTGTCGCGGCCAGTTGTGCTAGAGGTGCTGAGGGGTGAGTTGGGACGACAACGGGGACAGTTGGGTCATGAATGGGGAGAGTTGGTGTTACGTACGGGGTGTACCGGGATGATCGAGGGGAGAGTTGTTCGTAGTTCAGGGTTGTCGATATACATAAGTAGTCAAAAGTGTCTTACATTATGATAAAATGGTAAATATTATTTTAAAAATATAGAAGTAGCGGAGGAATTAAAGAAATTGCAAGTTAAATATATATGTTATATTAAAATGTGCATTTTATTTATTTCATACAGTAATACAGACCTGCTGAGTGTTTAATCGACTTTTATTGAACTCGTGACTATTTTATTTTAATTTTATTATTAATATTTGAAAAGCATGTATTTGCACACAAATTTGTGACACTACGTCGATAGACGTTTCTATCTGTCGACGTGTCATAGTGTGTCATGCAGGTATTTAATTTCATATTAATGTTTTTGATGGGATTCACCTTCCATATAGATCAAAATATTTTTTTATAATTGATCTAAACTAGTAGTTCATCCCGAACTGAGAACTCGCGGGTAACCAAAAGTTATATAGAGCCATTGACTTTGTTATATTTGTTGCATTTTTTGTCGCACTATAGGCGGCAATGGATCAAAAATCACGTGGATTTATTGCAAGGTCTGTGTAGCCCTTAATTGATAGATTTAAGCAAAGAGTAGTATGTGTAATATAATTAATATATAGGACAAAGAGAGCCCTCTCGTGGAACTTTCTTGCATCCATTTTGAAGCGCCATCTGTAATTCTTAACCAGAAATATCAACTTCAATATCAGGGAGGGGGGGAGGTGCATAAATACCGTCTAAGCATGTTGCGAACGTAAAAAACATAGACTTTGAAAAAGGCTTCAGGGTATTTATTAATACACGAAAACAGATTAGGTACTTTTAACTTGACTGTTGATGTAAATAAAGTAGGTACAGGTACCTATAATACACAATTGATCACGAAACAAAATTACACGCATCAGGTTGTGAATCTAATCGCCATGATTTTTTCTGAATTTTCTGGTAATAAAGTTCTCAGCAACTATGATGGCGTATGAAAACTTTGTTTCATTTAACATTGTAAAACCGTAAGTATTTTTATTTATCTGAATTATGTCGTAATACAGACAATAAATACGGTGTTTTAATATTTTGAGTTTTATTTGACTAAGTTGTTTTTTGTGACAATCGCCTCCATGGCAACGATGGATATACTTACTTGGTCAAGCAGATCTTGTCAGTAGAAAAAGGCGGCAATTTTGAAAAAATGTAGGCGCGAAGGGATAGCGTCTCATAGAAAATTTGTATTTTGCGCATTTTTCTACTGATAAGATTTGCTTGACCATCTAAAAATAATCTGTCCTATCAGATGTTTTTTTTGTTGTTTCATGCCCTGGATACAAGACTTTTAAGACGTATTGACAAAATAAAGTGAATCCATATTAAAAAAAAAGTATAGCGTTAAGTAATATAGATGGCGCTATTTTATTCGAATAAAGGGCTTTATATACGACTGTCCCTCCCCTGGATTTAAGCCACCATAGAAATTAAAATAAACTGTATCTGTGCTAAGCCGAAATATTTCCTGTCAAATGTCAAATACCTATATTATGTTAATTTTATTTTTAGGTTTATCTTGCTAATTATTTCAAAATGGTAAATTTAAAAACGATATTATAAAAGTGTAAACCGAGCACTTTCATTTGATACTAAACTCGGCCATGTTTTTGCAAATAAAATGACCAGAATAGCAAGACCTCTCACAAACAGCTTTTTGCCCTTCTAAGCTCTTCAATCTCAATAATCCCTTGATCGAGCTTGCTCATAATTTAATGACTAAAATATAATGCTCTCGACTACACGTTTGTCCTATTTCATTTAAATTAGGACAAATTTACTAAAGTTCTTGAGTATCAAACTATCCTCTGACAGTTCAGCTTAAAAACATCGAAATGCCGGGACGTGCCGCTAGCCGGCCGCGTGGCCCAAGTCGAATGTAAGAACTTCGCTTCGCTTCGCTTCGCTTCGCTTCGCTTCGCTCGCTCGTTCGAAAACTATTTATACGTCATAAAAATAAGGGTCATAACTTACCGAAAACATTAAACCGGTTTAAGTAGGAGCATAAATAAAACATAATTTTGCTACATTAATATAAAAAAATCTCTTGACAAGTCAAGCTATTGTCTTAATCCAAAAAATTGCTTCAACCCTAGCAATTTTCCCATCTCACCCCATTGCTAGCCCTTATAACCCCAACTACGGGGTGAGCTGGGTTTGCCTACTGTTATGTATTTTTCGTTGAAACTATGCAATGAAGCAACAAATTATCATTGACAAACTAAAATTCATACATCCGGAACCCTTTTTTTGTATATAAATCAATGTGCCACATATAAAAATAAACTTTTATCCAGGGTTGAACTTCGATTTCGACCCAACTCACCCCATTTTACGGTATTGCCACAATTAAACCGTCCCATCTTTTTTATCAATCAATCATATCAATCAATATTTGTAAATATTTTACATGTCATTACGATACTCACAGCTCGTTAGGAACCACATAAATGAAATATTACTTACTTATAGGTAGGTAAGGTGTATTCGGGTAATTCCGAAAAGAGACTTTTATTATGATGGAATTTTGGGTGAACCCGAGTAAACCTTACATCGTTTCATTTATCAAGGAGATAGACAGTGATGTGGTCTGCGATAACGCGGCATCAGTAACGTTGCAACAGTAAAGGATTAGGTACTCACGTTAGACCGGGCCGTGTCCGGGCCGGAGCTTCCGGCGCATCGTTTACTATGGAAAGCATCATGTGATCACCTGTCATGTCATAGAACTCGTGAGTCTAACGTGAGTCATCCTTAAGGCGACAGTCCATTTCCAACGACAGCAGCACTACTATTCATTTTACAATAACACCGACGCGTTCGTACTAGTAGTGCAGCTGCGGTCAGAAATGGAATGATACCCTTAATGCTTCTGTAGTCATCACCCGAATGTCACCTGAAAATTAAGCGCTTTAACTAATACTATGCATCTGCAAATATATATATCTAATTATTTAATATTTTGTTTCAGTTGACAACGAAATATAGTGCCAAAGACCAAAATGTAACTTAATTTATGATACATCGTATTTAGTAAGTTGGATCGAATCGAGATGGAAGGGGTGCGAGTGACGCACCAGGGTGTGCGTGCGCACTCGGCAGAGGGGTCGGCCGGCCGGATCACGCAGGCGGGCCTGGCGGCGCGGAGCCCCGAGGGCACCGCTGCCAAGGGCATGCCCATCAAGGGTCATGAGGATCTTTGGGTCGAAATTCAAGCTAACACCTTTAAAAACTGGGTCAACGAAACATTAAAACCGATGGATATAAAGGTAATTTATAAGAATTCGCATGCAGAAATCCTAGTAAGCACCTAAAACGTATGAACGTTTTTACTTATCTAGTCCCATTATGTTTGTGGTGACAGGTAGCAGACTTAGTTGAAGACCTACGAGACGGTACAGTGTTGTGTGCGTTAGTGGAAGCGTTACAAGGCCGCCGGCTGAAAGGCTGGAGCCCGAACCCTTCCAACCAGCATCACAAATTGGATAACGTCACTACTGCTTTGCATGCCATCGAGGACGATGGTGTTAAGCTGGTTAATATAGGTTAGTATCAGTCAAACACAAGTTATGTAGACTCAGAGGTTTGAAAAGCTGCTACAACCCGGCGTCATCCCGATGAATATGATAAACTCTACTACTCTTTATTGTGTTATATAAATATTATGTTAAATTCTCGGTTATTGTATTGCTAACCAGAAAGGTAACTGTCGCCCAATAACCTCTTTTGCTTAGGTCTCCGATTGACGTCTTATCTACACAATAAACTCCATATGGCCAGCATTGAAATTATGAGGAAATCATCTCTCACTAACACTTGATTAAATATTAAATTGCAGTAATTTCCAAATTATACAGCTCGATGGGACTCCGTTGAACCACTGTAAGGTGATGGTACTGGTGCTCGACGCGGTTCCAATACATGTCATCTTGAAACTTAAGTCATTGTCAATAGGTAGAGGTGACAGCCACCACCTTGTCATGTGAGACTGATTTTGTGAACTGGCTAATTAATTGCGGCTATTTTGTTTTAGGTAATGTGGACATCGTGAACGGAAATTTGAAGCTTATTTTAGGTTTGATTTGGTCTCTTATAGTGCGATACCAAATTGGACGCAGTAAATTCCCACCCAGGTGAGATATATGTACCTAAATTATGTTTTATGCGAAAATTTAATCTAGAAAAGGTAGGCAGTGCCTTTTTGTCTTGTCTTGGCGGAGGCACGGCCATGGCCACAGGCCATATATCTTTGATACTTAAAAAAATTATAAGTCAGCATAAAATAGTATAATTTGTCAGCGAAACGGTACAAATGTAGCGCATAATTGTTTTCCATCGGAAACATTCGTATTTGTTCTACTTATATACAGGGTGGAAAGGCACGACGATCCTTCCCGGAAGTATTAGGTCGTTTAAGTGATACAGAGACTATTGGTAATGGTAAGAATCGTTAATTGAGTAAAAAATAAAAATTGCAAAAATACTACTTTTTAACTGTGGTGATAACCCTATAGCATGTGCACATGACGGCTAGATTAAGGATCTCCGTCGGGAAAGCTCGGGACTTTACACTTTTTTCCGATCGTTGACAGTATCGCAATGATGTATGAATGACGCATAAATGTCAAATAAATCAAATGCATGCAAAAATATTACAAACAATTTTATTACTTTCTTAGATAATTACTTTTTTCCAATATTTAATACTATCTTCTTTTCACATACGGTGTTCAAATGTACCTCCGTGTATTACAACGCCGCCGCAGCCCGTACCCGAGTATGTCGATGCACATGCGATATAGTGTATGCTCTTCGTCATTTATCCTCCGCAGAAAGCACCAATTAGCCTTTGTCTCATTTCGTCCGCAGTTTCACATTCCGTTTGGTTTGGTACACCATATCTTTTACACAGCCCCACAAATTTAAATAGCCACGAGCATCTAACATTTTTATTTGAAGAATATGACATTCAATAAGTATAGTTCAATGAAAATTTAATTTCAAACATCAGACGTCTTGTCTATTTCCTACCACGCAAGAAGGTTTGTTAGTTTGGTATTGAAGAAGTATTTATTCTTGATTTATTCTTAGTATTTCATTTTTGCAAGTTCATTTGGTGCAACTACGAGTAACACAACCTACATGTAATTTTTTATTATTTTAAATAGTTTCCAATTATTCGAAAATAATTTTGTGAAACGTGTTAAGAAACTAAAACCTTTTTATCAGTCAAGGAAACCAGAGATATTTATAAGACGATTGCGTACTTTTGAGTGGTTGTCAATGTCACCATTTGAACTGTCGTTGTAAACAATGTTGTGGTTAGTATTATTAATATTAAGGAATAACATAACTATTTCATTCAAGTATTGAACAAGTGGAACCACTAAGAAAGCGAAAATCCTGCAATGATTCTTACCGTGCTGTAAGCAGACCTAAAAATGGTTAGATGGCAACAAATTAGCATAATTTCCTGTCGAATACTGATTGTTTACAAGTAAGTTCATTGACCCTGTCACCTGTTAGGGTTAGAACAAAGTAGTTTTTTGCGTGGATGTTTAAAAGGTCATAATTTAGAAACGGTTGCCCATATTAACATAGTTTCTATGGAGAAAATATAGAGCTTAGGCTAAACTATCTCCCATTTCCGGAAAGGATCGTCGTGCCTTTCCACCCTGTATATGCTACTTCAGTCAACCTCAAGACTTTTTGTACCGAGACTGACTTAAATAGCAAGACACGTTCGTACGGTTCCGTGAAAATACTATGGAAAATAATTATGCAGTACATGTGTACAAATTTATTTGTCATGCACAAAGTAGGCGCAACTCTATCAAGAATGTTTTAGTAGTTTGTGTTACAAGGGATCAAAATGATATATTTCCGTCAAGGGCGTTACATTGAATCCTGAATGAAGCGATGGAACCTATAATAGAATCCCGAATGTAGTGAGGGAAATATAAAATAAATAAATATAAAATAAATAAATGAGGAAATTATCATGTATCAAAACACTATTTAATCTAAAAAAATTGTATGTAAAAATGAAAAAAAAAAATGTGTCCTAGAACAGAAAAGTACAACTTTGATCCCTCCTAGCAGGGAAGAAAAGTGCCACTTTGATCCCTCCTAGCGGGGAAGAAAAAAGCCCTTTTTCGAATAGTAATGTGAAAAAATATATACTTCATTTTACGGATATCATTTGTCTAAATTTTACCGTTATATTTTCACATTTATGTTCAATATTAGAGAGTTGTAGGTATATATTGTTTAAACCGATTTTACACTAAGAAAACTGCAGCCCATCCACCCTTGTGTATGAAAGCGCATGCAGCGCAGGAGGCTGAGCCGAAGCCAACTAAAAAGCTTAAGTTGTGGAGATTATATTATGCATCCATACTGTGCGCCGGATCTGAGCTTCCATCCCGCGGCCCCCGCATTGCAAAAATTCTCAAACTCTAGGGATTGGACAGATTAATATAGAGATTACAAGCAAGAGAGAAAGAGCAATAAATTATTTTAAATAGAAATTAAATTACAACGTCCGTATTGAATAATACGGATTCTCCAAACAAAATGCGAACTTGTTTATTTTATTGTAAAATATTGCTGTTCAAATTATTATTTTGTATAAGTATGTATACTTACAAGTAAATACCTAACTGCAGACAATGCATATTAAAGCAGACGGACATATTTGTCAAATAAATAAAAAATAAATCACTACACCTTAAAAAACAAAGTCCCCCGCCGCGTCTGTCTGTTTGTGTGTTTGTATGTTTGTTCGCGATAAACTCAAAAATTACTGAACGGATTTTCATACGGTTTTCACCTATCAATAGAAGTGATTCTTGAGGAAGGTTTAGGTGTATAATTTGCTAACCCGTACGAAGCCGGGGCGGGTCGCTAGTAAAAAATACATTTTGGTGCCTATTTTAATTAACATCTGAACTGAATTTTAGTTTACATTCTGTAGTTGAATAAAATATTATGAATGACTCAAAGCTGACAATGAGTCTTCTTTTGTTGTATTTAGTTCTGCAAGTGAAAAAATTCATCAGTTCATGTAAGACCGACCTGTGTATTCCTATTTCTTTAGAAATACCCCGTCCGGTAAAACCTGATCCCATCTTCGATGGCATCTAGATGGCAAGAGATCCTTTATAAAATCGTATTTTTATGCGGAATCCAATAGGCCTGATGACAGTAACAAAGAATCATGGAAATAATGGTTTCAAAGAAACATATATGTTAATATGATACCAAAAAATGGCCCAATCTCAGTATAAACTAAAGGATTATTAATATATTCAATAAAATAAAAGTACAAAATTCTCCAATCGGCCATTTTCCCTGAAACACCAATCAGAAGCGATCTAAGACGTAACGTCATCAATCCATTACATATTATTTCTTAGAGCAGCATAGACAACCTCATTTACCGTAATCCATACGTCCTCACCAAAGAGTTTGGAGGTTCAAAAAAAATATTATTTCGCCACAAAACATTTATTACGTCCAAAAAATATTATTACACGATATAAAGTAAATATTTATTTGTTATTTTATAAATAAAATGCTAAATAATACGATATTTCACCAAAAAACTTTTTAAATTATTTGGCTGAATGGAACTATCATTGCCATGTTGGCTGTCGTAACCAGAAAAATGAAAAATGAAAATGTAATACCGGCGCTCGGTATTTTCACTAAAAATGTATAATATATGTATCTAAATAATTAATCTTAAATTGCAACCGTGTGAGAGTTTTGTATAAAATGAATTATTGTGATTAATTTTTGTAATGTATTTATCACCCTAATCGTAATATATGGTGCTGAATTAACAATATCACTCGGGTTCAAGGCAAAATTCGTAACTGTAAGTATGTAAACAATATCTACCACACTACCACCAAGTAATTTATGACGTCACAAATAGCATGCGAGGCGTTTTCGCGCGAAGCTTTAACTAGCTACAATAAAATGCAATTATTTATGTTAAATCTTATGAGTATAGCTGAAATATTGAGTTTTTCGGGACCAGTACCTACAAGTGTACCGACAATATTAAAAAGGGATTTCAAAATTTGTCATCAGGCCTATTGTCTCGAAAGGAATAATAATGTCTCACGGCTGTGTTTCCTTGTTTATTTTTATTTGTTGTTTTGCTCTATTATAGCTAACATCATAGTACTTGCTGTGCTCTGTCTTTATTTACGTTACCTATTATTTTACCGTAGAAAATTGATGCTATCGTGGCTGCAAGCCGCTCTGCCCGAGTGCCGAGTCAACAACTTGACTACGGATTGGAACAGTGGTGTGCTGCTGTCGGCTCTTTTAGACAACTGCAAGCCTGGTATTTTCCCGCACTGGAGAGAGTTAAGTGAGTAACTTATAAGTAAGTTTATTTAGAGAATGTATTAGTACATAAATTATTTACAAGGATGTAGTTGCTAAAATGTTACTTTGTTTGCTCAACATCCAGACCGCCACGAAGCTGTAGAGAACTGTCGCCGCGCAATGAAATTAGCTCACAGGGAGTTCGAAGTTCCCATGGTGCTAGAGCCGGAATACTTAGCTTCACCGTGGTTGGACGAACTCTCTGGCATGACTTACTTATCTTACTTTATGAAACCAAATGGACCCGGATATCGATCTACTTTGGATTGGGTTAATTCGCGATTGGAAAGGGGTATTACCAATTTCACCGTAAGTATTCACTTCCTATTTAGTAGGTAACTATTTTCTATATTCAACCCAACTAGGTACATACCGTACTACTACATTTACCTACACATTTAAGTATAATACTTATCTTTGTTTTTATTCTCAGACGGATTGGAATGACGGGCGTGTAGCGAACGAATTAGTGCGGTCAATGGGGGGACCGGCCCCGCCACTGAGCCGGTTGAGGCGCGACCCGGCGAGGTGGGAGGAAAACAACCAACAAGCCATTGATGCAGCAGTGAAAATTGGTAATTTTATGAAACGCGCTGCATATTTAAGGTTATTCCGTGCGCGTTCAGTCCTATGAACACGAACACATTAAAAACAACAAAGAACGAATACTCGCTATTTATTTAAATTACTATTTATACTAGTTGTACACCTTGCAAGACGCCATGCATGAATAGCAGGATCCTTTTATATAAATAATTTGAATAAATGTAATCGGTGAAACACTCGACAACAATAGAGGGCCTACCACGAACCACGTTCGACGTGTTGCCTCTCTGTCGCACTTGTAAGTGTGACGGAGGCAAAACGTCGAACGTGGTTCGCGGTAGGCCCTTAGGCCTACACTAAGTACCGAAATTACGTTTTACAGGCGTTCAACCAGTTTTATCAGCCCGTGATATGAGCCAAAGCGACGTTGAGCACCTGGGGGTTATGGCGTGGGCGAACCAGTTCCGAAACGTGGCGCCGCGACCGCCGGTTCACGACATGCTGCGTGTGGCGCTCGACTCCACCTCGGGCCGCGTCGGCGAACCTGTCAGTACAAAATCTAACGGCTCGGCCACGACATTGAGCGACTTGCGACGGCGGCAGCGACAACCATAGGTGGGAACGAAAGGTCCGATCCCTGTGTCTCGCTCCAAACTATATGGTTATCGCTGCCGCCGTCGCAAGTCGCTCAATATCGTGGCCGAGCCGTAACAACTCAAGGATGCCAGCCAGGAGTGGCAATGAGGCCGTGGCGAAAATGAGCCCGATTTTGTATGTCTTATATATCAGTCTACGGCGGTTAAAAAGCTAATTTGAACTTTAGCTTTTTAACCGCCGTAGACTGATATATAAGACATACAAAATCGGGCTCATTTTCGCCACGGCCTCATAAATAAGACAAAACTTCGTGTAACGTCGTACATAAGTCGTAAGATACTATGCCAAGAAAAGGATTAACGGCGTATTCTAGGTACTAGCGTAGCAAGTGTAATTGTAGGTTGTATTATACCTACTAATTGAGGTTTTTATCATCCTACCTACAAGTCTTTGCTTATATTAATGGGTACCTACTTAAAACAGCAGAAACAATTATATTTCATATAAAGAAACGCCCAAAACCAAATATCAAGTACTCTTCACTCTGAGATCTGCCATGAATAGAGTGTTGTCTGTACGTGTACAGTTTCCTAAAATAAAATCCCGCCGTGGAGAGTTCCGCATGCAGAGTGAATTGTGCGCTTTACAACTTTATTTAGGTACTTAGGTTGTGCACTGCATGTGCACTTAAATCATTTTATTTCTGTCATTGCAGACAACATCAGTGCAGGGAAAAGTATTTTGGTTCGGCTTTTAATACTGTACTAAATGTACTAATGGAATAATTATTTATAGTGTTATGTATGATGTTCATGTATCTAACTTAAAATAATCAATATTTATAAAAAATAAAATATTAAATAACGTCGTCTAGAATCATGGTACTTATTTAATTGCACATAATTTGTAATTATTACACTTATAAGTAAAATCGTATGGAAATCCCAGTACATACACGTACATCTTAATGTCAGACTAAACAATCCGACGATACTGAACTTACAGAGCTCGGGGTACATGCAAATTGTTATTTTCCAGTAGGTATGTCCATCATGACTCATAAAATAATGAATACTATATCTTATAGATATTTTTTGTTTTCAGACTTACATAAAAATAGAGAGTATTTCGAACGACATTTCCACTTCGGATGTGAAGGTGACGATAGTGAATCCCCTGGAGCAGGAGTCGCGCATGCAGACGGACTCGCGGGGAGCCGGCGAGTTCGTGCCCGAGCACGCGGGCATGCACGAAATCGTGCTCACCGTCGACGATATAAGGTTCCAAACTGTGATTACCTTGTATAAAGTGAAGAAAACTCGATAGGTGTCGGGATATCGGCTAAAATGCGATTGGATCCGATTATTGGATTGCAATACCAAGGCACAACTAATCACAACTTTTCGAAAAGTACATGCCAGTATTACAAATTGTGTCTATGGTAACGCTTGTATTTCAATATTTTCCATAAGCTTTCATGTACATATACCTAACTGTATGATTATTGTTACAAGAGCAGGGTTATAAGAATGTCCCGCAAGCGTATAGTTGACAAATACAAGTATAATGTAATGAGAATGAGATAGTAATTTCGTTTCTCAAAGGTTGTAAGCTTGTTGCTTGTATTAAGAGTCGCTAAATACTTTTATAAACATGAACAATCGCTAATTTAAATTGGGAGAAAGGTATATCTTGAGTCACTAATTGCAGCAGCTATATTTAGTTTCTATATTTGAAATCATAAAATAATTAACTCTTAGACATATAAAAGTTTAAAAATAATATTTAGGAAAATTTTTAGGGTCGACGGCCGGTACTTCTTCAGAGTACTGCCCAGACTGGTGACCGTGCCTCCACCAGGGATGGCGCCGTGCGCTGTCGGCAGCATCGTGGAGGTCCTCGTCAGCGCTACAGGTACACATATGCTCCATCAAAAGTTTTAAAGCCTAAAAGCTTTGCGATGACTAAAACATTGTAGACACAGAAGTTGCCATGCGAGTGATGTTTAAAATTATCTGTGCACAACTTTATTATTAAGGTACAGTCACTCGCAATAATATGTTACACAACAAAGGCCGCAAAAATATCTGACACGATCTTATTTGTAGAGCCATAAGAGCGTGTCACATATTTTTGCGGCATACGAAGAGTAACATATTATTGCAGGTGACTGTACAGAGGGTTCAGCCAGCAAAGTTTTAAAAATCGTAGCGTTTATTTAGATCTCATAATACTGTTGTCAAAAAAATAATTGGAATCTTTCTCTAGTAACTTCATAGAATCGAAACCTGATTAAATAACTTTCGCTTGATAAGAAAAAAATCACGATCTATAAAAATAGCTTAAAACGCACTATCAAAAAAACACTATTTTTTACACAAAAGCTGTTAACATGAAAAAAAAATCAATTAAAACACTAAAGTTTACTAATCTGTAGAAAAAAAAATATTTTTAAAGTTTTGCATATATTTTTTCATGTCACGTCTCGGTCGATAATGATTAGAATACCCACCTACTTATTTCGGCCTGTGTAAGATTTTAATGTAACATTCAAATTAAGTTCTACGTAAATGGAGATTTAAGATTTGCGCTCGCTATGGATTTAACTTATTTAACCTCTGTATTTTATAAAACATGGCTAAGTAATAAATGTGCGAGTATCCATATAGCACAAAATATTATATACAGTATAAATTCTAAAATGTACCTACTCATTTTCACTGCAGCAGTGTAAATGCACTCATTTTGTCAAGAATGTATATGAACGAATGAATGTGTACCTAAGTTATTTACACCAGAGTTTTGATTTAAAATAAGCGCGCTAGCAGGTCATATATATTGGCTATGAGCATTTTTGCAACCCTCATGACGAGGCTAGAGAAAGTAAAAGATTGTAGAGTTGGACCGAGCTAAGTATTCATGCCAAGTGCTACGTCAAGTATGGAACTTATAGGGATACTTATGTAGGTACTCGTGTGCGTTCTCGCTGCCAAGTTTGTGAAAAGTTAGCGTGGTCACAGTTTAGCGTGAGTGTTAGCCCCTGTTTCACCTTGCTGACAATTGTCATCTCTGACTATGACGATTCACCGAATATTGCTGGTCCAAAAAGTAAACATTGACGGTAGGTACCGTTGTTAGTGGCATTTAAACAATTCCAGAAATGTACAAGAAATTTTCAAAGTTTGTTAGATGTCAATTGTTAAGGATTGTGAAACAAAACAAGAGCCTGGTATAAGTCATTTCATCATTTAATATAAAACTTACCTACAGGCGGCAATCTGATTATTTGATTAAATAATTGTTTACCAGATGTTCTGATGTTTTAAAATTAATTAACGTTGTGTTTGTTCTGTGAACTGTACGTCTACCATCAGTTTTTACATTGACATAACGCTCACGTCTACGTAATTTACTTTCTGTGCATCTCGCTTGCACTAATATGCGAGTACGAGCGAGATGCATAGAAAGTAAGTTACGTAAACGTGAGAGTATATGTCAATGTCAAAACTGATGGTAGACGTACTGGGGAACCAACGGACAAATAGAGTAAATACAAACGTGACTGAGGTTTATCGAATAATGCAAGCTTGTATTAAATTTTTTTCGCCTGTTTGTGGCGTCTCTTGTGTATATGTTCGGCTTAAGGCGACGGTAGCGGTGGGTAAAATATCAGATTCTGTCAATTTACCCCATTTCACACACAAGCGCACTTCACGCACACTACCTCACTTTAGTGGGACAGGTCAGTGACCCATCATGTTTTTTTAAGATTGGACTTTTAGTTTAGTATTGACCACTAGCCTCCTTTGAGGGTAAAAGCATTCCATTTAAAGATGAAAGAGAAACAATGCATTTAATCTTGCTTTCCTTGTCTGTTCATGTCACACGTGACGTACCTATTTAATTCATTTGATTGTTGACTGTTTTACTACCTACTATTGCTTTGTCGCGTTTTGTACAATTAAAGCGAATAAAACAAGATGTCATTAAGTCAGATGTAAAATGTTATTTACTACTCTATACGGTTTTTCATAAGGTGCAAAATCCATTCAATAGGAATTTAAATAAATAAAGTTTCAGCAGGGTGGCAATTCCATTTTGGCGGATAAAGCGAAACAGAATTAGTTCTATCGAACCTGCTTACAAATTTTCACGAGACACAGTTGAGAAATGTGATCTGCAAAGGAGAACATACAAAAGCATTTTTGCCCAAGCTGAAACGGAGACCTTTGCTAACGCTCGGCCAATGATGGTTTAGACCTATAAAAAATGATTGTCCCTGCTGTAATTTTAATATCTTTATATTTCAACCGGTATAGTTTTACCTTCAAAAATAATCGGTATCGCTAAACAATAGCGGTACCTTACTTATACGTTCACGAAATCGGTATCTGCATAACTTGATTGTTAGTAAACTAACCTGGAAAATAATCTCAAAATCACCGAAACATTTATGTACAGTCACCTGCAATAATATGTTACGTCATTAGCGCCAACTTTGCCTCCAGGGAAACTTTGCCCAAAACGACAATTTTAAACAAATTCGTTAATGTAGAAAAATTGATAATAGTTATGGCCACCCTGCTGTTTTTAGTAGAAAATTGGTTATATTTCTGACAAAGTATATGCCAAACTTGTGCATAACTTGACTTGGGAATTTTGAGTTTGAGCGAGTTGTCTAATATAGGGTATATTTCGTCGGGCAAAAAATTGATAAATAATGAATGCAAGTAGAAAAAATTGAGAACCCTTTGACAAATATTTCCGGGTTTCAGTTATAACACATGAAGCATAGATTATGTCTATTGAGATTTAAACGAATAAGGCCTATAAAATACACAAAAGTTTTAGCGGTGGGCAAAGTAATCCGGTAATTTGCCATCCATACCAACATTGCCCACCACCAAAAAACGGATTAGGGTTGTCACTTTCATCTAATTTACCCAACTTCGCAAGTAAAAGAAGGTTATGTTTGTACACTAAAATAAGTTTATAAATATATACTGTATTTAATTTGTCTTATTATCCTTTATTTAGATGTTTTATCCCGTTAATGAATGAAAACACAACAAAAATCATATTTTTGGTCATTAAACTATTGTAACAGATTTTCTCAAAAGTGACAACCCTAGCCTTTGTAAAATGCTTAGGCGAGCCTTATTTGGAAATGGGCAAAAACGGGTAGGCAACATTGCCCAGCAAATTTATTTAAAAGTTTTTACACTTATCGCTAAGTTATTAACAGGGGATGGTAGGATTGCCTAAAACCTTTAAGTGATCCTTAGACATCATCATCATATATACGAGCTGTATTTGAATACCAAATTGACGTGGGCAATGTTGGCGAAAACCCCGGATATTTTTTTATTTACCCGCCCTCTAAAACGCAAAAAAATGGGTAAAAACACAATAAAAAAATGTTTTCTTCACATAAACTGATGCGTTTGATCACAATGGACGTGCTGAGCAAAAAAAGTCATATGATGTGATATTTTTTGAGAAATTCGTGTTTAAAAAAAAAGCGGGCAAAGTTGATGATAATGAGTAATGACGGTACCTACTCTTCGAAGGTCGCAAAAATATGTGACATGCTCTTATGGTTCTACAAATAAGATCGTGTCAGATATTTTTGCGGCCTTCGTTGTGTAACATAAATTGCAGGTGACTGTACATTTGGAATAATTATTTTATTTAGTTTCAACGAAAGTTTCAAGTTTAGTACGAAAATACTTCAGATATGCAATATGCACAAAATGTAGACCTAATCGAAATAAAACATTGCTTTTTATAGTAAATTTATAAAACATTCGATACATAGGTATACATAACAATAACCAGGACACAACGCTATTGGCCTGTAAGCTTCATCTCGGTCTCCAAAGCCGCAAAAACTTGCTAGTACTTAGTGCTGGTCTAGCCTTTATTTTTTCTTGAAGATTTTCAGAGAACAGCACGTACACGCATTATTATAGACGGAACGAACGGCATAATCATAATAATTTATTCGTCGCAATCCATGGTATTACAGATCTAGTTACAAGACTGTTAATAGGCAATATTTTAATATAAAAGTTCTATAATATAATACAAGATTACAGTTGTCATCAAAATTCATTGACATACAGAAGTCAAATACGTTTTTAAAATGACGCAAAATGATACCAGCATAATAAAAATTGATCCCAATCAGTAAAGATGAGTCTTTAAACTTTTTTCATTTTAAGCGAGTTTTGAAGGAAGATAATACTTAAATTCGACTGTAATCGTATTATTTTAAGATAGTTTACTGCGGTTTTCAACAATAATGACCCGTAAATAACAGCAAATGAAATTTAAATGCGACGCGAGCCGATATTTATGTACCCTATTTTTTGAAATACATTTTATCTACTGGTATGCTTTCTCGTGTGCGTATATGATTTAATGTCAATATAATTGTCAAAAGCAAGAAAATCAAGCTGTCATTTTCATTTGAAGAAGTACACGTGTGCTCCGGTGTAGCCCCAACGGGCATCTGACTTGAAGAAGAATTTTGAGTGATGTCGTCAATGTATGGAAATTGTTCGAAAGTTTACATTTGAGATTGAATTTCTGTGTTGTCTTTGTGAGTAAAAATATAAATCGATAATAAATTGGTAGCTGAATTATCTAGCTTCCAAAATCATACAATAATTCAATTACTGTCAAAGAAAAAATTGTTTTGCTTCTGTCTCAAACGGAACTCCATATTTTGATTTTTTGATACTTTTAGTGTCGATTTGTAGAGAATAACAGCAAATTAAAAATATAATGGCATAAAGAGTCGGTACACGGTTTCTTCGTGAATAAATTTACGTGTAATTTAATGCAATTATCAAACATTTATTGAACAAATTATGGTTACAAAGTGAGGTCTAAATCGAAAACGTCATATACCGGCCCCTTAAGAGGTAACTAACGCAAAATTATAGATTTTATATTGAATTTTTAAACGTTTTAATTAAGGGTCAATGCCTTGAAAAAAAATCACACGGTTAATAGACTATGCAAGGGCAGACTCTAACCCTAACCAAAACTTTAAAATGTTAAAGTTAGCTTGATTAAAAAAAAACACAAACAAAATGTCTAATTTTTCTTACTTTCAGTTGTACCTATATCATTAACCTGCAAACTATAGCAGTATAATTTTAGTATAAAATACGAGTAGGTAGTCGTACATAGCCGAAAGATCTGATGAGCATAATTTTAAACAGAATTATATTTTAATTAAGAGTCCGCAGCAAGCTCGGCCGAATTTCACCTTACCATACAAACGGAGTTTCGTTCTCATTTTAAAACTACTTGTTGGATTGTATAATTGTAATGATACTTTGCACATACAATGACATGAGGTATATCAATGCCTGTAAATAGTTTATATAGCTCCAGCTTATAAAACAAACGAAATAGAGCAAAAACAAGTTTTGTGTGAAAAACTTAAATTCGCCGTATTTTTTTAAATATGGTAGTGAAGCCACGGCCAAAGAAACGAAAGAGGGCAACAAATAGATTTTTGTTTAGAGAACCGGTTTGTTATTAGGTTATTACTAATACTCTGTTTAAAAAATCAGAGAAAAGTAAATGGACGTGGCAATCACCTAACGGCAACGTCAGAAATGAAATTGATTATATACTTACAAGAAACGTAAAAATATTAAAGAACGTACAAGTCATCAACATCCCCTTTTCATCCGATCACCGCCCAGTTAGGTGCGAGCTAGTTCTAAATGGAATAGTTAAAAGATCCAGAAAGCACATGAATAAACCGAAGACCAAATCATTTACACCGATAGAGCAAGAATCACTCAAACATATTTTAACAGACCAGGAAATAGAATACAATGCCAATCCGGAAGTAACTTACAGCAACATAGTAAATACAATTCACAAGTGCGTCACAAAGTTACCAACAAAAAATAAAAATAACAGTAAAATTTGTGATATCATTATAACCGAAGATATAGCAAAACTCGTAGAGGAAAAAGAAAAGTTAAAAAAAATACAAAATAGAACATTTTACGACAGAAAACGTTAGAGACAACTACATAAAAATATAAAGGAAAAAATTAAAGATAGACAGAAGGAACATAAATATAATATTATCTTGGAAGAATTACTTACATCCGGATCAAGTAAAAGAGCCATGAAAAAATTTAATAATACCAAAAAATGGGTCATGGAACTAAACAAGGACCTATTAAAAGTGGCTACAGATTTTTTTCAGGACCTATACAGAGATAAGGGCAAAGAGTGGTACAAGATGACCATGCTATAAGGGACAGCCAGAAAGCTCTGCCATTTTTACAATCAGAAATTCGTACGGCCGTCCTAAAATTAAAAACAAATAAGTGCCCAGAATAAGATGGAATTACAACTGACATAATAAAAGCTTTCGGTGACTCTATATACCCAATTCTAACTAATCTATTTAATCAAGTCCTGTCACAAGAGAATATTCCTGACCCATGGAAAAGATGTACTATTTCTTTGCTATATAAAAAAGGAGACCCGAAAAATATCGGCAACTACAGGCCTATAAGTTTATTACCAACTATCTACAAACTCTTTACGACGACTCTACTAAACCGCATTACAAAAGATATAGACGAAAACCAAACACGAGACCAAGCCGGTTTCCGGAAAAACTACTCTACTACAGATCACCTTTTCACTGTTACGCAAGTTATGGAAAAATGCACAGTGTACAAAAAAACGCTCTACGTGGTATTTATTGACTATTATAGTAAAGCATTTGATACTATAAAACATAACAAACTATGGGAAGCTTTAGAAAAACAAGGAATACATAATAAATACATAACATTATTGAAAAACATCTATTCGGAATGCAACGCAAAAGTAAAACTAGAAAAACCAGGAGAGTCGTTCAATATCGAGAAAGGAGTAAGACAGGGAGACACGATATCACCGAAGCTTTTTATAGCTCTACTTGAATTAATTTTTAGAAATTTCTAATGAAATAAAAAAGGCATAAATATCAATGGTGAATACTTATGTAATTTACGGTTCGCAGATGACATTATTTTACTATCGGAAAATCACGTAGAGCTTCAAGAAATGATAAACAGCCTTAACATAGAGAGCATTAAATGCGGGCTACATATGAACCCAGACAAAACTAAAGCAATGACAAATGCAATAAAAAATCACTCTGCGTCGATAACCACAATATAGAATATGTAGACGACTATATATACTTAGGTCAGAACATAAGCTTTACAGACAGGACCGAAAAAGAAGTGAAAAGACGAATCACCCTAAGTTGGAAGAAATACTGGTCACTAAAAAGTATATTTAAAGGCAAATTTCCGCTCCGTATTAAAAAGAAAATAATGGACTCGAACGTACTACCATCTCTCACATACGGTGGTCAGACTTGGGCTCCAACAGCATCCTGTAGAAAAAAGGTCAGGACTTTCCAAAGAGCAATGGAGCGCAGTATGCTAGGTTACAAGCTGAAGGACCGCATCAGGAGCAGCGACATAAGGTCTAAAACAAAAATCATAGACGCACTAGAAATGACTGCGAAACTTAAATGGAGATGGGCCGGACACGTTGCAAGACTAAACGACAACCGATGGAGTCAACGTGTTGTGCACTGGTTCACCAGACGAGCAGAGGGCAAACGGAAACACGGACATCCTCTTCGCCGCTGGAAAGATGACAAGATGACCCGCTTGGCCCAAAACAGGACCGACTGGCATGAGATGGAGGAGGCCTTCGTCCAGAAATGGATGATTCCCGCGTAACAAATCAATTATTACCACTTAATTTTAGTATTTTAATTTGTTTTTTAGTTTTACACGTAAATAAGTTAATCACTATGTACCTACTTTCAGGGAAATAAAGGCTATTTTTATTTTATTTTATTTATTAGTGAAGCTACATATACTAATTACAGGCATAGATACCTTATTTATATCCTATTGTACCTAAGTACAAAGTTTCAGAGCAATCTAGCTAGTAGTGTTAAACTGCGAGCGTAACTATGTTTGTATGGAGTAATATATACGAGCTTGCTGCGAACTCTTAAGATAACCACATATTCCGTCGCAAGCTCGTTTCCGCATATTTTGTTTCCTTCTAATTTCTTAGCTTTTCGCCCCCTTTTTTATAAACTATCTCTATACTCTATAAACTGTTTTTATTGCCACGCTACACGCTGCGCAAGGCTTCGTCTTTATGTTGATTTTTTTATTTTATTGTGTTCAAAATATTTTCATTTTTGTAGCAAAGTCGTTTATAATTACGAAATCTTATCTTCTTGTTTACATTGGTGACATTCGATGGGTATAATTACATGGTTATGTAGCATAATTTCTAAAATCAAATTTCCTAAGTCCGAAATTCCTAAAGACAGAACATCGAAAATCAAAATGTCTAATGTACGAAATTCCTAAAGATGCATGTCCTAATACACTTTTAATGGAACGATCTAATTTTCGAAAATCAATATTCCTTTGTACAACAGGCCTAAGGACAATACTTTGAAAGTCAATATGTCTAGTGATCAAAATAGCTACGTTCAAAAAGCCTAATGACAATATATTAAAAATCAATATTTCCGAGAACATTTCCTTCTTACCCTGAGTTGACGGAGCTCCTATTTCTGGGCGGTTTGCCCTTCGGGCATCTGAAGCTACCTAACGAACCTAACCTACCCACCTATTGATTTAGTTTTGTGTGACGTCCATGAAAACAGTACACTTTGGGGGCAAAAGCGTTAGGTTTGTTAGGTAGCTTCAGATACCCGAAGGGTAAACCGCCCAGAAATAGGAGCCCCGCGAAGCGGGGCTCGTCTAGTCAAGTTGTACAGCAAATGTTTTTTGTACGTTAGACTCTTTAAGCTAAGGTCAGCTAAACGTAGGACAAATGTCGTTAGAAATTTCGCAATTTATACATTTTAAACTTAAGTCAACTGAACGTAGGATTTTTCCTACCTTTTTAGGTCGTTAGTATTTTCGTGCACTAGCGGTATTGCACTTTAGACCAGCGGTCGGCAACAAGCGGCCCGCGGGCCACATGCGGCCCGCGAACCTCTCACTTGCGGCCCGCGAGCCTCACTGGCTGTTTTGTATGTAATATGGACATTCGACAATGTCTGATAAAGTCATAAATATTAACAAAGTGCGGCCCGCGTCAACTTCGTTCACTACTATGTGGCCCTTGGCTGCTAAAAGGTTGCCGACCGCTGCTTTAGACATTTAAAAATAGGTTGATTTACCGTAGAACATGCATCTTTAGGAATTTCGTACATTAGATATTTTGATTTTCGATGTTCTGTCTTTAGGAATTTCGTACTTAGGAAATTAGATTTTAGAAATTATGCTACATAACCAATTACATAATTATACTTGCGCTACAGAAACATACCTAAGTATATTTCTTATCAATTAATCATTACATTACTTACATAGTAATCATAGTATACGTACCTACATACTATGCCCTCACGTACCTACATACTGTGGTCACTAAAACTCATCGAGGACATTCCAGGCATCATGCTGTGCTACTGGCAGTGCTGGTCTACCTGTAATATCTAACTTTATAGGAGCTCCACGACGAGAGGACATAGACGTGACGGCGCATTCACCGAGCGGGCGCGCTTTGGCGCTGGAGCCGCGACACCCGCCGCCGTCGGCCCCCGGCACCACGGCCTCGAGTGCCACCTTTCAGCCGGACGAAGCTGGCACTTGGACCATTGCTATTACGTACAAGGGAGATCATATTCAAGTGAGGCGAAAATATTTCCTAATTATGTTAAAGTTATTGCTCCTAATAATCATTCGACACCGCTACTCCATCCATCCACAATCAGCTTTAGAAAGAAGTGGATACGGCAGGCTAATACTTGTGGCGGAGTTATCTTGTAACATTATTTGCCCTAACCACCTCTAAGGTTATGATCTTACGATGTTGAATGTCTGAATTGAATATGTGTTATATTATTAATGCGTTTTGTTTGATATTTAGGGAGGCCCATTCACGTGTGACGTGTTCGAGCCGGGCGGTGTGCGACTGAGCCCAGGGGCGCTGGAGGGCGCGGAGCCGCTCAAGCCGCACTCGTTCGAGCTCGACACCAGCGGCTGCGGTGCGCGTGGTGACCTGCAACTTGACATCGTCCACGATAAACGCAGCGTCATGTGCGCTCTCGAGAAGCTCTCTGCTACCAAGTATCGCGCTACGTTCATGCCAAAAGCTCCAGGAAAACATAGGGTAAGCATTATTACAAAATTTCACTTGGGTTGGTTAGTTTGGTACTATGAGAAATGATTATGGAAATAGAAGTATCTATGCCACAATCACTTATTTATTCATACTTAACAACCAAACCTAATATTTGTATGTAAATATTTTGGTACCTGGGTGAATTGCAGAAAATATGTACCTTTGGATTTCGTAACTAAACTGAGAAAAAACGTAAGGCGTATATTTTACACCTAAGCCCAGTTTCGTTACGTAACGAAAAATAACGAAACTGAGAAGGATATATGTATGAGAATTCATACCCTCAAAAAATATTTATCGTCAAACGTGTCATATATTGTTTTAAAACCTTGTAAATTTGTAGGAAGCAGAGTAAAAATCAAATATTTATCAAACTATTTACCTGGGAAACTCGCCGTTACTCACCCTGAGATTTTTAAACCACTACACCACGCATCCATCCAAGAGCCACTTCGTAGAAAAAATAAAACGCTTGTCGCTGTGTTCAACGATTTGACAGTTGTGCCAGTGTGTTACCAGAATAATGAGAAGTAATTATACTAATATTTTAAACAATCTTTGGGATTAATCATCCGTAACTAACCCTGAGTAACGAAAGTTGTATAAGTTGGGACAGTATGTATTAATACCAAAATGACATATTATTCCTAATAAAAGTAAATATATTCGTATTGAACATAAAGAAGAACTTATAAGGACTGAATAATCTACAGTTAAACTTTTAAGAAACTAATATGAATCGTAACAAACTTCATAGAAATACTCTCGACATTGGGACATGATTATACTGTTGTGAAGTTTCAGCAGGCATTAACAGAAAATAAAAGAAAAGCTAAATTTGTTATAAGATGGTTTTAATCTGAATCAAAAAAAATACTTTTATTAAATTAACATAATTCCGATGTGTCTCATTCTCAAAATATATTTTTAAATCCTCCGTGTTTTCACGGGAGACTAAATACGCTAAAAGGTACATATTTTCTGCAATTCACCCACCTTTGTGTTAGAAAACTCATATTGCTTTGCTATTGGCACGTTGGCTAAAGCGGCTTAGGTCAACGACGCCCGAAGTCAGGGTGACATCACTTTCACTGTCTACAATTTTCTTTTGTATTCGTCCACGACCACGTTGTATCCAAATCGAAGTTGTTTACTGACTTTTCTATAGAACTTCACAGAAAAGGTTTAGAATCTCTGATTACGTGATCTTCTAGAGTATCATTAAACTCTGGAATGAATTATAGCTGTCATTTTACTAGACGTAAGTACCTAGTCGTGGT
This sequence comes from Cydia splendana, assembly GCF_910591565.1. Lineage (NCBI taxonomy): Eukaryota > Metazoa > Arthropoda > Insecta > Lepidoptera > Tortricidae > Cydia > Cydia splendana. The sequence continues at coordinate 14,641,259 of NC_085987.1, read as the reverse complement.
GTACTTGTTAGTACAGCACTTTAGAGGCATGCAGGTCACAAGCATTTCTCTTGAACTTGATCACGATACGATTTTGTAAAATTATTCAATGTTGGTTCCAAATCAAAGCTCGTAAACTTTATTGTTTAATTAATATTGATAAACCTGTTGCAGCTATATATTTACTTTAACGGCTACGACGTCCACGGCTCTCCGCACATGTTCCGAGTGGGTTCACGTTCTAAGAAGCCAAGGGATAGTGCGAGTCCTTCCTACGCAAGGATCTCGAGCCCAGGTAATGATACGTGTTCAAAGAAAGTGTTGATAGTGAAATGCGATATCTATTACCTTCCTTCTTATATTAGTTTCCAGAATAAGATCAGAAAGCCCTCTCAACAATTATAACTTCTACGAAAAAAACACAGCGAAACACAACAGTTCATTTGATCGTCGTGAAGAAAGACGCGATTCGACAGACTACTACAAGGCTTCCTTTAGCCCGGACCTTAAAGAAAAAAGCTACGATGTAGTAGATTCTGCATACTCAACATCTAGAAATATGAGAAAAGACAGCACTAGGTATGAAACGGAAAGTCCGAAAAATAGAACAACGAGCCCAATAACAACGAAGCACCTTGGAAATGGATCTCGACTTGATGTGAACAGGTCGACTAGTCCGTATCGAGCCACGAGCCCTTACCGGGCCACCAGCCCCGTCGGGCGCACGGCGAGTCCGCTGGTGAGGAAGGACAGTCCGCTTAACCGCACTTCCAGTCCGATTAACAGGTACGATGTTTTGTAAGTAATTAATATTGGATACTGCATTACGCAGATTCCCCTATACCTCCTACATATATGATGTAGATTAATTTAAGACTAGTGTCTAAAGGATTATTCTCGTGACGCAGGCCGTTTTCTAGACCCAATTTGACAGACGAAAGAACTATGGTCATACTTAGATTGAGCCTTTGACTATGTATACCTACCTATACCTACTATGACGCACTATTTAGGTATAAATGTAGCATGCATTAATATAAATTGACTTATTTTTCGTAATCTATAGATAGAGTATTATAAAATTAGCAGTGGTAGCGGAATTTATCTTTTTGAAATATTGTATGTATAACTAAATTTATAATATTTTGTATATCAGAGTGAATAGTCCAACGGAGCATTATAGCCCAGTGACGACCACTAAACGTGTGGTGGAAAAGCGAAGCAACTACAAGATGTATAGCTCCTACAGTGGCTCACAAGACAACCTGGATCAGAGCAGCCCTTTTTCCTCGCTGGATGCTGACCGCGCGAGAAGACTAGGCAGCCCAAGTATGTATTATATATACACCTCTATTATACTATGTGGTGGTACTTTATTTTAGCCATTTCGATGTGCACGTAGACATATTTTCATTCGATCCATTAATGTCGGTTTTGGTAAATGAAAATATACAAAATAAATAATGAGTAACAGCATATCAGAGGTTTACCGCGAAAATCGAAATTTGCCTCTCTATCTGTATAAAGAAATATTTTTAAGCGTATAATTTTCTACAGACAACATTATAGGCCGATGGACATTGAGGCTCAAGGAAAACATAAAGGGTTCTTGTTTGATAATGTAACCTTTAAAGTTGCCGTTAAAGCTACGCTGTCCAGCGTAAAGCCCCCTCCAGACTATGCGCGTGAATCGCGGGCGAAGCCGCGAACGCAAGTGTGGAGTCGATTTTCGCAGACAGCGAAATCGACTCCACACTCGCGTTCGCGGCTTCACCCGCGATTCACGCGCATAGTCTGGAGGGGGCTTTACAGGCATAACACTACTGGTTACCAAACTTGGTTAAGTGACATAAGGGTGTTGCGGTCAGCTCGCAAAATTAACTAACTGACCACGGCCGCAACTGCGCTGCATTCGGAACGTCAGGAACGGCTCGTTGTCTAGGTCCATTCATGTTTACAATCAAATTCAACTCGGTACACTGAAGCTACTAACTATTCATGAGCTCTAAACCACATACAATTTCCATAAATTCCATAACTGATCTTTGGGGCATTGAGACTTTTATTTTGCAAACATTGTTTATTCGTGTACGCTAGTCTTATTGAAATATACCTATATTAATATAAAAGTACGAATAAATATTTATAACTTTAATTATTTTCATTTTACTTATGTGGATTATTATAATTATAGATTCGATTAGATTTATTTACATAATATAGCATTACATTATAAATTGTTAAAGTATGTCAATTTACAAGAATACATATTATGATCGTCAAAAGAAATAATTAATAAACATCAAATAACAAAATAAGAAGACGAAGACAATACATTGCAAATATGTGAGTGGAAAGAATAGAAGGTAATGTCAATAACGGTATACCTACAAGAAAAATAACAAAGTCAAATATATTAAGTTACATAAGGTAAACGTCTAGTACGTCATGCTCGACATACTAATGCTCAATAGATGACACCTTGCTGTCACTTGAGTTCCAAGATGACATGTACTGGGACCGACCGTGTCGAGCACCAGTACGTTTACCTTACTATGTTTATCTTTAATTTCAAATCGCTTTAGAACTCTAATTTCAATTACCCAGCTATAAGTCCTTGCAGTTTTCCGTTGCGTTTTATTTCCATACATGTAGATATTTATTTGACATAGGGTAGGATCGGTCGAATCCCTACTACATATACAGGGTGACCTTAGCCATTGGACAAACCCTGAAATCCCACGTAGGGTTACTTCTCAGAAATGCTCTAATTGTAATATTTTTTTAATTAGAACAAACGATAAAAAAAAAATTCAAACAAAAGTTATTTCCAATAATCGACAACAAAAAGAAACATACTGTATTAATCATTGGCAGTGCTTTTGACAATTTGTTTGAAAATGTGCGGCAATGATGACATTTGTCAAAAGTCAGAATCTTATTAATGTCATAAATAAAAAAGATAATCAAAACGGTCGAAGAAGGTTTCTTACTATATATTACCTCAGGAGCTACTTACACATACAGGTTGCTCCAAAGTAAAAAAATCGTAATTTGTTAATTCCATCGTAACACCGATTGTTATGATACTTTGTATACTGGTTCTAAATACCCTAGTGCATATGTACATTTCGGATTTGTCCAATGGCTAGGGACACCCTGTATAACATTAAAATGCGAATGTACCTAACTCTGTCTGTATGTGTATCTGTTTCTCCTTCCTTCCTGCTTGACTGCTGAACCGCTTGAGATGACTACATTAATGCAGAGGCCGGGAAAGGGCAATTCGTAGATGAGTTTCGATTTTCGCTTCCCATCGTCCGACAAAGAAGACGAATCCACGATTTTCTACTCCAGCCGAGGCATATACTCGTAATAGGGCTTTTCCCTAAACATGACAGGAAATAAAGTAAAATAGTCATTATTTAAGCTTTAAGCATCACTGAAATGGTAACTATCTAACCTTCTTTTAGAATTACATCGGAAATATTTAAAAAAACATTAATATAAAAAAATATCCTTTAGGTGCGGGAGACCCTGGAGGGAGATCGTATAATACAAGAAGAGATTCATGGGATTCCCTTGAGAAAACCAGACAAATGCTAAGTGCTAACAGGTAAGGGAGAAATTAAATCTAAAAATAAGTGTTTTAATTATAACTCGACTAAGAATTTGCCTCATGTACAACATCTCTCTCAGACTCAACTCACATGCAGAATTGTAGTTTATACCTACCTCCCGAACATAACTACCAAGCAATTGGCATCTCATTCTTCAAAATCTTGATACTTTTACGAATTTTACTTTTGCTCTGCCAAAGTCGAGTAATGTCAAGACTCAAAAAATATGTGGCTTCTCGACCAACTCTAGTCAAGCGGATACATAGTTATAGCCAGTAAAAAACTACGTCAAAGCCACGCAAGAACTAAGGCTACATTTTCAATTGTTTTCCAAAAAGGAATACATAGTAGTTATATGCGAATAAACATAAGTAGTTCTCTTATAGGCAGTGAACGAATATTCTTATAGGTTTAATAAAAAAAATTACACACTTGAAAGACTGTGTTCGATATAATAGGTAGGTACTTAGTTTGGATGTAATCGATGGCTCACCATGCGATGCAGGATGGCAGGTACAGTCAGCAGCAGAAGTTGCTAAGCGGGCGAGGTGTTCAAAATTACCTTGACACGCTCTTATTCTCTTAATAATAAAGTCGCGACAAGATCATTTTGAACACCTCGCCCGCTTAGCAACTTTTGCTGCTGACTGTACCATGTATATTACTTACTTATAAAAAGTTTTTTTCAACAGCCTGGAGCCGGCTGGTCCACCGGAGCGGTACGCCGGACCGAGTACGCTGGAACGCGAGACCAAGCGCAACACGCAACTGAACAAATTCGGTGACATGTCGCGCAGCTCGTTCAACAGGCAGCTCGACCGACTCGCCGACGACGAATCCGATTCCTACACGTCTCGAGTGAGTGAGATTTATAAAGTACCTACTTACTATAAATGCTGAACATTATCCACAATACCAAGATAAACATTGCCTGTCTTGAAAAAACATTTATTAGTTTATTACGTTCCAAAGAGCTGTCTGTAATGGGTAGGTAATGGGTGGATTTTTGTAATGTAATTTTTGCGTCATTTTACTGGTCTTATTTTTTCTTTAGATTTTTATAAAAATAACTATAACCTTCGAAATAGAATTTGATGATATATAAGGCACCGGTTTTAAGTAAGTAAATAGTTCAGAAATAATAATAATATGTATATTAAAATAAATTGACCGGCTATAGCAGGAAATGCCGTCAGCATTGCTTTTTAGTGTTCCGTACAAAACTTTGTTCACGGAACACTTATGGGATCACTTCGGTCGTGCAAATCAGTTATTTTTAGTTGTTTGGAGAAAATATCCACCAGTTACGATATTTGTAAGCATAATGGGATGGTTATTTGGAAAGACACACTTGAAGAAAAACACGATGATCAGTGGAAAGTTACGAAAATACTTTAAAATGTAGGACCGAAAAAGGTTTTTAATTTGTTAAAATATCATGCTTTTAAAGCTTGGAGCGATCCCTAGTGCCTACAAGAGAAAAGCAACGATAATTGAATTTTCCTATATTAAAAACTTTCTACCTACGTAATGTTTAAGACTTTTAAGAGGATATATTAGCTGAGCCCCTATTCAGATTTGAGACTTTTAGGTAAATATCTCCATCGCGCTGACGGGGACGGCTCCTAAAATTAGCGCGAAAAGGCAGCAAACTGAAGAAAACTGTAGCTTTTTAGGCTAAAAATCCTGCGTAAAAATCTCAGAAATCGAGGTTTCGTTCTCGACATTTTCCTCCTCTAAAACTTAATCAATCGTAATGAAATTTTGGAAACGGAATGAGAAAGAAATTAGTATCTGTGTTGACTGTGTTTCACCGTTTTGATTTTTGCGTTTATTGTTCCCGATTTTGTATGCTAGGCGTCTGTTTACGGCGCATTTATTTGGCCGTTTTTAGCACTATTAGAAGTAACCGAAAGCAATAATATCAATAAAGCAAAACGTACAGACACAGATAGGTACTGGTAATATTGAACTCATATAAAAAATCACTCATCTAAGGCCAAAATCCAGAGAGGAAAATATCGAGAACGTTTTTATGGAAAACTACTAAAGTATCCTCTTAAATTTGCCCCCTAAAATCTGATGTCTGATGATGATGATGGCGCTAATAGGCGCTAATAACGTGTAACAATCGTCTTGCAGCAGCAGGAATTCAAGCGCGAAGTACGGGAGAGCACGTACGTCGCGCGCGACTCTTCCTACAGCAGTGTGGAAGAGAAACAACAACAACAGCAGTCTTTTTTATCCAATAGGCCCCCCCGCGACCCTACCGGGGGGGCCCGCTCTGAAACCGATGCGGCACACGCTCGTTTCAGGTGAGCGTTGATCCTCATACTTAATTAACAGTGCCTTCTCTACTAACGCTAGTATAAGTAGCGTGTTACAGTTCTTTAATAACAGTAAGATGCTTAAAAATTAAGATTGTGATTGGATCGTTAGATTACCTATAGGTAGATATGTATCCTCGGTCGGTAAATTGTGTAAGGTGCAGGGGGGCAATGTCGACTGCGGGGAAATTTAAACTAATCAAAATATCTTCCGTGTTTTACATTATTAACTAGAGTGCCATATATGTCCAGATAGCGAAAAACATCTTTTTCTCGCACTTTAGTTAATAATGTAAAACATGGAAGATATTTCGATTACTTGAAATTTTCCCTCAGTCGAAATTGTCCCCCTGCACCTTAGATTAGTTAAATGAGTTAAATCATATTATAATCACTTGCATAATTTGTGGCTTTCCATTAGAGAAGGGTCCTTATGCACATGAAGCATAAGGACTCTTCTTTAGTGGAAAGCCACATTTAATCAAAAGGATTGTAACAATGTAACGACATACTTAACACGTAGGCTTTATATCATAATAATATTAATAATTATAGAGAAATACCGAAGAAACAACATTTTGAAAACCAATTTGCTTCAGTGTAACATTTTCTTATTACCTACATAAAGACATAACTGGTATTAGACGTTAATGGGCACTTGTACTTTTACTGTTGTTTCGCTAAATACTTATTAGTAAATCCGTAGTAATTTCTAACAATTCTAACTAGTCCGCGTTCATTATTTCCATACTACAAGCCATAGTTCGTTTTTTTGGGATTAGAAAAAGACTACGCGATCTTGACGTGTCTTTTAATTGAATAACGCTTTTTAGGGTTCCGTACCCAAAGGGCAAAAACGGGACCCTGTTACTAAGACTCCGCTGTCCGTCCGTCCGTCCGTCCGTCCGTCCGTCCGTCTGTCACCAGGCTGTATCTCGTGAACCGTGATAGCTAGGCAGTTGAAATTTTCACAGATGATGTATTTCTGTTGCCGCTATAACAACAAATACTAAAAAGTACGGAACCCTCGGTGAGCGAGTCCGACTCGCACTTGTCCGGTTTTTTAATAATCAGTAACTATTACTTATGAAAGCAAAATAATGTAAATAATCGTATATGATTCATAATTATTACTTATTTGCCGTGACTTATTTTTCAAAAGTGTTTTTCAATAAAAAAGACACGTCAAGATTGTTTACCTTTTATCTAATGCTAAAAAACGGACTATAGAACATAGACATGCCCAGAAATCTTATCTAACTAAATATAATTCATCCAAACAAAATAGAACTTAAAATTTTGATTTTAACTTTTTTAAGAAACGAACGAACTTCAAATAGTACAACATAAAATATTATTTGATATAAAGTAACTGTCTGTCTAAAGTTAGGTACAGTTCTCCATCAATTGACGCTTAAACCGCTAAACCGAAATAGATGAAATATGGTATGGAGATAGTTTTGAGGCCCGAGGAAGGACATAGGATAGTTTTTATCAAAAATCATCATCATGTACAGTCGACGTCATAAATATGTTTACACTTTTGCACCTTACTCCTTTGTAATAAATAAATAAGGCATAAAGTGTAATCATGTCTTTGACGTCGTCGACTGTACTCGTATACTATAAAATACTTAACAACCATTTAACATTTTACTTTTAGGGCCACTTGCACCATCCCACTAACCCGGGTTAACCGGTGAAACCTGGAGTTACCATAGTTACAGTACAAATTAACATTGGGTTAACGGTTTAACCGGTTAACCCAGGGTTAATGGGATGTTGCAAGTGGCCCTTAGTCGTCTTGTAGTAACTTTATTAAAAAGGTCCTAAATGAATAACTTATTTAGTACATAACGATATTTTGTTACAGACCAATTGAAAGGGAAAACAATAGAGGAGCTCGAGAAATTCAAGTACAACCAACAATCAGTGGAACAGTCGATAGATTAATAGAGTTTATAGGTAGGTAAATAAAAATGTTATGTCTCCAACGTTACAATTTACAACCGTACCTATCTACTAATATGTGTTATTCTATTCTCTATTGTCCATTAATAGTTATTATGATAATTAAATATCGATACACGTATACACGGTTTGGCGTCGTGACCCGTCAACTTTTGCTGTCACAATGGTTTAACGCATTCACTGCCAGGGGGCGTGGCCTAGGAACCAACTTGTATGACGGTGGACGCACATGTGCGTCGGGGGCAGTGAATGTGTTAAGAAAGGACGCTTAGCGCGAGAAGTTTCGCACATATTTCGCACACGCGTAGCAAGGACACATGTAACTTCGTATAAGATGAATAAAGTCTAAGGAAAAAACGTGCCTCGGAAATCAAGAAAAAGTCATTCTCGGATAGATGGCGCACACACCTTTGGCCTATGCTCGGCTAGATGGCGTGACGACACCGTTTCATATTTAACAATTTTAACACATAAATATCAGTGAATGAACATGGGTCAAAATGATATAAAAATAAAAAAATCATTTAGCAATATACATATATACATTTTTTTGATAATTTATACGTTTACATTTGAGTTTTAGTCGTGTGTCGATAGATGGCAGTAAATTTACTGTGACTAGAAAATTTACTATGACAGGACCCCTCTATACTATCTATTCTCTTTGCGCGTAGGTAATTATATTGCTATCCCTTCCATAATAATGAATATAATTGTGCAAGTGCGATAGAGATAGGAACAGGTGGGTCAATGTTCGAAATTTCTCGTGCTAACCGTCCTTTCTTTAAAGAGGCTTTCGGTGTTGAAGGGTAACCGTGATTGTAAAGACAAACCTTTAACTTTAAATAAGAAAAATTGTTTTACTTATATATATGTCTCGTGAGCCATCCTGTATACCATAATCATCGTTACGTTACACAGACAGGCGACAAAAATTAACAGGGATCGTTTTTTCCTTTTTTTCCTGTCCCTACTTACTTAATAAAAATCTGTGTCGCGCTGCTGGTCGCACCTGAGCAATCAAAGCTTTATTGTTCCATATTAAAACAAACATTCCAATAATTCAAAATAATAAGGCAGTGAATAGACGGTAAAAATATATATCTCCTGTTTGTTGTTGATATTTTCTTTGAAACGTTATCTTGAGTGCTCTATTATTCTGCCATCCTTGGAAAAGGGATCGCTTTGCAATTGTATCTTTAACAAAACAGTTTCTCTAATATTTGATTCAATATTATCATTCATTGTGATTTTACTGTAGGTATAATGCTTTTCATAATGTTCAGTGGTTTCTAATCGCCTGTAGTAATATAATCTTAGAAGATTTTTGTGAAATAAGATATGTAGATATGGCCAAAATAATCTTATACCTTTAAACGAGCAATTCTTGTATATATATTTATTTATATATATATATCGGAGATCTCGGAAACGGCTCTAACGATTTCGATGAAATTTGCTATGTAGGGGTTTTCGGGGCCGAAAAATCGATCTAGCTAGGTCTTATCTCTGGGAAAACGCACATTTTTGAGGTGTATGTTTTACGAGCAAAGCTCGGTCTCCCAGATATTGTTATTATGTTATTAACGAGAGCTACCTAAATAGAATTATAACATCGAAGATGTAGGATTTTAGTGACTAGAGTTTGTAAATAAAATATATATAATTATAACTTAAATGACAAACAAAATACTTAAATAAACTAACCATTAAAATTAAAACTAAACTATAATCAATCTTAAAATAAACTTATAAATAAAAAATGCTCCCCAGGTCGCATTAATGCGTTATGGTGCCCAGAAGGCTGGAAGCGTTACCTTTTTGGATGGCCAGGCTTATCCTCTGGCCGAGGTAGCTGCCAGCCCTCCGGTCACCTGAGGTGTAAGGCGTTTACATTTTTAATAATTTCCGTAATATACAGAATGTTTGGATAACACTTGCTAGAAAGTCAATACAATGTAAGTCAATATAAATAAATATTACCTACTTAGTAATCTAAATTGACTAATCTTAGTAGTTATAAATAAATATGGTTCACCATTTTTTTTATTTTCTGACGCGGAGCGTAAGTATTTAGTTAAGCTGTAAATATATTTGTACATGTAGGTACTTAGCCTCTAGTTATTTCTATTAAAATGCTGGGCCACTCGATTGGCATAAAATCACTACACTTTTATTGTAACGCAAAACTTCTTGTTGTTGCGTAAACAGTATATGGAGTCAGTGCTAAAGTCAGTCGTTAATGTTTTCGATTTTATTAAGTTTACGCTGCTCCGTAAGGTTTTCCTTCCATTTTAAACAATGTGGTTATTCTCTGCATCTGCAGCGTCGCGAATGTCGTGATTTCGCGAGGGTGAAGTGAAACCGCTGGTTCAATTTCCGCGCTATGCTAATACTTGCATGCAAAATAGCCTTGCAGACTTCGTTACCTATCGATATATTATATTAATGCAAATAGGTAGGTACTTAATTGAGCAAAACTATTTGCTTGTACAGTTTAACGAATTGCTAACTAATTAATTGCTTGGGATATAAGTACAGGATGTTTCGATCGAATCTATCCGCCGGCAGATGTCGGAAATTAGGCTCACATTTATCTGCCGGAGATCAGCTCGCAGACACATCTGTGCCTAATTTCCGCCACACATTGACAGATTTGTGATCCATACCTACTTACATTCGCAGCGCAAGGGCAGTTTTGAGCTAGGGGTTCACAATTATAATTACTTTTCATCCGTTTGGTTAAATCTACCCATAATCCCTAACATCTTCATATTTATTAGAGAAACTGTTTTGAGTAAATAAACTAATTAATATAAGTAATTTTATAATTATATTATTAAATGATTGGTGATTTTAATCCAATGAATTAAATGTTCATTTACATAGGTACCTACTCAATTACTTATACAACTTACATACGTACTTACCAATAGTTATTGTTTTGAGAATATAATTTAATTAATAATTTAAACCTTAATTATTAGTAAATTGAAATATGTAACTATAAGTAAATTGCACGTCTGCAGGCAATATCAGTGATAGCTAATGGGTGGACTGTATGATGAGATGATGCAAACACGTGGGTATTGTATATTAATTATTTTAATAAAAAAAATACAGCACAAAGTTATAGGTATTATTATCGCGGTGACAGGCAGACTGAATAAGAATCAAAAAGTATATACGAGGGTACATCAAAAAGTCTTTAGAATTGATATCAGCTAAACACATAATGATACGTTTTGATTATTGGTCATGATACATCACTTTTTGGTAATAAATTGTATAAATAAATTAATTACTTTTTATGTTATCGATAAACAATGACAGTAGGGTAGGTGATGTCTTAGTATCAGTAAATTCAGGCAAGTTTTTGTGATCATTCAGGAACGATTTTCTCAAATTTTTTGGTGAAGAAGTCATAAAAATTGGTACTTAAATTAAAACTTGGGTTTTTAAGAATGAATTAGTATTCAATAATATGCTTGTAAATTTTAATTTTCAGGCTAGGATGTCCTTTCAATGTTAAAGGTAGTAATTTTAGGTCTTCACACATTTATTTGTTCAATTCAGAAAAAATTATGGAAACATACCACAAAAATAAATATGAAAATACAAAATAAGGCCTATCAAACATTGTTCAATAAAAATCAGAAGAATCTTTTTATGAAAAACGCAATTAAATAAAATACCTAATTTTAAGATGATTTTGGGCCTCAGACCATGCAGTTTCCCAAGAATGCTGCGCAGAATCTTGTGCTTGAATTAAAGAGTTGCGTATTGCGTAATCAAGAGTATGTCTTTTGCAATTACTTCACATTCTTTGATTCTTAAAAATGTCCTATAAATTGGCTGTACTAGCGATAAACTAAAAAAAAAAGGAAAATTAGTACCTATAATTGTGATTCTTTTTTTTTATGGACGAAGATGCCAGATTTTTTAATACTGAATATGCAGAAAAACTAATAAAGAGGTTGTCTAAAAGTAAAAAATAACAGGATACCTGTAATTCCATGATATCATAGCGTTTCTAATTTCTTTTTGATTCCCCCTCGTAGTTTTACAAATAATATGTATTTACAAAAGAGGTAGCACGCCAGCCAGTCGCCAACAATCAGTAATTTAATATACCTACAGCGTAGGTAAATAATGGAGTTGGTTTATATATTAAAATAAAATATCTCCGTAATAATTATCTAGCGCGCATAGCTAGGTTCCGGCAGAATACCAGCGCTGTGGCAGCAATGCTGCAGCACATGCTGAGGCGGCGCCTTTTCGCGAAAAATCCTAGTATGTAGTTAGTAATTAGTTTAGTATTAGTTTAGACATAAGTTTTAGTTTTATTCTTATCATAAGTTCAATTTTTTTGTCACGATAATGTTTTGGAATAAAGTTTTTATCTATCCATCTATCTGTCAGCTGTCAGTTATGCTCCGGATAGGAATTGCGTTGCCAATTTGGTTCAATACTCGTATATAAACGATCAGGAACCGTCTGTATGCTGTCTTCGATACATCATTTTTTAAATATCTAAAGGTGTTATTTAAAACTTTTGTGGAATAGGTAGGTAGTTGAATTTTTTGGCAATAATCGATTCTAAAGTTATAAAAATGTATCTTTAACAAAAGCTGGTAACTATCAGCAAGAGTAGGTATCATGCATAGTATGAAGGTTTATCTTGTATTGAAGTGGACTGCGCGGGCGCCGGGCCGGGGCACCTGGAGTTAGAGGTCCGCGACGCGGACGGCGCGTTGGTGGGCAGCTCGGTGCGCGCGCTGGGGACGCAGCGGTACGCGGCCGCGTTCACGCCGCGCAAGCCCGCGCTGCACACGGTCGCTATCACCTTCAACGACCAACACGTGCCTGGTAAGTTGTATGCTAAATAACTTGCAACAAATCACATGCGATTTATGATCAATTGCGGCATTTGATAGATCGTCGCAAGGTAATACCCATTAATAAACAAAAGAATGTATACCTAATGTGAAGAATATACGTTGTTGTTTATTTCGACAGCAAAAGAATTAATTGAGATCTATTATGGGCATACGTCGCACTCCAGCGGGCATTTTGCGGGCATGTCATTTGGTAAGGTTTACAAATAAATTTTCGAGTTGTCGGAATAAAGTATTTGTATCTACTTAGTATTTGGTACCTAGTATTTCTAATGTGCTATTCCAAATACCTTAGCAACTAAGGCTGTACGTTAGTTAGGTATCTATTTGTTTATTTCCATTCAACTTTAAATACGAATAAAATTGAATAGTATGTAGTAGTATATTTGACTTAACAACTTACTTAAGCATATTATGGGAATATATTATTAATACTTTTTCAAAATTTTTGGCAGTAAAGGTTCTTCGTCATGTCAGTTATGGTGGATGTCTAGGGATGGGATGCCGATTATCAGCCAAAAGATGGCGTCAGTGTGCACGAATTGTGTATTTTCACCGTTTCTCCCAAAATATAAACAGTTTCATAAGATGTGTTGATATTGGCGAAAACAATAAAAAAGATTACGTCCAAATCGAAACATGTTATACTCAACAGTGTCTAATCTAAATAATCAGAGAATAAAACTGCAAAATATTGCAACATCTTGCATTCACGCACACTCACATCCCTAAAGTCAGTGTCATTTGTCAGTAGATTTGTAATGTTACAGTAAAGTAACCTAGAGGGCGCAGTGCAGCGCATGAACATTTTTAGGAAAAACAATTTAGAATTTAAATTCTTATTTGAGACATTGACAAGTAACTTAGAACCAACTGATACGTACTTATTTTCAGACGTTGATTGTCATGTGCTTGTGGCACCCACAGCATCATCTGTTTTGAATAAATTTTAGCTTGAGTATCAATGATTCTGGGGTAAAATCCCGACGGTGCTTAATTTTTTATTCTTTTTTATTTTATACAAAGTTTTATAATTTATATGTTTTTATTCTTATTATCAATTGAAAATGACGCAAATTATTGAACCTAAAATTACAAAAACGCTTTTAGTAGCTTAGTACTAATACTACTAACTAAGCTGGCGTGTGAGTCACATTTTTGGGGAAGTAATGAGAAACAGAAAAAAACAAAATAGTGTTCTTTAAACACAATACGCAATATTTTATTGTGTGTTATGATGATCACAATATGTTATGATGGGATGCGAACTCGTTTATTTACTTAGCTATTTATTTGCACATAGAAGCGCTGGTGGCCTAGCGGTAAGAGCGTGCGACATTCAATCCGGAGGTCGAGGGTTCAAACCCCGACTCGTACCAATGAGTTTTTCGGAAATTATGAACGAAATAATAATTTGTATTTCTCTTTGATCCTCACGTCACAGGCTAAGCTTAGTGTGGGGATCACTGTACTGCCCCTCTGTAATTTCAAGTTATAAAATAAATATATTTGATTTTTTTTAATTTATTTAATATCATATGATATTTGCCGGTCGCATAAGGTTATAAAAAGCCAATAAAATGAAATAAAATAAATAAATAAAAACAAAAATAATTGAGTCTTTGTTCGTGATTTGAACTCAGCCACGCAGTTCAACTTAAACATATACTCAATAGCTAGAAGCCACTACTAGACCATATGACCGTAGTAGATCGGGGCGAAACATGCCTTCTTATCTAAGTAACCCATTACTGTCAAAACTATCAAGTTTGAAATATAATTTTTCATTGTTGACTTACCGACATCCGAACGTTGCGAGCATGTTGCCTTTTCAAACCATTTGGCAACGTCGCCCGGGGAATAACTAAAAATCTTCTAAAAATGTATGTCCTTTTATATTTTGATATTTATGATTATAAATTTATGACGATTTTCTATGTTGCAAATTGATTAAATTATTATGAGAAAAATGCTAATGCAAAGAAAACAAGAAATATCCGTTTTCATTTCTCATGCTTTGAAAGAGGGTTATTGTTATTCTAAAAGTTGTGCAGAAAATGATACGTTTCTGCACTAGAGCATTTTAGGTTCCAATTAGAGATGCAACGGATAGTTGTTTGGCCGGATACCGGATACCATCCGCCGAATATCCGGTATCCGGCTGCCGAATATTCAGCATTACGTTTCGGTTTTTCAGGTGCGCATTCTGCAGGTTTGACCTGTTTCCTAGTGAACGTTCGCGCGGACACATTTCTAGGTTCGAAATGAGTGCGCGTGCAATTCAGTGGAATGTTTAAATTGTTTAAAAATAATAAACAAGTACGACTATGACCGTGTCTGTTTCTTAAATACAATTTGTTTACTCCAAAATCAAGCAATGTTACTATCCGGTATCCGGCCGGATAGTAAATTAATGGCCGGATAGGCCGGATACTGGATAGTAACCGAATATCCGGTGCATCTCTAGTTCCAATTCCAAGTACGATTTTGTTTTACGATAAGCAATTGAAATTTGTGTATAAATGGATTTGCTATAAATTATTTCCATTCTGATATTTGACTCGTCATTCGTCAAATAACGATACTTTAGGCTAAATTGTTAATTGAAAGTATCCTAAAAAAATACTATAAAAATGTATAAGTACTTAGTCATGTTTTAAAAAAAGCACATGCATTTTACTTTCCTTGTATAGGAAATGAAAAGTAGAGTGTTTAACTCGGGCGAAAGGCATCATTTCTGCCGAGGTGATCATTGATGATTTCGGCAGAAATGATCCCTTAGTTAACAATCTACTATTGTTATGCGCAAGCAGAACATAATAGAATCTTGTTTCTTTACAAGAAGGTGACATTTTGCTCCCAATATAAATTTTTGAGAAAAATATAAGTAGCTACTTTAGTTTAAAAATAATTGTTAGAATAAATATGGGCTTTTCCAGAGAACATTTATTTATATTTCTGCCGAGACGAAAACAGAATTCACAAGTCTTTTCGGTGGACGACCGTTACGCAAATGATTGTTTGGACTGACCTTTCTATTAAATGTATATGTCGGGAATTGTGGGCGTATCATACTATCGGCAGCACATCAGAACCTTCAATCGTGGATGACGAGGGCCTTCAATGAAATACGATGTTCAACTCACAATCTTTACTGCACAAGACTCATTACAAATCACAGCACGCGTTACGTTTCTTATCTTAAGCAAACCAGTGGATTAGACCCAGGAGCCGCCACAGACGTCATCTTCTCCCGTTCGTTCTCATCGTGCTCCTTCTGAAGATTGATTGACAGCATAACTTCAATTGTTCTGGACTTCAATTGTTTTAAGAGCGCACTCTATGACGTCTTGGCGGAACTGCGTCGAACGCCACTCAAGTGTACGTAACACCCTAGTTTGCTCTATTTGTCAAGGTTTGCATGACAAAACGCCTCTTGAAGGCGATAGATGGCACATTTCAGCCATTCTCCGACACGGCCAACCTGACATTGTACGGGTCCCTCCGTACGTTATTCATCCCCCTTTATGATTTTCACTGGTAGACTAGAGCGAAGATGAGATCTTCTTCTCCCAAAAGAGACTGTACAGCGCAGATCATCTGCACCACCACGGCATCCTGACATTGTATGCATCACTGCATACATCTGCGGACAGAATACAACAATCTGAGGTATCTAAGCTCATTGCTCGGCCTACCTGACCAAAGTAAGTTCCTCCATAACTTTTGGATACTGACAGGCAACTCAACTCAACTCTTTCAATAACACGCACATAGATCATTGTTGTGAATGAACAAGTTTAGCATCAGTAGCATCACTATATTCAATCAGGCCATATTTCAACGGAAATGGGGTAGAGATACATTTCGAACAATTCATTAAGAGACTTAAAATGCAACAGCGTGAAAATAATATCACCATAATCCAAACAGCGTGAAAATAATATCACCATAAAGATACAATACAAACTAGCTTTTAAATGAACCTCACCACAGAGATTCCCCTCAGTTGAAACACATCTTGTATTGAGTTCTCGAAAATAAATGGTTTTCCATATTTAACTGATTTTATGAACATTATCTGCGCACCTATTCTTTACTTAAACGTTTAGTATTCCCTAAAAGTTTAGTGTTCCCACTAATAGATTTTCTTATTTGATTTCATTGATACCTTGATCCAGATCTATTTGCCATTTTAATCATTACCTCAAAATGTTAGCTAGGATCACAGAAAACAGCGATGAAATTAGTTTATCCGTTTGAAAGATACTTGGCCGCACGCACACAATGGCCTCTCACCCAAGACGCGTGTATCATCTCCGTTATCTCATGGTTAAAATGTTTAGTAAGTTTGATTTAAACTAGTAGTTCGCCCCGAACTGAGAACTCGCGGTTCGCCAAAAAGTTAGATCAATTTAATGAACCTACTACTTAGTCGGCAAAGGATCGAAAACCGCATGTGATTTATTGCAAGGTCTGCGGAGCCCATCACAACACCATAGAGATTAAAATAAACTGTATCTGTGGTAAGCCGTTATCTTTCTTGTCAAATGTCAAATACCTATATTATGTTTATTTTTATCTTGTTAATTATTTAAAAATGGTAAACTTAAAAACAATATTATAAAAGCCGAGCACTTTCATTTGATACCAAACTCGACCATACTTTCTTGCAAATAAGATGACCAGAAAAGCAAGACCCCTCACAAATAGCTTTCTAGCCTTTTAAGCTCTTCTAACTCAATAACACCTTGATCGAGCCTGCACATAATTTAATGACTAAAATACAATGCCCTCAACTACACGTTTACCCAATTTAATTTAAATTAGAACAAATTTACTTAAGTTATTGTGTATCAAACTATCCTCTGATAAGTCAGCTTAAAAACATCGAAATGCCGGGACGTGCCCCTAGCCAGCCGTGTGTTCCAAGTTGAATGTAAGAACTTCACTTCGCTTCGCTCGCTCGTTCGATCACCCGCCTAAGTATAAAAAGATTGAGCCAGGTCAATTCATTTCAAACCAGCTTTCTACCATACCCTGAATATTTTGATTAAATTTTGGCACCATTAATTATTTGTGTCTTCCTAAACACAATCATTAATTCCATAAACAAAAAGAAGCATATTGTAATTAATCGACACGTAATTTTAAGTTTCGGAATAGGACTACGACAGTTTACTTATTCGATTCTCATATTAAATAGTTTAAACACGTACTAAAATTGCGTTCAGTTCAGTTTAAACCGACTTCTCTATTTTATTCCTTCTGTACGGACAACACATTTACAAGACAGCTTGAGAAATTTTCAAAACTTGATATATTATCAGGTAAGTCCAGTATTATACTTTCTACGAAAACCAATTGTATTTTTTTTATCGCTTTCATAATTTTTATTAAGAAAAAGGCAAGAAAACTTGATCATTATGTGATATTTACACACTGACACGACTTGTCTTTAGCTGACTGACACAATACTTCAAAAACCAAATAGCTCTCAAAGAGGTTCAAAAAGGTTGAACATGCATGAAATTAATAAAGAAGTTCACAACTCGTTTTACAACGAACGATCTAGCGTAACACGTATTAGTGGCAGAATTTCTATTCTAAATCAAACCGCTGTAGGTACTCAAATTTTGCTAACTTCTTTATCGATCAAACAGAAAATAAATGCGTTCGACTCTATTCGCTAAACATCGACAACTAGTTTCGTAAAAGATCATAAGGAACATTATAATTACTGTAAGGAGTACGAACAACTTTTTGTACTAGTTCCATAACGTGCGTAATAGCGTACGTAGTAACATACTTTAATAATTTTGGATAATAAGTGTAATAGACAAAGCGTTATTTTCCCTTTTTTTTTTCAAGTCTCATTTTTGCTGCCTTCTACCGAAAAATACTAAAATAGCATGCCAAAACCGTTCTGTCATTTGCCTTCACATTTAAGGGGAACAATAATTTTAACCATAATATGAGGAATTTTAAAATTTGTTTTAAATCACGTTGCGTATGTTTTATCCCTAATGGACGCACGCGCGCATAGCTTTGAGTTTCGAGCGAAAAACTAAAAATGTGTCTATCTGCACATAATCATTGACACGTTTTTTTTTTCTTTGGCATACACACATAATTAATCATTAATACTTTCTTTTCACATACATCAACCAATGCCTACAAGTCAACACCAACTTCCAAATAACAGTGCCAACACCTTGGCTTTCCAACAGCTTGGTTCCAACACACAGCTAGCCTCATCGCCCGGTCCGAAACCCCCATGAATTGCAGTTACGAATAGGACTGTGCCCTCCAGCACCCAGCCCTCAAACGCCCTCTGGACAACTCAGGTTCCGGTTGCGACCGCCAACTCAAGTGATGAACCTCTCAAATAAACTATCCTCAAAGAGGCATGAACTTCACGTTTCGTTTCTTACGACAATGTCATAAAACCAACGCGGAAAATGGTATACCTACGTAGAGAAATCTAATCCCAAAATGTGTCCCTTTAAATAGGTAATGTGGTAATGTTTTAATAAATCAATGAATAATATCCTTCTCAAACTGCTTACTCAGCTATTATTATTCATGCAATATGCAAAATTATCTTAACCCATTGAGTGATAAGTAAGTCAAATCAAGTGTCAAATCGAATCCAAAGCAATTAATTTTAAATTATTTTATCATTGTTCATCAAATTCAATTTGATAATCATAATGGCCCTTTGACAGATACACATCGCAAACAACATATCACTGAATCACAGAATTATTGAAAAATTAAATGTCGGGTCCAAATTTAAAATTGTTCTGTAGGTACTGTAAACTCTAAAATCTCTATCACCATCATAGGCACAAGCTAGCAAAATAGAAATCATACTTAAAGGTGAGAATTTTATATTCACAGTGTGATCGAATAATGGCATCAACCACTCGTGACGCTTCTCACAATAATATTATTTGGTCCATGACACAATTTGAAATAGTACGTCTCCACACAAAAAAATTAAGGTGCATTTTGCTAGAAGCTATTCAAGTTGTGACGGTATTACATGCCATAGTGCTCAGAAAATCGTTAAACAGCCTTACATCGTCTTAACAGCAGATTACAAGTCCACGTACCAAAAGTTTTTTTACATACATTCTGATTCTGACCATTAAAGGCTAGAGTAGATATCTCGTAGGTAGGTATCTGTTCTCATATTTTCCTAACTAGAACCCATCACGCCGGCTTTGTGAGGTACACTCAACACAGTTACAAATCATAAAACAATGGACGCAACTCACGCGATGTCCAACTTCCAGCGACAGTCTGGCAACCAGTAAATATGCAGCTCCTCTCAGCTTCTGTAAACAAACTAAGGCACCCACGTTTCTGCAACCGCAGCTCCAACCCGTGCGAGACGGGAGATCTCGCAGCAACTATCTTCATTCTTCATGGTGCAAAGGACTGTAAACGTATTACTTAGAGTTACAACATTAACAACATTCATGAAAATTTCACACAACATAACATAAAAAGCAATGCAAAAACTGGATCACAATTTATAAAATATCAAATATGTCAACTGTCATTTCACTTCAAATATTTTCCATCACGATACTTCTTTATTTTCCACCAGCGATAGCATGAGATTTCTTCATTTTCTAAGGCCTTTAAAACTCTTGAATTAAGGAATGCCAGGGATTTTCAAAATCAGGGTAG
Source organism: Cydia splendana (assembly GCF_910591565.1). Taxonomy (NCBI): domain Eukaryota; kingdom Metazoa; phylum Arthropoda; class Insecta; order Lepidoptera; family Tortricidae; genus Cydia; species Cydia splendana. The sequence continues at coordinate 14,620,763 of NC_085987.1, read as the reverse complement.
ATTTTTGGGACCTTCAGTCCAACTTCATTTGGCAAATTTGAGCTTTCAAGAGGAATTCCGTAGCGAATTCCGTGTGTTCGGCCACACTTCTGATGTCGGGAATTGTGGGCGTATCATACTATCGGCAGCACATCAGAACCTTCAATCGTGGATGACGAGGGCCTTCAATGAAATACGATGTTCAACTCACAATCTTTACTGCACAAGACTCATTACAAATCACAGCACGCGTTACGTTTCTTATCTTAAGCAAACCAGTGGATTAGACCCAGGAGCCGCCACAGACGTCATCTTCTCCCGTTCGTTCTCATCGTGCTCCTTCTGAAGATTGATTGACAGCATAACTTCAATTGTTCTGGACTTCAATTGTTTTAAGAGCGCACTCTATGACGTCTTGGCGGAACTGCGTCGAACGCCACTCAAGTGTACGTAACACCCTAGTTTGCTCTATTTGTCAAGGTTTGCATGACAAAACGCCTCTTGAAGGCGATAGATGGCACATTTCAGCCATTCTCCGACATATAGTTATATAAATGTATTTTATTATATATTATATAATATAAGTTATATTACATCTGGGAATGAAATTATATCAGAAACAGGAGACTCTTAAATGAGTATACTCATAACAGCTCATAACATGCTTTATGCATTAAATATATCTCCCTCTATTGAGTAAAGATAAAACAAAATACACAGTAACCTGTGTTCCGGTTTTAAAATGCCATCTGTTACATCTTTAATAAATTAAAAATGATTGCTTGTCAAATGAAGTCGCCATGTTAGAATTACACCTATACTATAAGCATCACTCACACAAACAAGCAATAGGGCAAAATGATACTAATTTTCAAAGGCTTTTTTCTTAATAATATTAATCAATTTCTAGTATTTTGTTACTTTGGCGCAGTCAGAAATATATATACTACCCAAAACATTACGTATTCAAGTGAAGAAACTATATAATAGGAGTTGGTAGCCAAGAAAGTTTGTATGAAATACGAGTAAGAAGAACCACCTTAAATGGGCTTATCACTTCAAAGAGTACCTATGTACAAACTCAAGATTGATACAAGATAATGGGTATGTTGCAAATACTAAGTACATACCTACATACATATACCTACTCGTAAGGTAAGATGTTTTTTTTTTTGTAAACCTTACCAAATGTCATGCCCGCAAAATGCCCGCTGGAGTGCGAACGTATGATTATCATAGTGGGTGTCAAGTTCTAGTTCACTTGGGATGTAATTAAACTCCAGGATTTGACTTGGCTATTTTTTACATAGGTACATGCTATATTATATTTCTCTACGTTCCTTTTCTAAAATTTTGTTTGTTAGTATAAAAGGGTCTTAATAAATTAACCAAGTTTCATATGTTTATGTTTAAAAATAGATTTTGAGTTACGTAAGGGTAAAAAGTGGTTTCAAATGGTTGGTGTAATATATAGTATCACATATCAGTGAAAGAATAAGGATCAAAGTCAAATGACGTTCTAACAGTTTTAATCTTCTGTCGAAAGATGGCAGTAAATGTACTGTGGCTACATAATTTAGGTACCATGTCAGTAATTCTCTATACACTATTCTCTTTACCTGAATCCATAAGATGTGAAAATAATAAGTCTAAATTAAATCTATGTTAAAAAAACATTACCGTAATATATTATAGAGGTAGTAATTACCTACTATAAGTTATTTAAGTTACATAACTAGAGCCTGATGACCCCAAAGTCAAGCTCATTGATGAGTTTTGCGGGACTATAACTATTTAAGATTCCACTGTATTCTATTAAATAAATAAATAATAATATAGTTCTTTCCTAATAGCTCCAAAAAAACAATACAAAAAGCGCTCATTGAAGGTCCGTAAAAAATAGAGACATAGTATAAAAACCGGTATCAAAACAACGTTTACGTGGTTGTATATATAAATTTTATATAACAATGCGGTCAATATAACAGTAAATATTCAGGGATCCAATAGGACCGTCTTTCAGATAACATCATCTTTGAAGTTACCTACTTATGTTTCAAATAATAGTATGCAAACACAAGCTTCTGTGTGACCCCGAAAAATGCTCTGTTGTCAATTCTATAAATATGATTTCCGTAATTTCGTTATAGTCTGCTGAGTCTCGAACGATTTCACGATGTTAGTCACCTGAAACGATTGTTTCGTATTGGCTGGGGTACAGGATGCAGAGCTACTATCGACATTTGAAGGTATTTTATCGTCAACTGTAAATATTTCTGAATAATGCGAGTATTCGGTTTGAATATAAATATGTCAAAACTGCATGTCGATAATAATGTGGAATTTTATACCTACTCTACAGGATGTTTTTTTTTAAAATCCGTTAACTTCGGCGTATTATGGTTAAGTACATTTGAGATTGTTTTTCCGTTCTTTAAGTAATTATTTAAAATACATATTAGGTACCTGGTACCTACTTACCTAATGAAGTGATAAGCTCAGAAAGACATACACTTTATAAATACAGTATAAATATGTATCACGTTCACGTAATACGTATCAATATATATCATGTATGAGTATAAATATGTTCACGTTTGGAAATACCTATCAGATAAAAATTAATTACTTATTGATCATCTTCAAATCGGAGTTAATTAAAATATCGGTCTTTTAGAAATTAACTCAATTTTCGCTCAGGAATGTACCTTTGAAATTAACGGATATTAATTTATAAAAACACGGTGTATGTACAGGATCATATAATATGAAATTATCATTTTACAACTTACAGCTTATAACAACAAATAGGTACTTGTAATGTCACTTTGTATAGAAATGTTAAGATGACCTGTAAGTTTACATTACTCTTGAGTTTATCTTCCATGCACTCTCTTTTACATACATATAAGGAACGGTAAACCTGCAAGATATAATGCCTCATATAATGATTGGGTGACTCGTACATCGAAAACGTAGATTTACAGTAGATTACGCCAGTCAGCAACAGCGGGGAAACAATATTTATAATGTAGGTAAATAGATACTCCTTATAGACGTCACCCAATCATTTCAGGATGCTAAATTTACCTAATAACTGAGCTTATTTACTATCCGCACTTTTCGTCATTAACTGAGTTTCGAATCAGCCTGTATATTATCAGTACGCGATTTTATCGCATATTGGTGTTAAATGATGACAGGATTCGGATAATTTCAAATTTGTTTACTCACAATATTATTTTCAGCTACTAATTTTGAATTTTAACGTAATGTCTTATCATTCAGTTATTATAATATTATAAAAGCAGCAGTTGTTATTCACATTTTGTTACTAAATTCGTTGTAATTTTGCTTCATATTAGACTAGCTTCTCTCCGGAATAAAAATTGTCCTATGTCCTTCCCCTGGCATCAAAATATCCTTATACCAAACTTCATTTAAATCGGTTCAGCGGTTTAATTGTTCACTAAAACGTCTCTTATACAAATGGGGCAAATGGCCTATTGCACTAATAAAAAAAAGAAAACCCTAACATTGAATAATTTTACGGTTTAGACTCACTTGTTTTTAGCCACTCGCGCGACATGTTTCGGAGAGCCTAGATCTCCTTTCTCAAGCAAATTATTCAATGTTAGTATGTCTCACAACAGTCTAATTTCGAGAAAACCCTAACTACTTAAAGTTACACCGTGTTTTTTTTAACCTCGTAAATTTCAAGATTAAATGAGCGTAAATTACGTTAATACAGTGGAACCTGGATAATTGCAATCTCAAGGGACTGGCCATTTTTTGTCAATTAACCAGGTTTTTCATTTAAACAGGTCGTGTCAATTAACGAGGTTCAAAAAATCGTGGTGTCAATTATAGAGGTTTTCATTAATAGAGGTTGCGTTCTGACAAATTTCTTTTATGGAGGTGCATATAACCATTGAAAGTAGATTTACACGTTTACGTTCTGGGTTTCTGGTCTATATATTGCTTCTGTCTATACTTGCACTTATACACTACATTAATTACTAATTTATTTTCTTATCATTTGGGTTTAAAAAATACCCTTGAATTGTAGAAGAAAGTTTTATTAGAATGGTAAAAGCGTACTTTGTTTTTGATTTTATCAAAACTATTTCACCTACTACAGGCTGTGATAGATACCCAATAAATAAATTGAATTCTGGATGACGATATAAATAAAATGATCATTGCTATTAAAATATTGTTTCTGCTGTCTACAACTACATTATTTCAATTACAGAGGTAATAAGTAAGACTCGTTTCAATAATAGAGATAAAAAGAAGAGCAAAAATAACGGATTTTTTTAGCACAGTGTCAATTATAGAGGTCTTAGTTGCGATGTGGTCAATTACAGAGGCAAAATTACGAAAAGCACTAAAATCTAAATTGCAATTATAGAGGTTCTAAAATTTCAATTATAGAGGCCTTCTGTGGCCTATTTTATAAAGCTACAAGTTACAATTTACAAGCGGAAGTCTCGTTCTAACACATAGGGTCAGAAAGAGACTTCCGCTTGTAAATTGTAACTTGTAGCTTTATAAAATAGGCCACTGGTCTCAAGGGACCGGGACCGGACTTTTGGTTGCAATTATTGAGGTTTTCCATTTATCCAGGTGCCAATTAACCAGGTTTCACTGTATATTGTAAAAATTAATATTTTACGATTAGTTCAACGAATACCTACGAGAGAGTGAGTCCAAGTGTACATTTAGTCTAAGTACGTAAGCGTATAGAAAGTGGACGATGTGTTTCCATGGAGCGTGTAATTCGGCGTGATTACAGCCGTTCTCTAGAACACCATTAAGTGCCGCCGGGTCAACCGCGCCGGCGTGCATGAAAGTGTCAAGTGCATTTTGCTACAACTTTCTTCGCTTCTAAGTTTAAGGCCCAGTAGGTTCGTGCTCTTGTCTCTCATTCTCACTGAGCGTAAGCGTGAGCGATATGGATGTGCGTGCTCGGGACTGTGGATATCATGTTTTTGAATTTTTTTTATAATAAAAAACCGGCCAGGTGCGAGTTGGACTTTCCCACCGAGGATTCCGTACAAATTTAACTAATTATCTTATATTATATTTTTTATAAATTTACAGTTTTCTGATTTTTCCCTGTATTTTTAGTATAAGATACGTGTACATAGACCTATTTATTTAGGTACATCTCGGTACGGTTGCTAAATGTTCATAAGCAGTGATTACCTGATGACCTACTAATGAACCCAATATGCTAAATTATCGACTTCAAGGAAACATTTTACAACTAAGAATCGGTGACGAAGCAATATTGTGCAGATACTTCCAGTGTTTGAACACTTTGAACTGAATCGTGAACCGTAACTAACTCCGATGTAGGCTTGCGTTGCTGTATAATTATGAGGTCACCTCATTTCGACGTAGGCGTGCCTGCGCTCACGCGAAATCGCTTCATCTCATGCCTACAACCTACAACTGAAAAAAATTAACTACAAATGCGGCAACTCAATTTTACATATTATTTTTAGACCCGCTGCTAAATATCTACGTTACTATCAAAACGAAAATGTTAAATCTTTGTGCTAGAACTATTTACTATGAACATTTCATACATAAAGCAAAACAACTAGGCACTGTACATCTGTCTTTTTCTTTCGTAGACCGGATGAATGAACATTAACATCTCGCCGTCTCATTTTATGTTAGTGAAAGGGGCATTGTACTAAGTGGGGAAAAAAGTTACCTTAAAAAAATGGTGCACCTTATTCTTGTCGTGGTCCTTTTTTGCATGCATCTTATATTTGTACCTGTTAGGTACTTTTAGTATAATTTATTACAGAGTAACTTAATGTTATCATGAGAAAATTCCTGAGGAAGTTGATTAAATAAGTATGTAGGTACTTGCCTATAGAAATAGCTAGGGTACATGCCTACTGTAATAATATAAGTAACCCTACTGGGTTATCCCTTATCACTATTTCATTAGGTATCTTAAGTGCCGGTTATTTCGAAGTGAAAACATCCTCTCACATAATCTTCTTTTCTATTTACAAAACCAAATTCTTTTAGAACGGAAAACGTGTCAAATAAACGATTGTTTTACTGTCGGTACACCTAAGAGGTTCTCGAATTCCATGCCGCCATTTTGAATACCATAGTGACGTCACGGCGCTGGGCGCGGGCGAGCCGTCGCCTGCCAGTGCGCACCGCACATCAGGTCGGGCTCGCGTTCGAACGAGGCGATGCCTTCTCGCCACCAAAATGCAATACCGTCGCATTATCTACCGTGTACGTGCTAATTCACATTAAACAAGACGTAACACTTAGTGCCTCTCTGCTCTTCACTTAAGAACAGTTGAGCTGTTATATACGTCAAATTTCCACTGGGAGCTGGATAAAAAAACGTTATAGTGTAGTGAGTGTTATTGTTGTGATTTCTTTTTTGACGGCAGTACAGTAGGGCATTGGACTAGATTATCGCTGGCAAGGAAGCCCGTATCCGATTTTCCGGAGATCCGAACGCCCTCGATAAGTGAGTGTTTTGCATGCATTACCTTGTTAGATTCGTTTGGTATTCATCATACCTGAGTGTGGGTGCGACACGTCATAACCTTTGCCTTGCCTTTTATAGTTGCTATCGCATTATAAAGTTAAGCTTTCGTCGTCGTTCGGTGACTTGGGTACCTACGTATTACATCCATAAGTTTCGAAACTTAAGCCTAGGAACATAGTTGCTGTTGGATTCACATCATAGGTAATTGAGTTTAAGTATACAAACTAATTTGAAGTTACATTTAAGTTTTCCCTTGGCTATCCTAGATGTAGGGTATAGTCGCGCACGATTGCGCTCAAACAAAGCGCAGACGTGCGTTGAACTCTTTTGCACATAAGGGCAGCGCTCACGCACACCCACCCCAACACAACCGTAGCGAACGAAAACCTCCTTTAATTCCAGTAGCTAATGACTAATGTCACGTGATTATCTGATAACGGATATAAGATCTTTTTTATTATAGGTATCGTTCGATAGTTCTGATGTTGCGTGACTGGTGACTAAAAAGGCCATAGAAAAGAACAGCTATAAAATGAGGTCGATCTAAATGTAAGTTAAATAAGTATGCTAACGCTTTAGGCATGTACGAGTATGGCTATATACGGTTCCCTCGTATTCACTGAAGCATCCAATACATTCAATCCTGTCTGTAGGAATACTCTATGAAGTACTTAATTATGTCCAATACCGGTAATGAGAATATGTGATTAGAGGTTGCAAAGTATTTTAAATTACGAAATTTGCTTAATTAGATACGAAGTTCGTGCAATGTTAACGTACTTACGTATTAATTTAGTTTGATATATCTATTACAAATATCTATTGAGTAACGTTGTTAATGAATGGCATAACAGCGGTAATAAAGTGAATTATTTATGTACCTATCTGATTATTCATTTAAAAAATGAAGCAGTGAAAGCACCTAAGCGAATGCGTTGCAAACGGAAATAGCCTAAATGGCATTTACTTAGTTACAACACGAATACTTTCTCGTTATGCAATATGACGGAATACCATGAGATACACGCATGCACATAATATTATATCTTTCTGAGAAGTGGATGAGCCGCCATGGTACTCTCACTCACCTTGGGCACCGGCGCCGGCGCGGAGTCAAGGGCTCTCTAGTCTAGGAGACTAGGAGCTCACTGTGACTCAAACACTGTGTAAAATGCCACGCACTTGAATTTTCGATTGCAACATTTACACAATATAAGGTTCCCAAAACAGTAAATATTAAGCATTTGTGTTTCAGTAATAAAATTGCATACTTAGGTATGTATTTTACGTCATCTTTCGCCGTAGCTAATAAGAGGTACTTAGTTAAATATAGGAATTTAATCATTGAATCAGATACTATTATAAGTAGGTAGGTACCTAATAGAACACAAGAGGATAATTAATAACTATAGGTAGGTACTTAACTAGGTATTACTTTTATTGCACGAGGTGGCGACAAAATTAATTATAATTTAAATAAATTTACATCAACGTGTAGGTAATTATTTTATTAACCAATTTAAAGATTTCGCAGAGGGCGGTACTCAATTAATCTAAGCTCATTAGTTTCCATAAGACCGCTGTACCGATTTAGAAAACTATTTTATTGCTTGAAAGAATTAGTCCCAGTTGGTCCCATTGTCAACAGGTCGAGATCTAATAATGGAATCTCGAAGAATAACTCTTCCAATATTAATGGTAAACCTGTATTGTTTTTTTTTTACCAACTTGTTCCATTGCTCTCGGAAAGTGGCATTTATGTAGTAAAGTCGAGGGTAAGTTCTCAGCAGGAAGACTATAAAATGATGACTGTGTTGTGATATCAACATTTATTTTGTTCAAACTATTGGTAAGTACTTACCCACCATTGGTAACTTACAAAAGATGGTAGGTAGTGAATATAATAAGAGGTGACATGACCTTACAGAGGAATTTAGAATGTACAGATAGGAGTGTGACAAAATTACTCTCAAGTACATTACCTACAGATACAGTAGCGGCTAAAAATCTATCATACATACCTACTGCTATTTTTTGCAGGCATTAACAAAGATTGTATCATCATTACGACCATTTAAATATACTTACGTCCCACTACACGTGGCAACGTGGGCAACCACGTTAGCACAATGCGGATTGGGGACTTCACACACCCCAATTAATGTTTGTTATAAAACTAATAAATATTGTATTTCTTACTTTAAAAAACATTCAAAATCGAATTTTACCAACAATAAAACCTAGATGGATCGATTTAGCTGTCTAAATTAAATGCTGTGGCTGTGTGATTTTAGCCACTAAAATAAAAATTAAATCGCATCATTAAATACCTTTACAATTTTGTACCCACCGGGCTACCGCAAAAAATAGGCCAAATTAATTACTTTCAAAATGAACCCTAGCTTAATCGAATTGTCATTATCATAAATACGCCACTATATTGTAAGTTTCATTAATAGGAAACATAGCATGTTTCAAACATCCTGAATTTATTAAATACACATTTTTACCAGTAATAATATCATGAATAAAGAGCATAGTGATCGAGTGCTCGAAATGTTACCTAATGGTTGCATCGACTCCCTAGCTCACTTTCGTCTTACCGTGCTATGAGAACTCCGAGGCCTGGTTATGGAGCAAATCATATCGAGGAACCATCGACTTAAAAATACGTGAGTGACTCATTTTAATCTTTTTATATCCCCACGGATATATTACTTAATATAACCAAAATACTTTAATTAATGTAATGCAAATGAAATTGTGAAAAAGGTTGTCCCATAGGGTTTATTTTAAGCAACTAACCATGTTGCTTTAGATCCCCTAAAATAGGTCTAAGACATCAGGGTTTAAATATTATCATATAATATAATTCGTTTTTTTTTCAGCATTGAAAAAGACTATGCGATCTTGGCGTGTCTTTTAATTGAAAAACCCTTTTTAAAAATCAGTAACTATTACTTATGAAGGCAAAATAATGTAGGTACCTAAATAATCGTATATGATTCATAACTGTTAGGCCAAGCGCGCACCACGATTTTAATTTTTGCGACACGATTTTAGAATCGCGCTGTAATTTATCGCAGAAAATTCACTGCGCGCACTGCGATGAAAAGTCGACGATTTGTTCATTCTCGACATGGATTTCGTACCAGTCGCTTGTCGTGAAACAATATGCAATCGCTGTATGACTTTGAGTATTTATACCACAAAGGTGATCTCCTTCTATTTCATCTTGTGATTCCATTGGAGAAGCAGGTTCCGATATGTTGACGCTTGGAGAGCGAAATGCCGACTGAGGTCCGGGGTGCGATTTTATTATCGCAGTGCGCGCGGGGACATACAACTCCGTATGCTGCAATTCACTTTGCGACAATCGCGTCGCGAGCAGTCGCGGAAAAATGTGACAAATCACAATTTTAAAATCGCTGCGATTTTTTTGTCGCATATGCGCGCACTGCCATATAAACACATACGTTACATTTTCTGCGACTAAATTATCGCGCGACAAAAAGTCGTGGTGCGCGCTTAGCCTTACATATTTGCCGTGACCATAGAAGATAGGATCGTATAGAAGTGGTATACGCGTGCCTCCGTGGTCGAATTAATTTGTTGCCCACCATAATCCATACTAAAAAACGGTGGGGAACATATAAAATGTGAGACTGTGACAAGGACAAACAATAATAGCTCTTTCGCTGCTACTCCTACTGAAAGATACATAAGACTATCCTGTTCGGTCACTTGTCCCCACCCTCATGCCAGATCAGTTTTAATACTAGATTCATGGCCGTGACATATTTTTCAAAGGTGTTTTTCAATAAAAAGTCACGTCAATGTTGTTTACCTTTTTTCTAATGCAAAAAAAACGAACTATAGTTGTGTAATAGTTATTTGTACAACAAGAGATCAAAGTTTGATATTTCTTCGATTGCTTATTTTGAGTCCCGTGCAAGCGAAAGATTCTATAATAGATTCACGAGCGTAGCGAGTGAATCTAATTTAGAATCTTGAGCGTAGTAAGGGACTCAAAAGTGCACGAGATCTAAATAACTTTGATCTCGTGTAGTACACAAAATTTTTCACCTGAGCAGTGAAAACATACCTATTAGACAACTTGAAAAATATAATCCTTCTTCATCACTTAATACCTGCACTCAAGTTTTCTTAATATATACAAAGAATTAAGTTTAATTACCGCAATCGAACACAAAAACAAAACGTAATAATAAATTTCAGTAAAATAATATGGAAATAACGAACATCAACTGACACTTCAATCGACAACTTCTTTTATGTAAAAAAAAACTTTGTAAGTTACGGTCCGAATTGCGGATACGTACTATTTGTCAACTATGGTAGAAATTCTTAAAAGTAAAATAATTAATTTTGCGTGATAATCTGTGTATTTTTCGAGTTCATTATTTTAATTGTACAATAAAATACCTAAAATATAGTATTTTATCAGTTTTTACCAAATCTTAAACTTTATTTTTATTAATTAATTTTTAAGAATTCATACTCGTACGTGGTTTGGAACGATGCGGTCTGAAGTTTTCGGGGGTCTATTGTAAACCCTCAATATACCGTTGAATGTCGTTTTAACTTTTTTTTCTGTTTCTTTTTGCTAACAGTGTGAAAGGGACAGAGATAATAGAACCCAAGTATTTCGAACTTGTATTAGACCCCGCATGTTGAAATGACATTTGACTATAAAGATCACTTGAATGTCATTTTCTCTCACTCTGTGAGCAAAATCGCATTTTGCTCACTGTTTTTAAGAAGCAAAGTACCCTTGTTCTAGCTGCTGAGGTGAAAAGTATATCTCTTTATTTTACTTTACAGTATCTTTTCGTAAACTCGAGTCTTTTGACATGAGCTTTTCTTGTTCGGTCATAGAGTCTGGCTACTGAAATATTACACAAATGTTTGGCGGGAAATTCAAAAAATCTTGGGCTTGGGCTTCACACTTTGTGTAGTAGGAATTATAGTTTTGATACTAGAAAATATTTTTTGATTTTCTGTGCACACGTAAGGTACCTAAGGATATAAGTTAAATATAATTTGACGTGCACTCAAAGTCAGCTCACATAATTTCTACCACTATGTAAATTACAGTCAACGATAAACACTTATGTTAACACTTTCTCACCATATACCATTGTAACAAGGCGAAAAATGAAATGTAGTGTAAATAAGACCTAGCTCAATAATACCGTAATATTAATCCATCACAAAAAAATACATATATAAGTACTAAGCCAAATATGCTAAATGCTAAGTATCAAAATATTAATAGAGCACCAACCTCCTAGTTTGTTTACATTTGTTTAGGAGTTGTAAACATTGCAGTTTTTCGTTATACAACGCTACACGTCGACTTCGCACATTGTCGTAATTATTTACGAGCTTAGATAGTAGTTTGCGAACCTCACTCAGTATGGATTTGATTAATATTTTTAACACGTTCGCGGACGCTCAGTCACACCAGTTGGACACCTAAATTTTGTATGGAAATATTGGGACTGTTATAGCATTCCTGTCACTACAAATATATCTTTTAGGTTTGTATATGACGCGTAATGCTATGCAAGGCGAATGCTATGCAATCCGCGTCAATATGAAGTATATTTTTTATACGCTATGTGACAACAAATGCTATACAATTCGGATGCATAAGCATGTCTGTCACATGACGTAGTCAAGATAGGATCTTATATGACATCGCATGTTATAGCATTCATACATCGTGCTCGATGGACTTGATGGCTGAGACTTCTGACTTCCTAAAGGCGCGATTTTTGCTCTAAAGACTCATTTGCTGACCTCTTCAAACAATTTTCTTCTTCTGTTTTGTTCCCTCTTTGCTTATTATTGTAATATTGAGTCCATCTCATACATGCCCCATCCCAAGCACGTTCGCTGTTCATTCGACCTCAAATTATGCGATACTACCTACAAATTATGCGTTGGAGACCGGCTCTAATCTAAAGGCCCAGTCATGGGTCTCATAGCATGTTGTAGAGAGCCGAGTGGCAATGTTGAGCTCTCTTAAAATGAGAGGTTTGTTCTTCTAGCTGTCCAAGGTATACGCAGCATTTTACGCCAACACTACTTCTCAAAAGTGTCAATATGTACCGCTTTACACTTTTCGTGTTCCCTGTAACGCACCGCCACGTTAAGTTCTGGACGTAAAGCGTCCACCACTTTTCCTGCCAAGCGATGATTCACCCAAATTTATACTCTTTTTCGGATGCATCTGCACCAAATACAAGGCGTGAAATATACACAGAATGATACCAAAAATGCGTGTCATAAGGTGCTTACCTTGTGGGAGGTGATCATCGAGCGCCAACAGGCTATAATTCACAATTATATGACCAAAACTATGACTAGTAACGTAATTATTTCAATAATAGGTATACACATTCATGCCTCACTTTTTCACATTAACCGTTATCAAAATTTTACTGTAGTGTAATTAACAGCAAGTAAACACGTTTCTTTATTAAAACACAATGAAAAACTTAAAGAAATTGTAAGAAAAACATTAATTACGATTTTATAAAAATCCGTCAAAATCGCTATCGCGCACGAAATTCACCCAAATTGCATGGGTCCACTCCCAGACGCACCTGCTGGGCTACTAAGGGAGCTGCCATACAAAGACGAATGCTATAGCATCTGCGTCACAGAAAGGGGGGCCAATTTGGAGACGTCACAGGATAATTTTTAACTTCGATAAAACTATGTAATATGGCAGTAAGTACGCATTATTTGACTCTGGTGACTGGTAGAGGAAAAGTTGGTGAATAATATTATACTGTGGTTAAGCGGATTGATAAGCATTTCAACGAAGAAATTTAAAAAGAATAACGGATGCAATAGCAGGCGCGTCACCAGGAGGAGTACAAAAACGGATGCTATGCAATCCGCGTCCGCGAACGTGTTAAAAATAAACCCCTTATAAACCGCAAACAATTTGAATGGATGACATAAATTGACAACTGACTTTTAGCTTTTTTTTTAAATCATAGACAATTGGTGATACAACAACGAAATATCTGTCAACAAATATTGGCTAGCCAGACTTTATCGACCTTTGTGAAAAATACAGTATGAACTGAGTTGCACTATATCAGTAATTTTAAAGACTGCATGCGTATAGTAAGATAGTAGTTAACAGACGTTCCACCGCGGCAGCAGGCACAACTTGCAAGAACGAGTTGAATGCTGCAGTGCGTCAGCTTTCGAAACACCGGAGAAAAAACGGGTTTTAATTTGCCAAGATTCTGCAATTCTGAGCTTGGTTGGTACTTATTATTTTATTTTTATATAGGTATTTAAGTACTAATTTAGTCTTAATTTTTGTACCCGTTTATAAATAAATGTTGCGTAAACAAGTAATATTTAGATGAGATCTTTCAATCGTATTATATCCCATATGATAATTCAAAATGAAAAATGATCTAAGGGCCTGTTTACACAATGATTACTGTTAAATGCGAGTACTCACATAAATCAATCTTTCACCTAATCAAAAATTTCCACCGCTCCAATGCAAGGAAAATATATACTAACTGTATACAAAACATAAGTAACATTACGGATCAAATCTAACTGAACCAAAGAATATAATACTCACTAGGAGAAGAACGATAACTCCATACAAAAAAATGTCCCTTTCAAAAGTTCGTTTATACTACTAGCGCTCTGGTAGGATACCATTGTAATTAGAATTGACAACCCGTTTAGCCTAGCGGGTATTGGCGGTAATCCAGTTCAGGAAGCTAATGGTCCTGGGTTCGAATCCCAGAGAGGGAATTTCTTTTTGTATTTTTTTCTTTTTTGTTGGGGTCAGGTTTTTAAGAGCCCATCAACGTGCACACTAGCGCCACTGCTGAATACATTAAACTAGTTTTTATGTTATTGGATTCGTCAATCTACCCGTCCAAAGTTAAAACGGCCGTTTTTGTTTTGAGCTCATAGATCGACGAATCCAGCAACATAAAATCTAGTTTGATGTATTCAAAAGGTACCTAAATACACAATACAGTCCGTAGCGGCCCCTTTTTTAAATACATGTCGTTAAATTTAAATAATCACGATTATTTAGCAGTGGCGCTAGTGTGCACGTTGTTGGGCTCTTAAATTATCATTTCACAAATAAGTAAAAAAATACGTTAAAAGATAATGATTAGGTACTATATTCAGAAATTCGTGAAATATAAAAGGTAACAAAAAGTTACGTATTATTAAGATATAAATATTTTCATAATACATATGAATACATACACTGATATGGCAAATGGTTACAAGTTGTTATTACATCTATCCGGTTATCGGACATTTTCTGCTTCACAGCTCCGCGCAGCGTTCTTGGTCACCGGGAAACTAGTTTGGATATGCGGCAGATACATGCCCTTCTGAGCTTTTCCCAAGAAATCATATGACGGCCCAGGATTATATTATTATCTCACGCTCAAGCCATCTGCTGATTCACTTTCTAAAACAAAATAGTCAAAACATTAAACAATATAATCTATCTTTCTAATTACTAACGTCGCTAATTCCTAGGGTTACCAGCTTAAACAATGTGGGGTTTTACATCTATGTTGAATTTTGATTATAATTTCGGACGCGATATAGCGTCCGCGGGACTTACGGGGATAGTAAGATTAAATTATTATATTTGAATT
Organism: Cydia splendana; assembly: GCF_910591565.1. Taxonomy (NCBI): domain Eukaryota; kingdom Metazoa; phylum Arthropoda; class Insecta; order Lepidoptera; family Tortricidae; genus Cydia; species Cydia splendana. The sequence continues at coordinate 14,605,547 of NC_085987.1, read as the reverse complement.
TGGTAATTAGCACGCTCATTTTTATTTAAAGATTAATATATATCTTACCTTGAAATTATCGCTGTTTCTGATTTACTACAACGGTTTCCACACACACATTAGGGCTTTCCATAATCCGGATAAAAATCGTTGATAAAGTCGCCATTGCCGGATACATACAGCAAGGAAGGAAGAGAGACAACGGTTTAAATTTAACTAAGTCTGTGCGAAGACGCATTTAGATATGTTGCTCGTACATATGAATAGTTTTTATTTTTAAAATTAATAGGTAAATAAATATATTTCAAGTGAATAAATCGTTTTATATGAAAATTTATATTTTTGCATTAAATGACTTAAATGACAGCATTGACATTACAGACTTTTATCTTGTCTATGTTCTTACCGGCCAGACCCAAATCAAGGCCTATCAAAGAGGCCAATTGACAAAGATTTTTTTTTATTTTATCAAGGAGGGTAGAGGCACGTCTACCCTTCGTAGATTTTATGAACATAGACAAAGAAAAACTGAAATATAATAGATAATGATTTATCCAAAAGGATAGCAGACGCCACTGGTGATCGTAGAGCTGGCAGCTTCCTCGCACAAAGAATAAGTATTGCGATACAGCGGGGAAATGCTGCCAGCATCTACGGCACCATTCCGCAGGATAGCTTGTAATTATTTATTTTTAGATTAGTTTTATTTATTTTTAGATTTAGTTTTTAAGTTTTTAGGTTAGTTATTTTATTATGTTTTACTTATGGTATAATTCAGTTGACAAAAAAATATTTGGTACATGCCTAAAAATAGATAACAATATACATATATCAAAAAATAAATAATAATTTACATATGACTACTTCATAAAATACAAATCAAAATAATTTGATTTGTTCCTAGAAATCGTATCTATAGACAAAGCCAGTTCTAGCAATGTTGCTGTAGTAAAATATTTTGATGTTAATTACTGGCAATCTCGTCTGGGAACGGACAACACATGTACAATTTTGAAGGGTCACATCGTTTCAAGGAAGTCAATAGGCCTTGAACTGAACACTATTAAATATTTATCATTAAAACTAAAAATTCTCATCAAATTACATTGTCAAGCTTGTGAATAAATTCGTCAGAAATTAGGAGCTGGTACCTAACTACCTATGGTGAAAATTATTTAAAAGATAATTCTTTCGATAAACTCATTTCAGGTACCAAAAGGCATCCTGTTTCTATGGTTACGTAGTCTACTAGGAACCTCTGTAGTTTCGTCATGTCTGACTGTGCGTCTGCGGTTTAGCTCACTGACCGTTAGTGCTAGAAAGCTGAAAATTGGCATGCGTAATAGGTAAATCAATCACGCCGACAAAGACGTAAAATACTTAAAAACTTTTAAAAACTCTTTATTTTAATTTATTTTTATACCATTCAGTTTTAATTAAAAGTAGCCGTAACCTGTAAACAAAGGCTACAGGTTTTCAAGCTTCATATTTTACAAACCATTTGCTGACCAAATTCTCTCACCTTCACCATTTAACAAGTCTAAGTCGCCCGGATCTTCTGATAAAAACAGTATGGCACACTAACTAGTTTCGTTACTTTATAGGTAATGTGTATTCTTTATTCGGCGCTAGCTCTCCGTCTACAACAGCTATGCCTACAGATCAAGTCCATAGTAAATTCAGATTGAACCAATCATGAAATGCAAAAACCGCCCGATGCAATTTGGATGAACATTCGGTCATCTGTTATATTTTGTTACCTATATTTTTGAAGTTTATTAGGAAAATATATCATTTTGTTCTTGTTGTTTATATTTACAACATGTACTAAGGAAATATAGGTACCATACCATCAGCTATAAATCAACTCATTTAATCTTCTATATATGTATATAAATGCAAGTGTCCTGACTGACTGACTGATTCTTCAACGCAGAACCGAAACTACAAGAGATAGAAAGTTGAAATTTGCACACCAGATTACATTTATAAAGTGTACAAGAGATAAGAAGCGATTTTGAGAAATTCAACCCCTAAGGGGGTTAAAAAGGGGATGAATGTTTGTATGGGGTTCTAGTTTTATTTTAAGCTAGGAATTTGAACCTTCGTAAAAATATATATTATTATAATATAAGAAAACTAATTTAAGCGTTTTTGAAAATTCATCCCCTAAGGTGGTGAAAAAGGGGTTGCAAGTTTGTATGGATATCAAACATATTTTCGAACGCGGGACTTGAATCTTTGTATTTGGGGATATTATTAAAAGACAGGAAAAGTAATTTCAGCGTTTTGTAAAATTCATCCCCTAACAGGGTTAAAAAGTTTGAATCCATTAAAAATGCTTTGAAACTTCTTAGAAAGGCATAATTGCCGATTACAAAAAAAAGTTATTGCAACGTTTTTGGAAATTCAACCCCTAAGGGGGTTAAAAAGGGGATAAAAGTTCGCCTTGGGATGCAAATTTTATTTTAAGCTAGGAACTTGAAACTTTGCAAAAAGGTAATTAATTAAAAAACGTGAACAAATTTAAGCATTTATTAAAATTCATCCCCCAAGGTGGTGAGAAGGGGGTTGAAAGTTTGTATGGATATCAAATATTTTGTGAGTGCGGAACTTGAATCTTTGTATAAGGGCATATTATTAGAATACAAGAAAAGTAATTTCAGCGTTTTTAAAATTCATTCCTTAAAAGGGTTAACAGGGGGTTGAAAATTTGTATAGGGTTCACATTTTATTTTAAGCTAGGAATATTGAAGTACGTAGAAACTTATTTCATTAAAAGAGAAGATAACTAATTTCAGCGTTTGTCTAAATTCATCCCTTAAGGTGGTGAAAAAGGGGATGAAAGTTTGTATGGAGGTCAAACATTTTTTTAAGCGCGGGACTTGAATCGTTGTATAAGAGCATATTATTAGAATGCAAGAAAAGTAACGCGGAAAAGTAGTCCACGCGGACGAAGTCGCGGGCAACAGCTAGTAATAATAAAAGTAAGCCTAGGTCTACGGTAAATAGTGCATTTTAACTTAGATAACTAAGTTAATTAGAGATTTACAGACTGCATACAAATGATCACCTAAAATTGGCGTGATTTCACTAAAATAAAAACTGGGTTGCGTTTTAAATATAAAGCTATGTATTTCTGAATAATTGTTTGTCTCTCTTTTTAATTAATATATCTGTTAGAAAATGAGTCAAACGGCAAACCTTTTGCTATATGTATAAAACGTAAAACTCTGAAAGTAGGTCCCTACGGAAATACTTTCTTAACGAACCTATTTCTCAGAATGGTTTTGTAGACGATAGGTAGTGGGCGACCGCGTCTCCGTACAAACCTACTAAACCTAGTCCCCATTTTTCTCCCTAGATATTCACATTATGGAGTTGTTTTACACAATTTATTGTATATTAACCAATTTAACCATAGGCCCCTTCGATTATTTGACTATTACTCGTATAAGATTTAGGAGTGAAAAACAAATTCCAAACAATTTTTTAAAAGCTCGTAACTTTTATTATGGTTCTATCATCGAAAAATAGTACATTGTGCAACGAGGGGGGTAACTAAAATTTTGCTAACGAGGTCTATGATATATAATTATACGAGAAGTATAGACTCGAGTTTGCAATATACATATTGGGGGTAACCCTGGAGTTACACACAATGATTTTCATCAGTTTATCACACTTCTTCTTCTTCTTCCTCGCGTTATCCCGGCATTTCGCCACGGCTCATGAGAGCCTGGGGTCCGCTTGACAACTAATCCCATGATTTGACGTAGGCACTAGTTTTTACGAAAGCGACTGCCATCTGACCTTCCAACCCAAACAGTTTATCACACTTACAAAGAAAAAACTAAATTTTAATCGAAATAATTCTTAAATACTACCAATTTAAACGTATCAACCATTTTGTCATTGCTAAGCTGTAAAGCCTTTGGCAACCGCACGGCCTAGCCGGGGCCGGACTGAGCTCTGCTTTTAGCTTATGCTAAATACCTACAAGCCATTAAGATGAGCCACGTAGTTGACGGCTAACAAATACGCCATCTAAGCCTCTAACAGTGTACTATTTATAGAGCAAATGTATTTAAATACTGAAATCACGCTAGAATAGTTTTGTTGAAGAGCAACACAAAACATTGCCACTTGGTCCATAAGTTCTAAAAGCATATAGTTGGAGAGACTGGATTGACCTATTTACTCTAGCTAGCGCTGAAGAGACGACGACGTAGTGGACAAACAGTCGCGCCACTCGTGACATCCGCCCTCCACGCCGGCATTAGGCAATCGGAAACTACCGACTCTTGCGTTATAAAGCACCCATTGTCTGATATTTTACAATTAAATGAAGCTAAGCTATTGTAACTAAGCCAATTGATTGGTACCTTACTTCAATAATTTGTTAATGGGCGGATCGCCTTTTTTGTCACTCGTTACCGTTGGTTCGTTCTCCAGTGGCCTATCCCACAAAACTTACAATTACAATTTTACAAGTGTCAAGTTACAAGTTTGTAATAATACAAATGTGCGTACCACAAAATATACAAGTAACAAATTTGTAGTGGAAAATTCTTACAAATATGTAAATTGTATCGACAAGTCTACAATTTATTGTATCACAAAACTTTACATACGCTACATATCTTTTCCGGAAAATGTACAAATTTGTAGCTGACAATTGTTTTGTGCTACATTAAATTGTAGTAATAATTATACATACAGGGTGGAAAGGCACGACGATCCTTTCCGGAAATGGGAGATAGTTTAGCCTAAGCTCTATATTTTCTCCATAGAAACTATGTTCATATGGGCAACCGTTTCTAAATTATGGCCTTTTAAACATCCATGCAAAAAACTACTTTGTTCTAACCCTAACAGGTGACAGGGTCAATGAACTTACTTGTAAACAATCAGTATACGACAGGAAATTATGCTAATTTGTTGCCATCTAACCATTTTTAGTCTGCTTACAACACGGTAAGAATCGTTGCAGGATTTTCGCTTTCTTAGTGGTTCCACTTGTTCAATACTTGAATGAAGTAGTTATGTTATTCCTTAATATTAATAATACTAACCACAACATTGTTTACAACGACAGTTCAAATGGTGACATTGACAACCACTCAAAAGTACGCAATCGTCTTATAAATATCTCTGGTTTCCTTGACTGATAAAAAGGTTTTAGTTTCTTAACACGTTTCACAAAATTATTTTCGAATAATTGGAAACTATCTAAAATAATAAAAAATTACACCAAATGAACTTGCAAAAATGAAATACTAAGAATAAATACTTCTTCAATACCAAACTAACAAACCTTCTTGCGTGGTAGGAAATAGACAAGACGTCTGATGTTTGAAATTAAATTTTCATTGAACTTTACTTATTTAATGTCATATTCTTCAAATAAAAATGCCGTTGTTCGATTCTCGTGGCTATTTAAATTTGTGGGGCTGTGTAAAAGATATGGTGTACCAAACGGAATGTGAAACTGCGGACGAAATGAGACAAAGGCTAATTGGTGCTTTCTGCGGAGGACAATCTGCGGAGGAAAAATGACGAAGAGCATACACTATCGCATGTGCATCGACATACTCGGGCACGGGCTGCGGCGGCTTTGTAAGACACGGAGGTACATTTGAACACCGTATGTGAAGAGAAGATAGTGTTAAATATTGGCAAAAATTAATTATCTAAGAAAGTAATACAATTGTTTGAAATATTTTTGATTTCATTTGATTTATTTGACATTTATGCGTTATTCATACATCATTGCGATTCTGTCAACGATCGGAAAAAAGTGTAAAGTCCCGAGTTTTCCCGACGGAGATCTTTAATCTATAGCCGTGATATGCACATGCTATAGGGTTGTCACCACAGTTAAAAAGTAGTAAATTTGCTATTTTTAATTTTTTACTCAATTAACGATTCTTACCATTACCAATCGTCTCTGTATCACTTAAACGACCTAATACTTCCGGGAAGGATCGTCGTGCCTTTCCACCCTGTATATGTAGAATTGTACTCTTGCTACAATTGCTACTGTACGAATACTAGTGATTGCAGTATATTGTATCATATTTAGCGATTCCAACCCTTTGTATATATACCTACCTGCCACGTAATATTTAGTTCAAGTAGCAGTGTTAGTGATCCTAGGTGTCATGAATTTCATATACAATACATATATATATATATATATATATATATATATATATATATATATATATATTTAATTACACAAACGGGTCTACCGCGATATAATTTCACAGACATGATATATGTCTTTCCGTGACCACAGCTGGTGCAACTCAGCTGAAACTTCGGAATTAAAGGTAAAAACAATGAAATTAGGTATATCGCGGTAGACCCGTTTGTGTAATTAAATATGTATACAAAACGCGAGAGTTTAAAGTGTTATACATATATAACCCCAATTTTACTTAGCTTTAATTTAATTTACGAAATACTCATAAGTACCTACTGGATAAAAAAATGCATATATGTACTCAAATTGAGCTTACCATCGTACGCCTTTTCCAATTTTGCCACATAGTGTCCCTTAAGTATTTCCAATCTTTCTCCATTATTCCTAAATCATTTAAATTTTGCGTTATCTCCTTCCATTTGTATAAATATAATTAATGTAATACTTGCGTATTGCGTATAAAGTGAAACTACCTTCAACATTAAAGAAGCAAAATAAATTGTTATATATTTGTAGTTGTAACATTACAATTTTTCGCTTGTATATTTACAAATCAACAATTCTACAATTATGTAGCTGTCGTGACATACCTTTATTCTTTGTGATACGCTTTCACAAAAATGACATATTTGTATGCTGCAGACTTGTAACGAATACATATTTGTAATTATTGTGGTACATTTTTTTGTTTAAAATTTAACAATTTTGTCGAATTGTACACTTGTAAAGTTTTGTGGGATAGGGCACAGGATGGGCCGGGGTCACTCATTAAGCCCGGATTATATTGGATTCAAATAAAAACTTTAACATTATAAAAAGAAAAGAAAACCGACTTCAACAAGGATAGTTTCATGTAATACCCTATTTAACTACATGCGTTACCAACTGATATGTTTGAAGTCGGTGCCAATACAAATAGCTGCAACACCAGTTAATTAATTAATTAATAAAACTTATTAAATGAGCAATTCTTGTTTATTTATTTATTTATTTATATGTATATATATTTCGGGGATCTCGGAAACGGCTCTAACGATTTCGACGAAATTGGCTATATGGGGGTTTTTGGGGGCGATAAATCGATCTAGCTAGGTCTTATCTCTGGGAAAACGCGCATTTTTGAGTTATTATATGTTTTCCGAGCAAAGCTCGGTCTCCCAGATATTAGTACCTAATCAGCTGTAGATGTCTGAAAATCTCAATATATTTTTTAAAGACAGATTTTCCTGAAAAGTTTTTATATTTCTATTTCAAGTGCAGTGAGTTTCTTACAGGAGCGGACGACAGTATCTCGCTAGATAGACTACCCGTTTTTTTAAATCAGTATTAATTAGAGAGGAACGGATATTGAGGTGACTGGGCCTGGGACTGTTTTTATATTATTTATTAATGTTCTTTCTTTTTAATACTTATCTGTCGAAGCCTCAAAGGTTATTAAAATTAGTGATACCTAATTAGTTACAAATGGTTCCCAGATTATTGACTAAAAACCTACATATTTAGGAAAGTATACGTATTTAGAAGTTTATGATTTTTTATTTATTTCGTACCTTACACGTTACTCAATACTCTAGTCATTTTACGGGCAGGAAGGACGAATTGGAAATAATTTATAATAGTTGATGTTTTTAGTTTAACAGATATGTAATGTTTCTAGTATTACACACGAACTAAAATCCAACTAGTTATTTACGATACAAGTGCGAAAAATTTGCACGTGTACGTCTACGTAATGTAATTATTATAGCGCAGGGTGTCGTAATGAAGCACCAGATGTACCTACTGTAAAAATATAAAAAAATTACCGGGCAAGTGCGAGTCGGACTCGCGCACGAAGGGTTCCGTACCATACTGAAAAAAAAAATGGGAAAAAAATGCAAAAAAAAAAAAACGGTCACCCATCCAAGTACTGACCACGCCCGACGTTGCTTAACTTTGGTCAAAAATCTCGTTTGTTGTCTGGAAGCCCCATTTAAATCTTTATTTTATTCTGTTTTTAGTATTTGTTGTTATAGCGGCAACAGAAATACATCATCTGTGAAAATTTCAACTGTCTAGCTATCACGGTTCGTGAGATACAGCCTGGTGACAGACAGACGAACGGACGGACGGACGGACGGACGGACGGACAGCGAAGTCTTAGTAATAGGGTCCCGTTTTACCTTTTGGGTACGGAACCCTAAAAAGCATTAACTTAGATTATGAAAAATACATTTTGTTTATAAAATGCCTCCACACGAGAAAGTTACACATATGATTACATTACGATACCGATACCTCTAGGCATGTTGATAGGTAGTATTTATTATGGCATAACTGGTTTTTAGTTGGTGCGTTAGAGAAGAATGCGGTTAGTATTTATCAAGTTTCGACCATTCTATGAATTACCTATAATATAGGAAATTCATAGAGTGCCTATAGGTAAGTACCTATTTTATAGGTAGATGCAAATAATCGCGATAAAGCCATACATTGCGGTATAGTACTGCGATAACGTGCAGATGAACACCAACTATTATAAAAATACAATATTTTCAGAAATCCACTTATTTAGGTAAGGTAAACGTACTAGTGCTCGATATGCTAATGCCCAATAGATGACACCTTGCTGTCACCTCTATTGACACTGACTTAAGTTTCAAGATGACATGTAGGTACTGGGACCGCGTCGAGAACCAGTACGTGTACCTTACACTAAGAATAACTAATTGCGAGATGAATATATACCTAGGTCAACTTCTGCTATGGAAACAACCCCGGAATAACGAAAAAACATTTACTCTTTCATATATTTTGTCAGGTCAGATGTTGATGTTTTCTACAGGAGAGTACATTTTTTTACGCGATTTAGGGGTTGGTCCCATAGTAAAAGTTGCTCAGTATGGTGTGACCTATACCTACATATTTACATCGTAAAATATTGCAGGTTATTAAAAAGCACCATGTAGGTACCTACACGTGTTGTATAATTATAATTTTTTTACTTTTATTTCGTTAATCTTGTAAAATATCTAATACTTCCTCGTGCACTTACGCTCAGTTTACTTACTTTCTAGGTAAAGTTACGGAATAGAAAGTTATCTGTTCCTTTACATAAGTGATGGTACCGAAGATAATTTGTAAAACTTGTAACTGTATCAAAACAATAATTGCCACGCAGAAATAATATTCCTCTATAATAAAACTGATGATTTATTATTCCGACACTTACCTACAATCGGGTTACTTTTTACGTGTTATCCGCGATTATAGGCTATATGAGCTACTCTGGGTATACATGAGGCTTCTTCCTGATAATAAGTTACAAACTCGATCTCCCGTCTAATATTATCGTTTGAAAGGAACAACGTAGGTACTTCATTTTTATTGTCCAATAAAAATTTAAACGAAACAGACGTACACATTACAAGGGTGCGTCATAAAAACATGCTTCTACGATGATCGATCGATAAGGTCTCGGTGTCTCGTTATCCCATTTGGGCCCAAACAAGCGCTCATTGTTTTCTCTGTGATCCATTTTAAATTAAATTATATCAATGAAAGGTACAACTGTACGTTGTTACGTTTTAATTTGTGGTTGGTGCTCGTACTGAAAGTTGAAATATTCGAGTATGGAAAATGTCAGGTGTGATTTCTTGACTCAATGTCAATGTAGCTATGTATATAAATACATACACGTAGATGTCGAGCGGTGTGATACCAGTGGGGAGACACTCCTGACTTCGGTCGAACTCGGCTCCGTTCGGCTCGGCATTGCTCCGAGCAATTATTAGGGTTGGCACCACTTGACTTCCTTGTGCGTGCACGACCACAGATAAGATAATCACTTGAATTTTGACAACCCTAAATAGCCGAAAGGGATATTGCTATATATTAGAAAGGGATAGCATGATTCGACCCTGAACCGCTGTCAAACTTCGGGTTTGTAGGAAGTGTCCTTTCTGTATGGTAGTACTATTATTTCTTCCGTGGTGATACCTAAGTATTATGAACGTTTAGGTCGATCCAAGCCATTAATTGGCTGGTATGATAGGTACCGTTTTCTAGTCCCCCGGTTAGCGATAGAGGCGGCGGGCGATGGTAACGGGCAGGGCTCCGGACAGGTGCGGTCGCTCACGCCCAACCTGTTCGGCCCAGCGCATATCTAATCTACGCTATAACTGTTTTCCGACTGTAACTATGATCATGATCATGTAAACTAGTCACGCTATTACGCCCCTTGATTTTAACTTAAATAACAATTTTACTTAAATAACTATTTAAATTTCATAATTACAGCCAGTGTTTAAAATCTTCTCATGGGAAACCGCGATCGCATTCTCTTAATTATGTATCACGATATATTTGTATTTATATATGTCTCTAAATAAATCCCTAGCTATACAAATAGGTATAGACGTTAACATGTATAAACCTCAGAAACATGCACTCCATCTTTATATTTTGTAATTAGTACTTGTATTTAACAAGCTTTCCCTTTAATTGATTGACATTTAACTATTATAAAACAAAACGAGCACTCTGTAATTAATTGCTTTGAATATACGGCCTTCAAATGAATTCCATAACGAGCGAGCGGAGCATTTAGGTATTTACCTAAGTAGCGATTATTTCTAAAATATGATGACTTTTGTAATGGGATAGCTACATTTTAACTCAAGTCACAAATAGGTACCTACCTAAGTATTATGAAATGTAAGGTTGAGCCATGAACAAAGGGATTGAAGGGATATTCTTTAGTACTTAAACATTTTAGGTACGTAATTAAAACTCAACTGCTCACCTATACACAAAGTATCTGTACCTACAAGTCCCAACGTAACATGAATTGAATAACTCAGTACCTAACTGGTTTGTATTTAGATTCCACGCACTAAATATTCCTAAACCCGTTACACCTCATTCTTCTAATCTAACCTGTCCTGTATCGCCGTTGTAACATAAGAAATATGTACATACTTAAATTTACCACACCAGCAGAAAACATTAACGTGCCCTATCAATAGATTATTTTATGTTGAACGCCCGAACGATATTATTATGATAATAACATCCAATGAACGGTACGTATGTAGGTAGTGAACGTCGTATAAGTTCAAATTACCTAAAATAAATCTACTTGCTTAGAGATTACACTAAATATACACTGTAATAATTTTAGTAGTTCTATGAGGCATAATATAGTAGGTATGTATGTACTATTCCTTCGAGTTAAATTATTGCGGTAGTCAGTGACATACATAGACAAATGATTCAATGAGCCGCGCAAGGTAGCTCTGCTACATTGATTGTCAATTAATCGCACGCACGTCTTGATTCTTGACTATGCTAATTAATCGTGGCTTAGATAGACTAGCGATCGATATTTTACATAAATAATATGGATTAGTTTAACCTATTTTGTATCTAGGCATGTCAGTAATTTGAAGGCCAGTAGCGTGAGTTGCACATAGAGATCCATAATTAATTTTCTTGTCCCCAATATTTTGAAATTTGGATCGTAGATGTAAAGTAAACAAACATTTTTTAAGAGTGTTAAAACCGTACCTGAGAGGCATAACACTGTAAGTGCCATTTTAGAAATTTTACAGGAGAAGCGATTTTGTGTAAAAATTAGTTTTATAAGGATTTCGAACCTCATAAAATGACACACAAGGGGTTTCAGTCACAGTTTTTTTTTATTAATGAACAGTAAATATATTTGACATTAATATGTGTCACTTTTCAAGATATAATTTTGTACTTCTACGGTATATTTTTCGAAAAAACTACCCCACATACAGTGTTCTGCTTCTAAGCTCATTTTGATTTAGAGGAGTTACAGTAATATTATAGTATTTTGTGCAGCTGGCACATAATAAGGCCTCTTAACATTCAAGGGCCGAAGTTTGTAGATCTTTGCCTAGAAGTCAGAATTATAAAAAAAAACAAGAGTTGCATAATATTGTATGAATACTTATTCCTAACTCCTAACAGCACCGCTGTTAGAATCGCATACACGGGCGCTGGGGCCCGCCGTGCCGCTCTTCTTGTGAAGTTGATTTCGATGTCACTGGGAGTCATTTAATCGACAAATAAGAGTTCTGGAATCTGGAGTACAAAGAATAACATAACAATACTGTTTTATAATTTTGATAACATAAACAATCCGTAAATAACTTAAATTAATTATAATTTGGAAGTTTTAAGTTTTAGTCCGGACATACAGTAAAATGCCTTACTATGTGCCTCGCATTATAGTGTATGTGCACTTAGATCCCTGAATTCTCTGGACATACCTTAAAATAATTTTTTTAAACACCAGTAGCATTTTACTGTATTTCACTTACATCAAAATGATTCCCAGAGGGTAATGCACTTACAGTAAAATGCATTTGAAAAACTTGGAATTGGTGGGATTATCGATAAATATAGTTTTATGGATCGATGGAGCATCAGAAATTATGTACGATACTGCAAAAATCCGAATTTCACAAAAAATGGACTTACAGTGTTATGCCTCTCAGGTACGGAACTTATAAATTACCTACTTAAATGTATTATCATTTGATAGGACTTTATAAATAATATCAAGTTTTCAATGAGTGTTTTTTGATTTAGTGAGTACCTACCTACTTTTGGAAACAATCGCTCCGAAAGTCCAAAAATAATGCGTAACCCTGCCTCTCCTCGGCCCCCTTTAACTTTTTAACCAAGCATGCAATATTATGAAAATAATCAGAAAATACGACTTAATAAATGCCTTCCACGAAAATTATTTTGAGCATGATCGGATCATCGGATGAGCCATTAACGAGTATTTTCCAAAAAACTTATCTTCGCTGTATAAAACGACGGACGTTGGTCGACACGCACTTTGCCGATGTTTTTTTATTAATACTTTTTTAAATTTAACAACTTTAACAGGAACGTAATTAATATTGGCTTTACGGTTTACTTATAACGGTTCATATTTTAATTCCAGGGTCCCCGTGGAAAGTAGAGGTTATGGCCGGCCCAGCGGGCGGCGGCGGGGGCGAGCCCACCAGACTCATCCCCGCAAGAGTTCCCGCTGTATTTGAAATCTCCACCTCGCCTGGTGCCGCCGCTTTCAGTAAAACCGAGGTACATTTCGCGTTTTGCAGACTGGTAGCGCATACGCGACTAGGTGTTGAGTATTACGTCATTCCACAAAGCACACTATTAGGACAGTCGTGTCGTAAAAGCGAATGAGGCCGAGTGTTGGTTGAGGCGTGCGAGTAATAAGCAGAAGATCGAAGGTTCACATCCCCGCGTGCAGTATCTCGGAACGCAAGTGAGGTGAAAGTAATACCTAATGCATGTTTACCACCGCATTTTCGACAAAGAAAAACAAGATGTAAATATTCATTTAAACCTCCGATAAGCACTGACCAAGGCTGGGAATGATGAAGATAAGCTTCGATAATTAAATCAACTGCCAACCATCCAACAAGCTCTAGATCAAAATTTTGTGGGCATCTTATAGGTTTGTTTCTAGTTCTAAACGTGGCATCCCGTTTTTGATACAGCTGGTTATATTTAAAAGTTTAAAACATCGTGATTCCAGTTATAATCCACACTAACTATGTATAATTATTATATGCACATATGGATTGAAATAAATGAAGTCGCCGTTAAACTTAAGCTGTCCGGTTAAACTGCAGGGATTGATTAAACAATTCCCTGGCTAGCGGCGCCGCTGGCTGAATGGTAGTGGATAAATCCCTTCCTGGAAGTGATCACATCGATTACATGCTATTGTTCGCAACGGCAACACCGACCGTTTAATAAACGGAACTAACTGTGCGTTCAGAGATAACCATTGTGGGCTCCTTTACAATCCTATGTAATTATCGGATTTTCTGTAAATGGGATTTCTTATATGTCAAGGAGATACACTGAAGAGCAATGAAAACGGGTCATTTCATACGCAATTTCCCAAACAAAGTAACCCGTATCCTTGACTGAAAATTAAAATGTGTTTTTATGTAGGTCGAGGTGACGGTGACTGCCCCGTCGCGCCGGCCGGTGACCGCCCGTGTGCTGGACGTCTCGGAGCGCCCCGGCGTCTACAGAATAGAGTTCACGCCTGAAGAAGTCGGCACTCACCTTATTGATGTAAACATACTTGAATACTTAATATGTATATTGAAAAAAAGAGGCTTTCTTTATGACCCTCATTTATGAAGAACCTCTTTAGGGTTCGAATCTCTGAAAAATTTTTCTTTGTGCACGTTTATAAAATTTGGAACTCATATTACCTACTCCCGGTTTTTAACCCCATTTGAACGGGTTCGACTTCGCGCTAGGTGTGAGGTTATTCGGACGGTATTTTATTTTATTTTATATTACATATAAACTTTTGTATTGTACAGGTAGCTATTGCAGGAGACAAGTTGGCCGCGGGTCCTTTGGTGGCAAAGGTATACGATGCTAGTCTCATCAAGGTCACGGACATCGGGAATGCTGTAGTCGGCCAACAGTCACAGTTCAGAGGTACCTACATCATTTTTATTTCGTTGAAGTTACACAGATATGTACCTAGGTAGAGTCAGAACAAGCTAAGTTGTCAGCGATTTTAATATCCCAGACGGTGCAAGTGTTATTTTAAACGTCAAACTTGTACGAAATGATGGCGTTTACTTAACACATGCAACGTCTGGGCTATCAAAATCGCTGCCGGTCTGACTCTCTTGAACTTTCATTTTATTTTCAGTGGACGCTAGTGCTGCGGGCGAAGGCCAATTAGAAATTTCAATAAATGAAGGTGAAGTGCCTAACCACGTACAGGTAAGCTATTAAATAATTACCTACGTTGTTAAAATAATGTTAATGAAATAAAATCTTACTAACCTTATCTTTTTCAGGTGGTAGGTGGCGGACGTTGCCTCGTATTTTGGAGACCTGAAACACCAACTCCTCACCGAGTAGATATAAAATTTAATGGGGAACCAGTGCCATCATCGCCGTTCATTTTCAATGTAGCACCAGCACAAAGAGTCACCATTGACACCTCACAAATTGGTGAGTAGGAAAATCATTAACACATATATTATAGGCACTATATCTATCAGTGGCGGCGCATCAAAACATTTGCAAAACATTGCTTTGTTTTATTTTGATGTAGGAAAAGTGCTCAGCTTTTCAACTATCAGCCGGTGGGAATCAAGTTCTATTTTTTATTGTCCGCTTGTATCGCGGGTGCAAGTAGGTACCTACAGTATAAACTATTGAGGTACCTATTACCTAAGTACCTGAGAGTAGAGATGGGTAGGGGTGAGTAAATACTGAGTATTTACTCGGTATTTACTCAAAGCACTCGATAAATACCCGTATTTACTCATTTAGGTGGGTAAAAACGATTGCTTATAAAATATTTAAAAAGTGAGATTTAAGAACAAAATTGTCTTTTATTGAAGAGTGCTAACGTGTATTAACAATATCTATAAAATAAAAAGCATATAGAACGCTCAATTTAGGAAAAAAAGGTAATTATTAGTCAAAGGCAAATTGTGATAATGCATAGTTAACAATTTTGTTTTAAATAAGAAGGTATCTACTTACTTTAAAAATATGGTACTTAAATTCTATCGATGTTCTAGAATCTAGATAACTGCATGTCGCGCAAATGTGCGTGTTTATGCGGCAGTTACGACCTTTTATTAAGGGTTTTTTTTTTTAAACTCAAAAATGGCTCAACCGATGATGTTCAAAATATTGCTTTTTGTACTCTATATTAGATATGAGCGCCGATAGGCATTTAGCCGGCGGCGGCGCGCCGGTCAAAATCGGTCGGCGGCGGCGGCGAATCGGCGGCGTGGCCTTGAAACACCTTTGATTAATGAAAAAAGAATTCAAACCAAAATTTTACCGAATTTACACGTTTTTGCTGTAAGAAAGTTATAAAATAAGTGCATTTTTCAATTGCAAGCAAAATTTATTGAATAAAGGTACGAAAAAAGTTTTATATAGTATAAACGGTATCGAGCGGCATCAGAGGCGGTCTTAATCTTGGCGAGGCCCTGGCCGGAAGATCTTTGCGAGGCCCTTATCTATTGTGCTAAGTAAAAAGTAGCGGATTGACTGTATCAGGGAAACATCTGGTCGACTGTCCAAAGAGCCGAAGTGAGGAAAATCAAGCTCCGTTATTAACCAATATCGACCCAACAAACCGGTTTATGTCAAAAAGTGAGGCCCAAGGCCGAGCTCCACCTAACACCGAAGACCAGATCCCGACGCCTTCCCATCCGAGGCCAGAGGCTGAGCAGCAGGTAAGCATACAGCTTAGAATCGAACGCCAAGTGTGTGAGCTTGGCTGACGGCCGAATGCGCGGAGTGCCGATACGGCGCGCTTCTGTGCGAGGCCGAAGGCCAAGCTGCAAGAGGGCAGAGCTTGGAATTGGTCCAGTGTAAGCAAGACCGAAGGCCGATAAAGACCGTGGCCACAGTGTTAAAGACCTCTGGGGCTCTCCTGTAGGTGCATTCGTGCGAGGCCAAAGGCCGTGCTGCAGTGGAGCTAAGATTGGAGAAGAACCAAGCATTTTAAAAGCGAGGCCAAAAGTTACGCTCCAAACAGGGCCGAAAACTTGCAGGTTCAGATAGCGGCTTACTTCTATGCGAGCGATGCGAGGCCAAAGATTGGTCTACGAGAGAGCAAAGCTTGAAATTTGAACAATGGCCAAGCTTAAAATGAGACCTGATTCCGTTTCCGATGCCTTCCGTGCAAGGCCAACGGCCGGACCTTTGGGCGTGAAAACGCTTAATATCTGAAATTAACCCCCTTTTACACCTTTTTAAGACATTTAAACCATGCTTGCAATAATTGAATTCGCGGTGAATGACGGATGAGCTAGCCAGCTGGCAAAATTAGTCATTTCGTTGCTCTAACACTAGTAGCGCGGTTACCAAACAGAAAAGTTTGAATTTACCATCGATATTTTCTGATTCTGAAAGTAGTAGTATGTAGTATCTAACAAGGTCACGCCGATGCCACGCCGATAGCGCAGCGTCGGCGGCGGCGGCGCGCCGGCGCGGCGTTCATATCTACTCTATATACGGCTAACCTCCCGATATGTTTTCATATTTTTTCTGAACTTTGGTTCTAAAGTTATAGAGAGATAAACATTATTTTGGCCTTTCGAAACGGTTTTTTTCCAAAAATATTCAATTTATCCAAAAATATTCTTAGAAACATTCCAGTTATTTTTAAAGACCCATTAAATGATGTGCAACACGTTGGTGGTTTCTGAATTTTTTTTTGTGACAATTAGTTACATGTATGGAGTGCCCCTCTTAAAAATACATTTCTTACAATTTTGAGTACTTAATCCAGTAGCGGCTTACAAAATACACCTATATTTCAAATTTATGTGCCCCTTTCAGCACTCTAAATAGTTTATACCCACCAATTTGGGTATAAACGAGTAAATACGGGTATATTGAGTAAATACTGAGTATTTACTCGGTATTTACCCGTGAGTAGTTACCCACTACCCATCTCTACCTGAGAGTTATCAATTTATTCCAGCGGGTACCTACAGATATTGATAAAACGAACTCAATAAGTAGGAAGTTACTTAGTTTAAGTTCGTTTTATTGCGAGAAATATTACTAATAAACTAAAGCAGGTAGGTACTTTATCCAAACTTTCTTCTGTTTCTGCACAATTAAGTGACTTTAAATTATTTAAATCTAACATCAGATCAGATGTCTTTTTGAGAAAGGAGTAAAATTTATATCAACTATGATGTTGAAACGCAATTCTCACAAGGCTTAGTAGTGAGTTCAGAAGTTATTATAGGTATCTTATACCGATGGACGTATAGCACAAAAACTAGTATGACGTACGGTTTGCCAACTGGGAACCTATATGAGTATAGTGAGTTATATTTTGAATAGTGTTAATAATTTAACTATTGGTGTTTTATAATAGTCGTATAATACTGGAGAAACAACTTACATTATATGAATTCATTCAATTTGAGATAGAAGAAGATGAATTAAATTTGAAAAGAACTCCATCTATATTATTAACGTTTCCCGCCATAGCTAACTTTTTAATTGATCAGTGCTACCAACTTGTACAATATCGGCGCGCGTTCAAGTTTATTGGCTGATACTAAATCCATGCAAACAACTGAAACAACACACACAGTATTAGTACATTGTAGGAGAGGACGGAAAACCGCTAAAAGATGGACGAGTCCATCTTTAGCGTTTCCGGCCGAGGCATTACATAGTGCTTTTCACGACTACTGCGAGGAAATAAGAAAACATTTGCATAACTATAAGTACTATCCCGCGATTTCTCTGGTAGCAAATTACTAGCCACTGCCTGTGCTGTCTCTTGAATTTCGGTAGGCGTCAGCGTAAGAATATTATTTTCTTCACTAACTCATTTTTATAGCGTGCGTTGATACGTGTTTCTTGTATTTTTTAATTAAACACAATTTACACTATCCAATTCAGTAAGTATTTTCAGATCCCGCCTTTTTTACTTTTTTTATCACTTTTAAGAGGCGTTTTTCTGTTATTTGCTTCAAACCGACTCTAAACTTAGAAGCGTTTTTGTTAAAAAAAAACCACAAACAGCTTATAAAGTAAAAAACGCCTTAAGCGTGAACTGAATGGATAATTGTTAAAAAAAATGAAATGAATGGTTTTGACATTTCTTATTTTTTTTTAAACATGAAATTGGTCCTATAAATAACCTAATTTTATTTTTGAAGGAAAAAGTTGCACCAAAAAAGACCTTTTATTGATTTTTAATCAGATCACACTGAAAACAACAAAATATCAACTTGCGTAATATTTTTGGGCCTGAATTTCCTTATAAAAATTATGTTACTTCGTTTAAACTGATTAAAAATAGGAAACTATTGTATAAATCGAGCTTAGATACCCTCCTTACAGCATAATACGATTCTTATTTCTTCCTAATACGCGCAATGAGTTTTGAGTCATTGAGGTAATCGAACTTGACAACAAAATGGCGGGAACCCTAGCACGTCTTATCTCACTTAAGCCCCCTCCAGACTATGCGCGTGAATCGCGGGCGAAGCACACAAGCAAGGTCGCGTTCACCTACACGAGCTTAGACTGTGTGCGTAGGAACGAGTTTGTTTCATAAGCCCCCTCCAGACTATGCGCGTGAATCGCGGGCGAAGCCGCGAACGCCCGCGATTCACGCGGATAGTCTGGAGGGGGCTATACATTTGATCGCCAGTGTCCGAGGTGTGACACAACTCACAGCAAATGACTGGCTCACAGAAAAAAAAAATGGAAAATCCAGTTTCATACATCAATTACTTACATCCTTAGCTTACATCATAGACATCGGTTACACGCTAATTCTGGCGTCAGTTCAGTCCATCAGTCTGGTCAGACTGACGGGAGAATTATCGTGTAACACGCGGACAGATGGACTGATGGTCTGGACTGATGAAAATTTAAATTTTTAGATAATATTCGTCAGTCCATTTTGAATGACAGAAAACTGATAGGAGACTGATCGTGTAACCTGTTTGTGTCATTCTCGCGTCAGTCACCATATTAAGCCCCCTCCAGACTATGCGCGTGAATCGCGGGCGAAGCCGCGAACGCGAGTGTGGAGTCGCTTTCGCTGTCTACGAAAATCGACTACACACTTGCGTTCGCGGCTTCGCCCGCGATTCACGCGCATAGTCTGGAGGGGGATTTAGAGAAGACTTATGACTGTGTTGCGTTCTGTGTCCAAACGGCGACTGTCAATCGACACCCCATACTATGATAAATTAGGAACGTACTTGTTACCAACATTGAGGCATAGAAATAATCTTATCGAATTAAAATGACTGCTGTTGCATTTTGGTAGCACATACCATACTTGCTTTTAACATAGACGTATTATACTTACTTTTCTTTAGGTTGGTATGATCGGTAGTAAAACGTCAATAACGTCATTTTAAATTGTGAACGTGGAAATACGTGGTTATTTTTTATTGTAATTTTGGTAAAATAACTTTAGCTGTTATTTAAATGGTGGCCAAATCTTTAAGGAAATGTGAAGTTTGTGGTGGGCGTGTAAGAAGACTAACTACGGACGTATTTTTGGCCAGATTTCCACTTGATCGGAACAAGTCGGTAAACTGATGTTTGTATGCAATATTTTCATTTTTTACTTTGAGTCGTTAACAGTTACTAATTTAATTAGTTCGAATTCGTTTTAGTCGTGTACAATCCATGATTAAAACGAAAATATTTTGTGAATGAAGTCTTTTTAAGTAAAAAACTAAGTAACCTAAGACACGAATAGTGTACGACCAATTTATCGATAATCTCTTTATATCAGATGTCGATTATGGGCAAAGCTAACAGGAAATGAGGATTTGGCGTATTTATTTATCTATTCAAAAGCTGAATGGAAACAAGTTCATTTGTGGAAATCATTCTCCATCCAGTGCCTTCAAAAAAAGGGACCAGATTAAAAAAAATGCGCGCGAATTCAGCATATTGTAATATGCCTACTTGAATAATAAACTATGTTATTTTTATCATGTAAAATAAAATTGTTTATATAATTTTTATTTTTTATTTTATTAATCCACGTGATTCTCAAAATGTACTCTTACAGTAGAACAGTAAATACAACAGCACGTATCGCACATTTATCGATGTCGATAAACAGTAGGTACTGGATGTGTCGAGCCCTAGCGTTGTTTTTTTTGTGTTGGTAGTATTGATATAGATTTGGTGTGTTTTTTTTTAACAATTATGGCCTGGATGTGAGTTATTTAAGCCTGTATTTGGTGTGTTGGCACAATGTACGTTCATAATTCGGTTCGAGGCTTGTTCGAGAGTGCCGACTCTGTGTCGTAATTTTATCAGTCTGTTGTCAGTCGGGACTGATCGTGTAACCGTGTCCATTTTCCATCATTCTGGCAAATCTGGCATCAGTCAAAACTCGAATGAACTGATGGACTGAACTGAGGCTCTACCGCGAAACACGTTCGAAGTGTTGCCTCTCTGTCGCACTTGTGAATTCGCACGTAAGTGTGACAGGGAGGCAACACGTCGAACGTGGTTCGCGGTAGGCCCTCTGACGCCAGAATTAGCGTGTAACCGATGTCTATGCTGTAGCGGAGTGTAGCAGTGAGTATTATATTCTTTGGTGTAGCGCTTCAATATTTGTATTGTGAAATTGTGATCATGAAGTTATAAGATGGAGTGAACTGTCACTTTTTTTGCCATACAAAATTTAACCTTATCACCGAGCCAGAAAGACGTTCTTACCAGACTAGAGAAAGCGGTCCACTTGAGATAGCAAAGGTGGGTCGCGGTGTCTCACTCGCACATGTTGTCAATGTTAAAAATATACCATTGTGGTAGTATTTATATCAATATACTACTGAAATTAAATACCTTCTTATATTATTTAAGTGCTATATTTAGAGTAAGGTTCTGATATCTTTTAAGAAATTTGTAAATAATTATGATGTCAATATTATTAACTGATTTAACCAAGCATGTGCACAACAAAAAACCATTAATTTTGATATGGTAGACATTGTAGTAACTTTGAATATTAATTGGTATCCCTAACGTGTGTTGACATGTTATCAAAACACGTGAATGAAAAATTTCTTAAAAATTGTGAATAAATGTTGCGTTAAAGGTTGTAGGAGTGAAAGAATTTCTAATTGTGGAATATTGTTTCACAAGGAAGCCACAATTATTAAGCCCCCTCCAGACTATGCGCGTGATTCGCGGGCGCAGCCGCGAACGCGAGTGTGGCGTCGATTTTGCAGATTGTTCACGCCTTCGCGCCTTGTTCTCCGTTTTTTGTCGGTATTTCGGCCCGCGTCAAAGGAGACGCGAAGCGCGAACTTGCAAGCCTCCACATTGCACACTATTTTGGCTCTTCTGTGGAAAGATAAATATTAATTATATTGTGATTATATTATATTAAGCAGCCATATTTTACGGTTTCACAAGAAAACAAAATGGATAAACAGCTAAATCACGTATGATGCCATAGATAACTAACAGTTAAACTCGATCAGCTGATGCTTTTCCGCCATCTTGCCGCAAACCAAACTGCGAAATCGCCGTGAAGTGTGCGAGTGTGGAGTCATACGTCAACTTCGCGATATGTGCGCTCCGCGACGTCGCGCCGCGATTCACGCACATAGTCTGGAGGGGGCTTTACATTTTGCGATAAAAATACAAATCAACATTGTCAAACTCATTAGGGTGACCATGATGTCGGCACGATGAGAATCAGTGTTAACAATTCTTATTACGTACTTAAAAGTAAGTTTATATGAATAGGTATGTATTTATTTCGGCATGTTTAAATTGGTGAAATGAGAGCCAATACAGAATAAATAATTGCCAAAATTGAAATCCAAAGTCCTTAAACATTACAGACACATTTATACATTGTTATAATAATAAAAAAACACATTGATAATAAAAGAAAAATAGAACTTTATGGTAATTTACTGACTTTTGGGACGATACCAGAAACGTTACTGGGAATTTACCCTCTTTGGAAAATTTACTGGGAACGGCACATCACTAGTTTCTTTACATTTCACGACTCTTCTCTTTTCGCACAGATGGTCTACCACCGTGAACACCGAGGTTCGCAAATTGCGGGCATCTTTTACTTTTACTCCTATAAAGGAGTAATTACAGAGACAGAGAAAGATGCTCGTCAAACGATGCAAACTTCGGTGTCTATGCTCCAGTGACAAGCGTCCTAGTTAAAAACTATAGCAAACGGGCGTAGCGGTCCCACGCGACCCAGTGGCAGTGGCGGATTTGTCCTAAGGCCGAGTAGGCCCGGGCCTAGGCCGGCCAGATATTTTAAGCGGCAGTCTATATGATGGGTACTGAGAAAGGGGCGGCTAGTGCTTGCTATGAAGGGCCTGGGACCTAACGCGGAAAAGACTGTAAAAAGCTCTCAGGACATTGGGGGTGTCCTGAGAGCCTACCCCGAGCCGCTTTCGACGTGTTGCCTCTTTGTAGCACTTTCGTACGTAAGTGTGACAGAGGGGCGACACGTCGAACGCGGTTCGCGGTAGACCCTCTGGTTCTGTCAGCATATCTGTCTCTCTATCTCTCTCACTCATACCCGTATTCTTGACAGACGTTACGGCGGACCACCTTACTGAGGATCGACCATGTTCGTGGTCCAGCATCTACGCCTATTAATAACAGTTTTTAGAACAACTAAATTAAGTACCTAAGGTTGTGTGAAGCATTGTACAGAAGAGAAAAAAAAAACTATATCCATCCCTTTTTAGGCCATAATACTAGTACAGCGAAAAGACAGTATGATTCTTTATAACTAATATAACTATGCACGAATAAGAAAAGATCCTGGCCAAACTATATATACAAAGGTTATCCTAATATCCCACATACATATGACTTATGGTCACCCTAATTAAAAAGAGATGCAACGGCCCACCCTGACTTCTCATGTTGACACACTTTTTGGCTAATGTACACTATCCGGTTTACTCTCTAGGTCCGTGATTGTGATTGCGTGGAATAAGCGTAACTATGTAACACATTAGTGCATCGTGGACTAAAATATGTGAAACGTCATTGTCACACAGCTATCAATGCTGTCATTTTTGTTGTCAATCAAACGACTCCAACACACCTCCAACAATATTAATTTGCTTGCGCTTATTTCCTAATCCTAATTGATTCATGAGTCATGAGTCCTTCAGCGACATATTGATAAATTTATGGGCGTCGATAGTCAAGTTTTGTTTTAAAAATAATGATGCTACACTGTGTTGTACATGACCTCGGTAAATTAGCCAGGTAAGATGCTTAACAAACTTAGGTGAATAAACATATGATTTAGGTTTCTTTTTTAATCGCTAAGTTAGTAGGGATCCCTAAATCGGCAGCAATTTCGTGGTGGAACAGAGGTCTGATGAATCAGTACAATTAATTATAAGGAAGATAGACAATTAAGGTGCAAATAAACGTTATCGGAAATTGGCTATATCTACCAATTCTTTGAAGTAATTATAAGCTTGTCTACTCTCAGCTAGATTACATTTTCATACCTACTAATTTTATGTCGTAGAACTGATCCCCGTTGGAGAAGTGGCATCATGCTCAGTGCGCGTGGAAGGCTCAGCTGGCGGAGAGCTAATAGTGACGGTTCGCGGTCCGCGGGCCGAAGTGCCTGTGCGGCTCACTGGTGACGCAGTCTCCGGGCTACTAGCGAGCTTTACGCCGCGACATGTGGGCCCACATACCTTGACAGCACATTACAATAACCAGCCAGTGCCTGTAAGTACTTCCTTAACATTAATTATAGTTGTTGACATTATTTATCCCTTTCTGTCTTTTAGACATTTTAGTATGTTAGATAGAGACAAAATTTACAGAGGTTTTGCTAAGTTGTATGAATAAAGGGGCGGTAGCATAACATGAACTAATCTAGCCATGGGCGTAGTTACTTCTGTGAGGTCTTTTTCTTTCAATTTGTATTTCCAAGATAATAAAAGTGTGGGGCCAGGTACCTATACCACCAATAAGGGGGATAGAGTTAGACCAAGATAAGTCTGCAACGATTTTGATAGTACATGCTTTGCAAGTGTTATTTAAGGTATATCTGGGTAAGATCAGATGGAGGGTAAGACCATATGATCAAAATTTGCTCAGGTAAATTTGCTTCTTGTAGCCCATCAGCTGTTCTATAAGCCCTGTAAGTCTTGGCGATGGTTTTAGGGACACTCTGCGGTGCATCCAAAACCCGGAACACTGCAAATGATAGAGATAATGGTTGTTAACAGGGTACCCCATTCATCTGTAAAGCCTATGACGGCAAGTTAGTGAGTGTGAATGGAGGGTCATCAGCTCGCGTTGGTGTCCCGGTTCAACTAGCAGTGGACGCAGCACAAGCCGGAGAGGGCAACTTGGAGATCACTGTTGCCGCTCGAGGATTGAACATACCAACTCAAGTACACCCACAGGTATGTTTCTGCACTCTCATTGCTTATTTGCTTTGATGATTTGAAATAATAATGTTTTTTCTTTGTTTTAGGGCAATGCTAGATTTACAGTTTCATTTACTCCAACTGAGGCTTGTGACCATGTAGTTAATGTGTCTTTTAATAAGGTATGTATGTGTGGATTCATATTCAATTTATTTAAAAACACAAAATATTTACAGGAATATAACCTAAGTCATTATATTTCTTATATGTAAAGTCAATTATATGGAAAACAATAATAATCGAATGGAATAGCATCATAAAGATATATTAGGTATATTAGAGTACAGTAGATATATTAACCAACCAACCAACCAACCAGAGCAAGTGACGCCGCAACAGAAAACTGTGTCACGAAAATGATTTTTTAGTATTTAAGTTTTTTATAATTGTATATATATGTTCGTTTGTAAGGTATGTATCTATGGGCCTTAGTAGCCTGAAAATAAATGCTTTGATTGATTGATTGATATTAGCTCGCACATAGATTTTTATGGCTGCCATCTTGTGGGCTGCTTTGGAAACATAAACTTCACATTTACGCCTCGCGCCAAAAATCTGAAGGCTGCTAGGCAGCATAGGCTGCCCCTTAAATATCATGCACGCTCCCTAGATAGTTGTTGATTTGAGTTGCTACACCTATACCTAATTGTACCTAAGTGTATTGGCCTAAGTGTACTTAAGTCTTTTATACTATAAAGCCCAAAACTAAGTTATGTATGTCCAAAACACAGAAAACCGGTCTGTGGTCCAAAAACAAAATTAAATTTTCCTAAATAATTTTTAGTGAAGTAACAGCATAGAGTTACAATTAGTATAGTGATAAAATTTAATGGTAGAGCCGGTAGATGACTGAACGACATGCTCTTATGGAACTTTCACTAGGAGTAGCAGCAGTATTGTTTGTTCTTGTCACAGTCTCAATTTTTTTTGTTCCCCACCGTCAATTTAGTATGGTGGGTAACAAATATCCCGACCAAATTACGTAGGTGGTGTTTGTTATGTTGTCAAGAATGTTAAGACGCGTTTTTATTCTTGTCGCATTTCGTATGTTCTGTTCCTCACGGGCGCGCGCGTGTAGCACATCTAAGGTAATTTAGGGTAAGAGCACAGTTTATTTTGCTCGGGACAAGAGAAAAAGTATGAGGTTTCCCTACAAGTGTTTTTCTTGCCCCAGTGGTCTTCTTACCCCATCTGACATTAAAGAAAATAATTATACTAGATGTATGAGTAACGTAATGATAGAATTATACCTACATCTGATGTAATGTTATTGTTTATTCAGGCTTCATTAAAACAATGGCACAGCAAGATGCAATTCAATAATAATACAATTGAAATATCACATCAGTTATAATTAATAATTCAGCAGACATGCCACGAGCAGGTGGCGTGTATCTTTAGATTCTACACCAAATATATGAAAGCATAAAACACGATTTTTAAGTTGTTTGCCATAACATAGCTTGTTGTTGAAAATTGCTAGCCAGCGCATGAGCGCAGTATGAAGTTGTTTGTATTGAGTGCTTACAGTTTGCATTGTGCGCGCGTGGAATTAAAACATGGACATTCTTCACATTACATACGTACATACAATTCTGCTTACAATACACATCTCTTGTTTTACAACATCTGTGTCTCAGCTTTTATAAACGCGTGATTTGTAAAAATAATCGCCACTGTATGGTCGGTCGGTGTAGATGCGAGTGCCAGGCTGCCCACTGATCGTGGAGGTGTCGGAGGGCAGCGGCGGCGGCGCGCGCGTCACACTGCCCGGGCCCGCGCCGCTGCACCAGCCCGCCGCGCTCACGCTGCACCACCCCAGCGCCACGCTCGACCAGATAGAGGTCAATGTTGAGGGTCAGTACCTACTATATCCCCACCCCGCAGTGCACACTATACAGGGTGATCATCACGTAATCGGATAGCTTTTTCGAATTCGTTGCTGAGCACTAATGCTATAATGGCTACTCTTGTTACTCTTTGTTTAGTGATATTTTAGTCAAATTTGTTGCTAAATCATGGTAATATAATATGGAACTAACACTTTGTTAAGGCGCAAACTTATTACATTTATTTTATTCTGCTAATATCTAGGAAGATCACCCCAAGTAATTAATTTAAATGGTAGAAAATAAATTAGAGGTGGTTAGAATGTGTGGCTTATAATTAGATGATATGTCCGATATCTCGTGTCACACTAAGTGTTTCCTATTCCTATAAGATCATGTTATGCTTCAAACTGTTTGGTTATCTTTTTGCAGGCCAGTTTAAATATATATGAAAGAATAAAAAAGAAAAAATATCATTTGGATCATCTTCTGACTCAAACGAAACGGAATTTTGCTCCGAGGGGAAAGATTCAGAATAAACTTAAGATGCTTTGCAGTACTAACAACCTAAGTCCAACCACCTCTTAACTCCGCATTATGTGTTTATTATTATCACTTATCACTAATCAATTAACCCGCTTCATAATTCGATTAGCACATTCTATTTAAAGTATATATTTAGAATAAATAAAATATAAGTAGTCAAAGTTAAAAGTTTGGTCGTAGTAACCGTAAAAGACCTATAAGAAGAGATTGATTTACATCGAGCATCTTTAAATAACCTGATGCCGTTATAAATAGTAAATACATTGTAACAATCATTGTCGAAAAAGCTCATCCGCTTCGCCCTAACTCTTAACACGGTAGGAGGGAAGATGAGAGGGGGGTAGAGAGGGAGTTAGGGCGAGGCGTTGAGCTGAGCGGTGCGGGGGCGCAGGTCCGAACGGCGCGTCGGTGCCAGCAGCGGTAGCGGCGGCGGGCGCCGGCGTGTTCCGCGCCGAGTTCGTGCCGCGCGCCGTCGGCGAGCACCGCCTCAACGTGCTCGTCGATTCCACGCCCATCCCGGCTAGCCCATTCCACTTAAAGGTAACTCTAATATACAGCCCTTTAAATTATTCGAACATAATCCAATGTAATATCAATAATAATTTGGAAATTATTAATACCGATATATTTGTTATAATATTAAGTAACTGTTATTCTAAGTCCCCGGGTCCTTACGATGCCACTTGCAGAACGATGTCAGCAGAGCATGCTTATTCAAGATAGATAGGTCATTTATTTATTTATTTATTTAAACTTTATTGCACAAAGTATATACAAAAATGTACAAATGGCGGACTTAATGCCAAATGGCATTCTCTACCAGTCAACCATAGGGCCAAACAGACATCTACAATTGGTGCAGAGAGAGAAATATACCTATTCAGTGAATATAAAAAAAGCAAACTATACATATAAACTACATAAATAAATAAAATATATATAAACTACTACATATTTATACAATACATACTATAAATATAATAATGATGGATATTATTCGAACTCTTGTTTTAGCAAATGCTTACGCAACAACCGCTTAAAAGAAAACTTACTTGGAGCTTGTCTAATATTTAGAGGGAGTGAATTCCAAAGACGACTAGCCTGGACGGCGAAAGAATTAGTCATAAAACCAGTACGGTGAGAAGGTATGGTCAGTTTGAGAACGCGGGAGGTACGCAGCTCACATCCTGGACGAGGAGTATCGAAGACGAATTTACTTTTGAGATATCCAGGAGCAGAAGGCTCAAACAGGATCGAAAATAGGATACAAAGGATCCGAAAGGACCTACGACGACGGATGGAGAGCCAGTTGAGCTGCCGGCGATAAAAGGAGACATGATCGTATTTACGAAGTCCAAATATAAATCTAATACAGTTATTGAGTAGACGGTCTAGTTTATTGAGTGATTCCTGAGTGGCATTAGTAGTACACACATCCCCGTAATCAGTTATTGGTAACACTAAGGACTGCAGTAACATTTTTTTCGTGCTTACAGGCAGAAAGTTTTTAAATTTATATAGAGTTCTAAGTGTACCTGTGACCTTCCGACTTGTCTCCGAGAGCTGACCAGACCAGGAAAGGTTGGAATCTAAAACTAATCCGAGATTCTTAACCCGACTGCTCACCGGAATTACAGTATCCTCAAAAAGGATCGGAGCAACAGGTACTGTACTCAACCTAGACATTTGCCACTGGCTACCTAAAATTATGGCTTGGCATTTAGCTGGATTTACACAAATGCCAAAGCTAGCAGACCACTCGGCGATGTAATCCAAGTCAGCATTTATTGATGAGATAGCCGTGTTTATATCTTCCACGCCAACTTGCGCGTACAGCTGAAGATCGTCTGCGTACAAATGGTAAGAGCATCGAATCTTGGCGGTAATAAGATTAATAAAAATTGAAAAGAGAAAAGGAGAGAGAATACCGCCTTGAGGTACTCCAGTACTCAGTTCAGACCAATCAGATAACGAGCGGCTGGCACGGACTGCCTGGGCTCTATCGGAAAGATATGAAAAGAACCACTTTGTGGCATCTGAAGAAACCTGCAAATGAGTAAGAGTAGCCAAAAGTAGGTCATGGTCTACCGCATTAAAGGCGTTGGAGAAATCTATCAGCACTAACACCGTAACTTTGGAAGATTCCATACCGAGTCTTATGTCCTCTGTAACTTTAAGTAGAGCGGTGGTGGTGCTGTGTCCAGACCGGAAACCAGACTGCAGCGGTGAAAGGAGACTGTTGCTATGAACAAAGTGTGAGATCTGTTTGTGGGCCGCGGCCTCCAGTATTTTGGACAGAAACGGGAGAATAGATATGGGACGAAAGTGGCTAAGTGAGCTCGGATTATTAATTTTGGGGAGTGGGATGACAAACGCCTTACGCCAGCATGATGGGAAAACGCCAGTGAGTAGAGAAGTATTGACTATGTGAGCAATAACTGGCAAGACGCTGTCCAGAATGTGAATAATCATAAGACGACTGACATTATCATGGCCAACGGCCTTAGATTTAATTGATACTATAATTTTGCGGATTTCTTCAATGGCGACAGGAGAAAAAGTAAAAGGAACGATATCTGGAGAAGTAAAAGAGGCAATGAGAGATAAAGTTTTGAATTTAATTAATGGATTGAGAGTTGATGTTTTAGAAAAATGCGAATTTAACTGGTTTAATGTAAAAGAAGAAGAATCTATATCAGGTTTACCTTTACCAATGCCAAGCGATCTCAAAAATTTCCAGGTGTCAGCAAGGGATGAGTTCAAGACATTTTCGTGGATATGCCGACGCTTTGCTGCCCTTACCGTTTGGTTACAGCGGTTTCTAGCAGCTTTAAAAAGACCCCAGTTACCCTCACTCCGATCCTTCTTGTATTTACGAAACGCTTTATCCCGTTTAGCCATCGCCATCCGAACATCCCTTGTGATCCAAGGAGCAGGCGGTCGCCTCAGTCTCACTGCGCGAACCGGCGCGTGTGCATCAAATAACTTTAAGAGAGAGGAGTTAAAATTGGCTACTTTCTCATCTACAGTTGATGCACCCAACGCCCAATCAAAAGATTTATATCAAGTCGGGCAAAGCTCCGCAAATGTACGACTACCGGTTTTGGTTTGGGTGGCTTGACTTTATATGTTAAGAAAATCAAATCGTGGCGTGAGAAGCCCGGTGCCAGAAACTGGCCAGAGTTAATGACGTTATCTAACGACGATGTCAGAATCACGTCCAGCCATGTATCAGGGGAGTCAGAATTGCGGTGCGTAGCCTGCAAGGGCACTAAGGAAAAATCTGCCGCTTCAACAATAGATCTTAGATGCCGTGATCTGGATGTGTCCCTCAGCAAGTCTGTGTTAAGGTCGCCCATAATTATGTGATGTGTGCACTCTGAACCTACATCCGACAGAAGGTCTTCAAATGCTGCAAAATAGTCAATAGTGGGTGGACAGTATATCACGCCCAGAATTATGCTCACACCGTGCAACTTTATTTCAAGTATTAGATTTTCCATTGTACTGGAGTGGAGAGAGGGAGAAGACTTAATAACTTTGTACGGAATGTCTGCGCGCAAATATATGGCCACTCCACCACCCCGCTTACCGGTACGGTCATTTCGCAACAGGACAAACCCGGGAAGGCTGCAAGAAGTCGAAAGGACATTGGGTTTAAGCCAACTTTCACTAATGAGAATCGCATGAGCATCGCATGAAGAAAAGGTATCAAAGAAATCTGAAAAGTGACTGCAAATGCTCTGTGCATTAATGTGGCAAACGTTAAAGAAATTAGGATATTTTTGGAATTCACACCTCATCAATGAACCAAGAGTACACGGCTCAATTGGCTCATCGGTCGAGTGAAAAGAAGTAGATGAGTCGCAAGCAGAGTAAAAAGATTCATCGGATCCATCAATAGACATATGTATATATATATATTTATATATAAATATAATAGAGTCTGGCTACTGAAATATTACACAAATGTTTGGCGGGAAATTCAAAAAATCTTGGGCTGGTCACACTTTGTGTAGAAGGAATTATAGTTTTGATACTAGAAAATATTTTTGATTTTCTGTGAACACGTAGGGTACCTAAGGATATAAGTTAAATATACGTTGACGTGCACTCAAAGCAGCTCACATAATTTCTACCACTATGTAAAGTACAGTCAACCATCAGTCAACGATAAACACATATGTTAACACTTTCTCACCATATACCATTGTAACAAGGCGAAAAATGAAATGTAGTTTAAATAAGACCTAGCTCGATAATACCGTAATATTAATCCATCACCAAAAAAATACATAAGTACTATACCAAATATGCTAAATGCTAAGTATCAAAATATTTATAGAGCACCAACCTCCTAATTTGTTTACATTTGTTTAGGAGTTGTAAACATTGCAGTTTTTCGTTATACAACGCTACATGTCGACTTCGCACATTGTCGTAATTATTTAAGAGCTTCAATAATAGTTTGCGAACCTCACTCAGTATAGACATTATTAATATTATTTGAAATAAACCCCTTATAAACCGCAAACAATTTGAATGAATGACATAAATTGACAACTGACTTATAGCTTTTTTTTTAAATCATAGACAATTAGTGATACAATAACGAAATATCTGTCAACAATTTTTGGCTAGCCAGACTCTATAATAGTGTATATAAAATAATAATAATAACTAATACTAAACTAGAATACGGGCCCGTTTAGCCCGCCGGTCGACCAAACATAACACATACAACAATGTATAAACAAAACACCAGATTTTATACAAAGTTATAACTTATAACAGCAGTAAGCATAAAAAAAAGGAATATATAAAACTACAGTGATACATTTAAAGAATAAACAAACATTACCAAATGATTAACTGAACTACGTGAAACGGAATGTGCGGCACTATTTGACATTTGTGGCTTGACACTGTCACTGTCAATAAATTGTAGCTGTCATTAGGTCATTTGCGGGCCATCAAAACAGATTTGCCAGAAAAAAATAAAACTTGAAAATCTAAATAACTCAACTTATGCTGCTAAGTCGACGACGTAAAAAATAGTCAGAATCGGGTCTTTACGATGGCACGTGCAGGACGACGTCAGCAGACCATGCAGATTCAAGATAGATAGGTCATTTGCGGGCGATCAAAACAGTTTTTCTGGAAAAAATAAACTTGAAAATCTGAATAGCTCAACTTATGCTCCTAAGTCGATGGCTG
The DNA here is from genome assembly GCF_910591565.1 of Cydia splendana. Taxonomy (NCBI): domain Eukaryota; kingdom Metazoa; phylum Arthropoda; class Insecta; order Lepidoptera; family Tortricidae; genus Cydia; species Cydia splendana. The sequence continues at coordinate 14,572,758 of NC_085987.1, read as the reverse complement.
AAAAAAATAGTCATAATCGGGTCCTTACGATGCCACTTGCAGAACGATGTCTGCAGACTATGCTATTTCAAGATAGACAGGTCATTTGCGGGCGTTCAAACCAGATTTACCGGTAAAAAATAAAACTGGAAAATCTGAATAACTCAAATTATGCTCTTAAGTCGAAGGCTGAAAAAAATACTCAGAATCGGGTCCATACGATGCCACTTGCAGGACAACGTCAGCAGACCATACTGATTCAAGATAGATAGGTCATTTGCGGGCGTCACAAAACAAATTAGGCACATTACTTGCCTCGGCTGGCCCATACGTATGAATTTTTTCGATTTTATTTTTTTATGGCATATCTAATAAGACCCTAACTATTTTAATGCCTAAACAAACGTGAACTAACGTCGCCCAATGACTTCACATAGTTAGTTTGGCAGATTTCGGGGTGGGGTGGTAAGCGTGAAGACAGCCACCCCACTTTGAAAAAAAAAAAGAAGGAATAGGGTCCTAACGATTTTAATGCTTGAACAATTATGGACTAACGAATGTCATGCTATCTAGACCAAAAAAAATTACATATAGTGGTTTGGGGTGGCTAGCGTGAAGACAGCCACCCCCTTTTGTTTAAAAAAAAATTATGTTACAATCGGGTCCTTACAATTTTACCTACTGAACAAACGTGAACTAACGATGAACAAACGATATAGCTATGCCATTTGCGGGCAAACGATATGGGGTGGTCAACTTCACGAGCATCTGACTGTACATCATCCTGATGTTTTATTTTTATAATAATATTTTCATTAATTCTAATATTTATCCATAACATGTTTGAAAATATTCACGATTGTTTCGTTACCTTTCTATTCTCGTATCCATTGTGCTATTGTGAAATTGCTTTTTACAGGTGTATGATGTAACCGCTATAAGAGTAAAAGACGTCGCGCATGGAACAGTCGGAAAGCCTGTTACATTTTTAGGTAAGTTGTTTCTTGTAATAGTAGTAATAATCAGAATATTACCGTGGCCGCTACAAATGTTACCATAACGGCTCGGCCCCGACATTACACGACTGGCGACGGCAGCCGCGACAACCATAAGTGGGAACGAAAGGTCCGATCGCTGCGTCTCGCTCCAACCTAAGGTTAACGCTGCCGCCATCGCAAGTCGCTCAATGTCGTGGCCGAGCCGTAACTTCTATAACAAATATAGCCGCTTTCACGAAAGTCCAAAGGACATTGATATTACCTAATTATGTCTTAAATAGTACATTGTAGGAGAGGACGGAAAACCGCTAAAAGATGGACGAGTCGTTTGAGGGCCGACACGTTAGTGGAGACCCTCAAATAATACGAGTCCATCTTTAGCGTTTCCGGCCGAGGCATTACATAGTGCTTTTCAAGACTACTGCGAGGAAATAAGAAAATATTTGCATAATTATAAGTACTAGCTCGCGATTTCTCTGGTAGCAAATTACTAGCCACTGCCTGTGCTGTCTCTTGAATTTCGGTAGGTGTCAGCGTAAGAATATCATTTTCTTCACTAGAAGAACTCATTTTTATAGGGAGCCTAGATATGTGTTTCTTGTATTTTTTAGTCAAACACAATTTACACTATCCAATTTCAGTAAGTATTTTTAGATCCCGCCTTTTTTACTTTTTTTATCACTTTTAAGAGGCGTTTTTCTGTTATTTGCTTCAAACCGACTCTAAACTTAGAAGTGTTTTTGCTAAAAAAAAACACAAACAGCTACATAAGTAAAAAACGCCTTAAGCGTGAACTGAATGGATAATTGTTAAAAAAAATGAACCGAATGGTTTTGACATTTCCATTTTTTTTTAAACAAGAACTTGGTCCTATAAATAACCTAATTTTATTTTTGAAGGAAAAAGTTGCGCCAAAAAAGACCTTTTATTGATTTTTATGTTTTAAATGATACTCATTGCTGTAGCGAACCGTCACCAATGACAGATGATGATAACAATGAAACATTGTAGTAGTGGTGGTTCAGGTGCTACAGCTACTTTCCAGCTTGGTTTTAGACCATCTATTGCCACATTTCCGAACAGTGGCGTGAAAACATTCTTTCCAGTCTTTTCTTTTACACTTTTGTTTCCAATTCTCAAAAAAAATCGTATTAGTAAACAATGAGATTATTCCTGCAGTGGAAACAATGGCAGCGGGCCCAGGCAATCTGGAGGTGACGGTGAACGGCGGTCGCGTACCGACGGCGGCCGCCGCGCAGGGAGCCCACACTTACGCCATCAGCTTCACCCCGCGCGACCCGCGCCCGCACACCGTCGAGCTCCGTTTCAACGGTGACCATGTCCCAGGTTAGTCTTACTAAGTAGGTACCTATGGCTTTCCATGCAGTGGGTTATGTCTCACCCGGGGTCTGGAGGTGACGTTGCATGGCAGTCATGTGCCGACCGCGGCCGTTGCGCAGGATGCGCTCACTTACGCCATCAGTTTCTCCCGCGCGAGCCGTGACCGCATACCGTCGGGTTGCGCTTCAACGTTGACCACGTCCCAGGTCAGTAAGTATGTACATATATTAGAAGGTATTCTATTCGGAGCAGAGGGAATTTGGAAGTCACTTGATTACGAATCCTAATCTTAACCTACAAGTAAAACAATTGTTAATTCATAGTGTCTTGCCTTTTGCTGATCTTCTATAAAAATTTTATCGTTTTTAGTTTGACTGATGCCGCAGTCTAGCCTAGACTTCTGACTTATGCGATTCGTCACTCTAGACCAGAAAGCGTCAATCACATGCTGAGCTACTAGCCATTTTCTAGTCAAACTGTAAAATGTTAATTCCTTAGAGACCTCAATGAATCGTCAACATTTTTGTCACGTTAATAAGGCTGATTTTCACACCAACAGGCAGTCCGTTCGTGTGCCACGTGTCGGCGCCGGCGCGCGTGATCGGTGCGGGCTCGAGCGAGTCGCCCGACAAGGTGTCGGTGGGCGACGCGTACACGTTCAGCGTGGACTCGCCGGCCTCGCCGCAGGTGGACGTGCTGGGGCCGGCGCGCCGCCCCGTGCCCGTGCAGGTTAGTTAGTCGTCTGATAATCCTGATCGACGCCCGACTAGTATGCTCTTTCAGTCACCTTTAATTGGCAACCGTAAAAGTAACATATAATTGGTAACCGTAAATTTCAGCTGCCTTATGTAGGATTTGATGATTTGATTCTTTTTTCTACAGTTCTGCTACAAATAGAATCTGCTAATACCGTTTTTGGTGTTTTAGGTGTCTGCTGAAGAAACTGTTGGTGAAAACGAACCTAGCAAAAGATACACCATCTCGTTTGTTCCCGTTGATGTCGGCGACCACAGTATCGAGGTGAGATTAAGATGTTTATAGGCATGTTATATGATATACCGCACGCCGTACCGTAATTAGAGTACGCCGAAAGTCCTGGGTAAAAAAATGTTCCTATCTTTTTTTTACCTAGGACTTTCGGCGTACTCTAATTTTAATAGTTCGAAGATCGAATACAGAATTTTCAATATTAGGTAGTGAAATACTTATACTCTTATCATGATCTAGTTTACTGCTTTTAGAAAAACTGGCTTACAATGGCATTCGGGGAAACCTCCTACGTTGGTTTAGTTCGTACCTCTCTAACAGAACCCAAGTCATTGCCCTGAATGGGTTTAGGTCTAACCTCACAACGGTATCTTCTGGGGTAATACAGGGTTCTATTTTGGGTCCCTTGTTGTACATTATTTTTATAAATGACATTAAAGAGTGTTTTAAGAACTGTAGTATTGTAATGTTTGCAGACGACCTAAAAATATTTAAATCAGTTAAATCTCGTGATGACATTCACTTAATTCAAGATGATATCAACAATTTTACCTCGTACTGTCATAAGAATAAACTTCAATTAGCGGGTGATAAATGTTTGCACATGTGTTTTACTAAAAATAAAAAAAGGGCAATTGACACTGAATTTAGGATTGGCAATACGGCCATTACAAAAGTATCGTCTGTACGGGACTTAGGTATATTATTTGACAATAAACTTGATTTTAACAGTCACATTGAACGAATTATCTCTAAAGCATATGAAATGTTAGGATTTGTATTAAGAACAGCAAAAGTTTTTAAAAAATCTTCCACGTACATTCTATTATACAAAGCTCTTGTTAGACCGCATTTGGAATATGCATCAATTGTGTGGAACCCACTTTACTCCAAGTATTCGAACGCAATTGAAATGGTCCAAAAAAAGTTTTTGCGGGCTACACATAGACGCTTAACTGGCAAACGTATGTCCTATTGTAATTTATTAAAACATTATAAGCTACCCTCCCTCGACTCAAGGCGCATGTGTTCTGATATGATGTTTCTCCACAACATCTGCCATGACAGGTACGACTGCTCAGAGCTGCTTGACAACATTTGCTTTAGGGTCCCCTCACGCAGTACCGCCCGCTCTAATGCCTTGTTCGCCGTCCCAACTTGTTCATCTAACGCTGGGATCCGCGCACCTTTGCGCCGCCTTTGCAATACTTACAATAAATTATTCACGGCCGTGGACATTTTCAACACAAACAGAGCACGCTTCCAAAAACAAATTCTTGATATTCTAGCTGTGACAACATAAATTCTTGGTAAATTTAATTTAGCTGGTTTCATTGCATCTTGTCGCTAGTGTGCGTTAGCTTAGTTAAGTTTACCGTAGCATACCTTTACCTATATTATGTAAAGTTCTAAGTGAGAGCGTTTTAGGAGGTAGGTGCACATCTTTTGAACTATATAACTTACCATTAACTATTATGTACTTACTTCTGTTGTTTCTCCAATAAAAAAAATAAAAAAAAATAGTATACTCTAGTCAGGAAATATTAATACATAAGCATTTATCTAACATAAGTAGGGACGGAAAGGTTGTAGATATGTGACAAATCCTTCACATGACGACCCTATCAGGACACCCCACATCACAGTGCTATTGGTTGTAGGTCCGAGCCGGCGCAATGGGCGGGCACGTGGAAGGCAGCCCCTTCCTGGTGAAGGCGTACAGCGCGTCGCGGGTCGCCGTCACCGACATCGCGCCCGGCGTCGTCGGCCGCCCCGTCTCTTTCACCATCAACGCTTCTCATGCCGGTATACAATCCGATTTTACTAAATTTACAGTGTAAACCCAATACTCTGCTTCATAGCAACCGCAGTAAAAATGAGAATGACTAATAATTTTGATATATTAAATATCTTGTTTAATTTGTAGGTGCTGGCAACTTGGAAATAATCGTAGCCGTAAATGGCAGGAACGTTCCAAATTTTGTTCAGAGCGAAGGGAACGCTAGATTCAAGGTAATATATAATATTTTATTATTTTTAGTTGATAACAATAGGTACATTTTCCAACCATGAACTACCTCGACAGAGAAACATAATTCAGTTTATTGTAATATTTATTTATCGCATGGGAAAACTGCACTGTCTGTCTTCGACCAGCCTTAACACCTTCACTGCCAGCGATCCGATAGGCGGGTTATTTGTTCGTTGTTCATGAACACCTTTCGCTACATTATTACAAGAGTAGCGCGTAGCTCGCGCTAGCAGCGAATATGTTAAATATAGCTTAACTTCGCAGATTGATATGTCACTGAATTATTCTAGTTAGTAAGGGCCGGTTGCATTGTTTTCTGTAATCGTAATCATATCCGCTAAAACTTCAAAAAGCCCATTGATTGTGGTTAGTGCAACCTAACCTTTACAATATACTTGTTGTCGTTCAGGTGAACTTCAAGCCGTCGGAGGCGGCGCCGCACACCCTGTCTGTCCGGTTCAACGGGCACGCCGTGCCCGGCTCGCCGTTCACTTGCCCGGTGTCGGCGCCGGCCGCCGCTGCCGACGCGCGCGCCTCCGGGCCCGGACTCGCCTCGACTCCGCGCGGGGAACCCGCCGAAATACACCTCACCGGCTTCCACAGTGAGTATATGAATTGAAGAGATTTTTGACATTTGCCACCGTTCATAAAGCAAGACAAAATGTAATACGTCCAGTGCACAAAACCGTTTCGACTCTTATAAAGGTCATAGAGGTAGAAATAACTCCTTCTTTTCTCTGAGGAGTGTTCATTGGCGTAGAATTAGTCAGTTCATGCGTTACTCGAACTACTTACAAATAGTGGCAAGTGGCTTAATTTCCCCATTACAGATGTCTATTCATTTCGACTTCATGGTTTGAAATAGTTATTAAGATTTATACTTCTACCATATATCAATATCTTGATTGATGTGTTCTTAATCATTTAAAATACCCTTAAATGCTGTGCTCACGTACATATAAATGCCCTGCTATTTACTATTCATATTATCACATTATATTTACATCTATAACTTTCTAGCCGTATCTTCAAGCCATGCCTAAGCGAATTTTAATATGCCTTTCTATATTTATAACTATGTGTCATAGAATCCACCCAAGCTATGTTTCATTCCATGTTTTATTGTATAATTATGAATATTATAAATTTTGTGCTTTTAGTTCTATAATTTGCATACAGCGAGTAGTAGTAGTAAGTCTAGGAAACAATTTTTGACATATTATTGACCAAATACATAGCGTTTACTTAGCGTTTTGCTATGCGTGCTCCTGAAGTTATAAGAAAATCATGTTACTGTGTGCCAAATCGTCTGAACTCTGATCAAAATTTGGCTGCTGCTCACGCGAAGTTATGAGCAAATGAGGGATAATCAAGATAGCGGCCGATATGAGCCGGTATCACCTCCTTCTAACTTGAAAATGCCGGTAAATCCATATATTATTCAATCAATCAACCATTAAATAAAGCAAATTTTATATAAGCTGTTATTTCACTTTATAAAACTCCTATCACTCGTACGTATCTTAAGCCACTGTAATGAATGATTGTAAACAGCGCGATGAACGAAGAACGAAAAATTAAATAACGCAATCGGTATCTCTAAAAGCTCTACCTAAATTCAGCGACATACAGTGATACCGTAAATCAACTTTCGTGCTTCATTTGTCTCCTCATTGACGACAGTTTAAACAACAAACCTTTCATAGATCAAAGCAAAGAATAAAGAACCGAATAATGCATGAGACGAGCTTGCTTATAGCCGGCGAGCCGACGGTGTACGTGTCGGGGCCGGGCGGCAGCGTGGTGCGCCCGCGGCTGTCGGCTCTGGGCGACGGCCGGTACGCGGCGGCCTACACACCCGAGGCCGTGGGCCGCCACAGCGTGCAGGTGTCGTGCGCGGGCCGCCACGTGCCCGGCTCGCCCTTCACGTGCAACGTGTACGACGTGCGTCGCGTGCGCGTCACCGGCCTGGGGCCAGGAGGTTAGTTGTCAAGTGCTTTTAACGTATGCGGAGTGAAATTTGGACAAAGTTTGTATATATAAAATATAAAAACACAAAAATCTATGTAAATAAAAAATATGTGTTGTCAATGTAAAGTCAATATATCTGTCAATCAGTTTGGTAAGTCTCATAAAGATTGGGTGTTTAATTTTGTAATTATGGTAAATCAACAAGAACGCCGTCGTCAAACAGTATGTAATTTCTATAGTCGCCATCCCCTATGGCCGAAATCAAAGGTGGTGGAACATTTTGTGCAAATGGGTGAGAGTCGAAGCACTATTTACAATATTCTGGCGTCCTTTGCCTTGAAGAAAACCACTGCTAGAAAGCCTGGTTCTGGAAACTATTCCAGCTTGAGCAAGGTTTCTGAGAGAGCTCGATTAAAGAAAATTACGGCCGGCCGTGTCGCAAAATCTTATAGAGAGCTCGGAAGAAAATTTAAAACTGACGGCAAAACTGTTAAAAAATATCTTAAAGACATGGGCATCGATAAGCGATTTAGAAAAGTTAAGCCCAGTCTCTGAAAACCAAGAAAACACTCAGAAAGTACGGCTGCGTAAATTAGTCAAAGAAATATTTTACGCTAAAAATAATGACACTTGCGTTATGGATGACGAGTCATATTTCACGTTAGATGGAAACGAGTGGCAAGACTATTTTGAGAACACCAATGGTCCAACCGATGAGAACGTGAAATATGTTGAGCATACAAAATTTCCTAAAAAAGTTTTGCTATGCCTTGCCATCAGTCGACGCGGAATGTCTAAGCCTGTATTCTTTGAGTCAGGTTTAGCTGTGAACGGCGACCGCTACATAGAGCGTTGTTTGCCATTAGTGCGGGATTTCATAAATACGAGTCATAGAGGAGAAAATGTAGTGTTTTGGCCAGACTTAGCCTCAAGCCATTATTCCTAAAAAACCCTTAGCAAAATGGCGGAGTTAAACATCCCATACGTACCGAAGACATCAAATCCACCTAATGTTCCGCAACTTCGCCCTATAGAAGATTTTTGGGCAAATCTAAAGAGGCGAGTATATTGCAATAATTTTCGTCCCAAAAATGTACAGAGTTTGATTCGAAAAATAAAATCGGAGCTGAATAAAATGCCGACATCTGTGTTTTCGACAGCGATGGACAAAGTACCACAGAACTGCCGTAAAGCATCTCGCATGGGAGTAAACTATTTTTTACATTAAGCCTTGATATACAGGGTGGAAAGGCACGACGATCCTTTCCGGAAATGGGAGATAGTTTAGCCTAAGCTCTATATTTTCTCCATAGAAACTATGTTAATATGGGCAACCGTTTCTAAATTATGACCTTTTAAACATCCACGCAAAAAACTACTTTGTTCTAACCCTAACAGGTGACAGGGTCAATGAACTTACTTGTAAACAATCAGTATTCGACAGGAAATTATGCTAATTTGTTGCCATCTAACCATTTTTAGGTCTGCTTACAGCACGGTAAGAATCATTGCAGGATTTTCGCTTTCTTAGTGGTTCCACTTGTTCAATACTTGAATGAAATAGTTATGTTATTCCTTAATATTAATAATACTAACCACAACATTGTTTACAACGACAGTTCAAATGGTGACATTGACAACCACTCAAAAGTACGCAATCGTCTTATAAATATCTCTGGTTTCCTTGACTGATAAAAAGGTTTTAGTTTCTTAACACGTTTCACAAAATTATTTTCGAATAATTGGAAACTATTTAAAATAATAAAAAATTACATGTAGGTTGTGTTAGTTGCACCAAATGAACTTGCAAAAATGAAATACTAAGAATAAATCAAGAATAAATACTTCTTCAATACCAAACTAACAAACCTTCTTGCGTGGTAGGAAATAGACAAGACGTCTGATGTTTGAAATTAAATTTTCATTGAACTATACTTATTGAATGTCATATTCTTCAAATAAAAATGTTAGATGCTCGTGGCTATTTAAATTTGTGGGGCTGTGTAAAAGATATGGTGTACCAAACCAAACGGAATGTGAAACTGCGGACGAAATGAGACAAAGGCTAATTGGTGCTTTCTGCGGAGGATAAATGACGAAGAGCATACACTATATCGCATGTGCATCGACATACTCGGGTACGGGCTGCGGCGGCGTTGTAATACACGGAGGTACATTTGAACACCGTATGTGAAAAGAAGATAGTATTAAATATTGGAAAAAAGTAATTATCTAAGAAAGTAATAAAATTGTTTGTAATATTTTTGCATGCATTTGATTTATTTGACATTTATGCGTCATTCATACATCATTGCGATACTGTCAACGATCGGAAAAAAGTGTAAAGTCTTTCCCGACGGAGATCCTAAGGCCCCATTCGCACGACAGCTTAAAAAGCGTTGCGTTAAAACCCGACGTTGGCGCTTTTTTACCGTTTCCAATATTTGTGTTCATATGAACGCTTAAAAATCACTTGTGAGTCGTACTGCCACGTACGCATCTCAGAAAAGCCATACTTTTTTGCTATTACTACTAATATAGCTTGAATATTTCAGGAATTTGTAAGCATAAGTTGACATTTTTAAGGTGAAACTAATAATAATCTTGACGATTGACACCAAAAATTGACACTTGACAGCCAACTGACAGCAGCGCCGGCGCTTTTTCAACGCTTGTGAGAACAGATACACGGATTTCCGTATGGTCTATTCAGTTTGACGCCAACGCTCAACGCCGAAAATCGAACAGTGCTCGATAAAAAAGCGCCGCGCTTAAAAACCGCCTTCGTGTGAATACATACATGGTTATCCATTTGTGTCATTCAAACGCTTTTTTAACGCGCGTTGAAAAAGCTGCCGTGCGAACGGGGCCTTAATCTAGCCGTCATGTGCACATGCTATAGGGTTATCACCACAGTTAAAAAGTAGTATTTTTGCAATTTTTATTTTTTACTCAATTAACGATTCTTACCATTACCAATAGTCTCTGTATCACTTAAACGACCTAATACTTCCGGGAAGGATCGTCGTGCCTTTCCACCCTGTATACATTATTATAAGAACATAATTATTTTAAAAAATAATGGTGTTCTTTTTATTTAAAACAATATTGACCTTTGTCCAAATTTCACTGCGCATACGTTAACTAGCTCGGTGAGTAGTTTACACACCCGAGTCTGTAGGCAATTTATTTTTATTAAAAAATTGCCATGTGCGTATTTTTTACGTATCATGAATTGGGGTTTCTAAAGAGTTGTTATACTTTACAGAACTGGAAGGCACCCTCGAAGGACTCAGCTTAGAAGAAGGGGCAGAAGAGGAGCGCGGAGTGGAAGTCGGCAAGGCGGTCACATTCAGCGTGGACGCGGCCGGCGCGGGCGAGGGCACGCTGGAGCTGGTCGTGTCCACGCCGTCCACGACTGTCAAGGCTGAGGTCAGTTACAGAGGAGCCCGGAGTGGGAATCGGCAAATCTGTCGCGTTCATCATTCACGCTCGAGCTTATCGTGTTTTGATGTCTCTTAATTAAATGTAAGGTCCCTGCACCACCGTTATTTTTTTTAATATTTAGTATGAATTTGCAGTTTTGTCTATGGTACTAGCAAACATGGACGCAAAATTTGAACCCTTATTCGATACACCTATAAAAGTATGAAATTTTGAAAGTAGGTGAGCTTGTTATTCGTCTTTGGCGTGGTACATTGTGAAGTCCTAATTCTGATGCTATGTGTTTAATGCAGGTGGTGGCAGTAGCGCGTGGTCTATACGACGTGACATTCGTGCCGGTGTCCAGAGAGCCTCACCGCGTGTCCGTCACGTTCAACGAGCAGCCGGTGCCCGGCAGCCCGTTCGTGTGTCGCGTCAGCGAGCCGCACACCTACGTGCAGATCGGTACGATCCCTGAAGCCCTAAATTTGTCAAGGATACAATATAAATCATTTATTCGTTGTTAGATAAATAGATCCATCTGAATAAGTAATACACCCATCAACTTACAGGCGGCATTGCGACAGTGGAAGTGGACGAGAACCTCTCAGACGTGGAGGTGGTGTCGCCGACGGGCGCTCGCGTGGCCGAGGCGCAGATCGAAGACGCGGGCCTGGTCACCTTCCCCGCCAACCGGGTGGGAAGATACTTGGTGCGGAGCGCGAGGGGCCCGGTAGCCGAGGTGGAAGCTCTGGACGCTAACGCCGTCAAAGTGCTGTCTATTGGGGACGCTGTTGCTCACAAACCTGCCATACTCACAGGTAAGTCGAACGACTTTTATAAATTATGAAGTAGGAGAAGTACTGTAGGTCCTACATAGGAGCATGTCTGAACGCTCGATTCTGAACGATTATATTAATTTTTCAAAATGGTAGAGCTATGGGGTATCGCAGCTCACAGAGCCAATAGTATATATTAAGTTGCGACGTTGCTCTATCATCAAGAACAAGACTGTCAGCGTGGAGTTAACATAAGGCAATTATTCCAGTGAGCACAACCAACGCGGGCGCGGGCCGTCTGTCGGGGCGCGTGACGTGCGGCGGGCAGACGGTGCCGCACTCGATGCGGCGGCGCGGCGGCGGCCGGCAGGAGCTAGTGTGGCACCCGGCGCGCGCCGCGCCGCACCGCCTGTCGCTGCTGTGGAGCGGCGCGCCCGTGTCCCGGGAGCCGCTCGTCATCGACGTGCTGCCGGCCAGCCACGGACAAGAGGTACCATGTTCTTGACACTGTTTTAAGGCGTCCGCATCCAAGGGATGCCACTAACATCCGTTATATACATACAGTAGGGTGCGATCAGATTATTATTGGCTACATTGAATCAGTTATGTTCAATTATTATGAAAATATTGACCCATTTTATTGTCTTTAAATTTACTTTGGCTTGAAATAAAATATAATTCTCCCTAAATGAGAGGGCAAACTGTGTGTATGCAGGGTACTGCATACACACAGAGTTGTATGCGCGCGTATGGCGCGTTGGAGTAGGAGGTATCCTACTAGACTCTCACAATCTATTTTGTCGCTCTTAATACATAGAGTACTTTTTGTTCTATGCAGGTATCAGCGTCCGGGCTTGGGCTATACCAGGCGCAGGTTGGCCGCGTGGCGTCGTTCAGCATAGACACGCTGGGCCGGCCGGCGCGCGAGTTCGACGTGGTCGTGTCCGGGCCCGGCTCGCGCGCGCTGCCCGTCCGCTGCTACCAGACCAAGTCGGGACTGCTGCAGGCAGAATACACCATCACAGAAGTCGGCCAGAGCACGATAGGTAACTATGATACTAGACTTGGGTGGGCCGTGTGGCGTCATTCAGTATAGACACGCTGGGTCAGCATGCGCGTGAAATTACATGATCCCGTGATAACTATTGAATGTTATTAATAAATGTATATCCCCACGCAAGCCTATCTAAAAACCGGGATTTATAGGCCCGTGAAATCCAAAATGGAGATACAATAATGTATGTCAAATAATGACCCTTTTGTAATATTCACAGAGGTCCTCCACTTGTCGAAGCCCGTCACTGGCAGTCCGTACACGTGCGAGTCGTTCGACCCCAACAAAGTCATGATGTCTGGGCTGCCCACAGGGAACATCATCACACAGACGCCCGTCAACTTCACAGGTCAGTTATGTTGTAGCGAAACAATTCAAATTATCTATTATTGGATGTACATTGTACTTAGGGTTTCTGGTTTCTCGACCTTTTTAATTTCTCGAGGCACGAGAATTCTCGACCATGATTTCTCGAGTTTCTCGAGTATCTCGAGAAATGTTGAAAGTTCCAAAAAAACACCATGTTAATTTTATTTTTTGCTTTTTTACAAATCAAACTCATAGGAATCGTAGTTGAAATCAATAATCAAACATGGTAAAATTTTTGTCATGTCTTGTAAACAAACACAATATGGTATTTTATCAGGCAACAATATTCAAGCCAATAAATTTTTCACGTCAGCAGCTCGAACAAGGGTACTTTGCTTCTTGCAACCAGTGAGCAAAATGCGATTTTGCTCACTGAGTGAGACAAAATGATATTCAAGTGACCTTTACAGTCAAATGTCATTTCAACATGCGGGGTCTAATACAAGTTCGAAATACTTGGGTTCTATTATCTCTGTCCTTTTCACGCTGTTAGCAAAAAGAAACAGACAAAAAAAATGTTCAAACGACATTCAACGGTATATTGACGGTTTATAATAGACCCCCGAAAAACTTCAGAACACATCGTTCCAAACCACGTACGAGTATGAATTCTTAATAATTAATTAATAAAAATAATGTTTAAGATTTGATAAAAATACTATATTTTAGGTATTTTATTGTACAATTAAAATAATGAACTCAAAAAATACACAGATTATCACGCAAAATTAATTATTTTACTTTTAAGAATTTCTACTATAGTTGACAAATAGGTAGTACGTATCCGCAATTCGGACCGTATCTTACAAAGTTTTTTTTACCAAAAAACGTTGTCGATTGAAATGTCAGTTGTTCGTTATTTCCATATTATTTTACTGAAATTTATTATTACGTTTTGTTTTTGTGTTCGATTGAGGTAATTAAACTTAATTGTTTGTATATCTTAAGAAAACATGAGTGTATAGGTATTAAGTGATGAAGAAGGATTACATTTTTCAAGGTTTCTAATAGATATGTTCTCACTACTCCCGTGAAAAATTTTGTGTACTACACGAGATCAAAGTTATTTACATCTCGTGCGCTTTTGAGTCCCTTACTACGCTATTATAGAATCTTTCGCTTGCACGGGACTCAAAATAAGCACTCAAAGAAATATCAAAGAAAAGAAAAGAAAAGAAAATATTTATTAGTAACATCGTTACAAGTCGGTTTGTAAATTTGCATTTAAAGCATTATATCAAGCTAACATATCATTATTAGTGTATAAATAGCATCAACATTAATGTAGATATTACATTTTGTACATAATAATATATTCCATACATTTATTTATTATTTACTAATTCGTTTACATCATAAAATTGCGCCTGCAGGAGCCATTTTTTAAGTTTATTTTTAAATACATGTGAGGAAGGTGCATCCCTGATACTGACCGGTAGCTTACTGTATATTAGAGGGCCGAGGACGTAGACTGACCGTTTTGATTTCGCGAGCTTTTGGGGCACGGAGGCAAGCTATCCCGCGTTTTTATTGCTACGCAGACTATATTTTGTATTAGCTGATTTAGTTGCAAACTCTTTGCGCGTAAATATTGCCACATTTTGGATTAATAACAAACTTTGATCTCTTGTTGTACAAATAACTATAACTCGATGTGACAAAACTTACAGAAGTTTTACTACGTAATATTAATACTCGTGCTTAATTAACGTAAAAATAAAGCTGCTAAAATTGTGATATTTTGCTAATAGGAATATATCAGGATGATGTGATTTATCAATAGTAATTTAGTTTTATAAAATATGATATTTCGTTTTTCGGTCCTATAATTCGTCTTTTTGGCATTAGAAAGAAGATATAGATCTTGACGTGTCTTTTTATTGAATAGCACATTTGAAAAAATAAATCACGGCAAATATGTAACAATTACAATCATATACATTTACATTATTTTGCTTTCATAAGTAATAGTTACTAATTTTTTAAAGCGTTTTTTGAATAAAAAGACTTCATGAATGTCATGATAGTTCAAAAGTTTCAAAACATGAAAATCGGTTGAAGCTAGAACAATAGGGGACGGGGAAGGGGATCAATGTAGTTTTTTATTTGGTTGGTTAACTACCTAACAAATGTTTTAAGTACCTGTAAATGAAAAAAAAACATTGTTCATATTTATTTAACTACCTAAAGAAATACATTATAGACACATCATGTGTTATACGCGTGTTTTCTTTTTACTTATCACAAGAGATTTATTTCTCGAGTTTCCGAGGCATTGAGTATTTTTTTCCCGTCTCGACTTAGGACAAATTTCTCGAGATTTCTCGCCTCGAGAATTCTCGAGCAGAAACCCTAATTGTACTTTATTGATGATCGAGGCTCCTTCATAGTTTACCGATTAAATTATATGGTGGCTATACCGATTTTTTTATGTAAATGCCTAATTTATTGGAAATTTTCCTGACAGTGGACACAAAGGAAGCCGGCGTAGGCGAGCTGGAAGTAGTCTGCGAAGCCATGGGCGAGAAACGGGTCCGCATCCCTGTAGACATCCGCGAGGACGGACACACGTACCGCGTGCGGCTGCGCGCCACCGTGCCCGCGCACTACCGCATCTACGTCAACTATGGAGGTAGGTTAGAGACACCGAAGCCACGATCGAGCAGCGCGTCCGCATCTCTGTGGATATCCACACGCATGGATACACGTACCGCAAGCGGCTCTTGGAGAAATCTTGCGGGTTAGGATCCCAGCCTCCAGAAAAAGTTTATTTTATTTTCACCAGTAATCCATCGGAACCCACCGACTCATCAGGTCAGCAAAGAGCCGATAATTCGGTATTAAATTCTAGTTCGTTTTTTCGCTAGCTGATATCGAGCTCGAGGTTTTCGAGGGTATAAATACTTTTGATCGCACCACTCGGTTCTCCGTTTAAAATCAATAATTTATTCGTTGTTTATGTCGCAGGTGCGCCGGTCGCCGGCAGCCCTGTGTCGCTGGGCGTGTTGAGCGGGCGCAGCAGCGGCGCGGCGCGCTGCGCGGGCACCGGGCTCGCGCACGCGCACGTCGGCAAGGAGGCCGCCTTCACCATCCACTGCGCCGACCACGCCGCTCCCACCGTGCAGGTGAGTCATGTCAACGATCTTATTCTATTGATATACATAATATATACGTCTTGCGAATTAGACAACACTGCAGTCAGCGGGCCTAGCCGAGTTTCTTGCTGGAATCTTGTCGGCTAGGCTAGGTTTAGCGAACCAGCTAAACTCTCCATAGGTCCGATTTTCACACCATACCTCAGATCAGGTTGAGTTCAAGCCCGGTTGCGGCAGGGACTTGGAATTCTCCTAAGCTACCTTCCCACTATATACCCTGATTGGATAGAAATAGAAACTAAGTCAGGATATAAAAGAAAATTAGAGACGCTAATTAAACAATTGATGACTATCTAAAATTGTAAATAGGTAGTTTAAGATTATATATTTAGAAAGACGCAAACCGGATTATATCTATTGTTGTCTACTCTATAGCAGATATGATAATCTCATATCAAAAACCAGAGATATCCTGGATAACATTAATTATCAGTGTCAATAACAGGACGAGTATCTGTAATTAAGTTTTGGTTATTGTACTTCTATCCCGAGTATTTTGACCTATCAAATAGGTCGGTCCAATGAGGTCCACAGATGCTGCTTAAATCATCTGTAAAGATGTACACGGCCTTATGATGATGATTATACATATACTATTACACAAATATTTTGACAAAATTAACAAAAGGCTGATACTGCAATGCGATTTTGTTTTGTTTTGGCTCCACGAATTAACTGCAGCGTGTGCTGTAAATAAATAGGGGCGAATTAATTTCCGATATTACATGATACATGAGTTTCTGCTATTGCGAATAACTTTCACATGGTAGTACATGTAGTCCCACAGACGTGGTATTGCACACCCGATTTTGTACATAATTTATGAAAAATGTAAAACCCCTGAGGCTTACAGGCATTTGACATTACATAGTGCTGGGAATCAAAGGAATTAACTATTTGGTTACTTGTACGCAGGTTGAAAAGCTAACCGAAGGCAAGGACGAAGACGCGGAGTCGTCCGGCCTGCTGGAGTGTCGCGTGGTGGCGGGCGCGCCGCGCGAGTGGCTCTGCGCGTACATCCCGCTGGTCGTCGGCCTCTACGAAGTGCGGATATTCACCTCCACCGGCCCCTTGCCTGGCAGCCCCTTTTCTGTCAAAGTATGTTTACTAAAACATTCACGTTGTATTTAAGAAGTCTTTTATTTATTAATGCAGATATATCACAGTTATTTGTACTAAGAAGCACTGGGTTTTTTAGTCCGAACAGTCACGGATTGAATGCAATAATAACATATTGATTAAAAAGGACACAAACATGTGAGCAAACATGTATCATCATTTAATTAGTAATTACTGTGTGCGAAAATAGTTCCGTTTCTTAGTGGGTAAAGAAGGTATAAAATATCACGAAGTTATATAAATTAAAGTTGAGGTCACCCTTTAAACTGCAACTTAAAATACGAGTATAACAGTTGTTTACTCTATTTTTGTGAATATCTATATTATTTTTGTAAAGAAAACGTAATTTTATTATAACATGACTTTATTGACTGACGTGTTTATATTTCATCAACTAAACCAAAGAGTACATTTGACAAGTAACTTCAAAGAGACTGAACATACCGCCCACCAAAATACTTATTTTATACTTAAATAGCTTTGACTTACTGTCAAAAAAAAAAAAAACATTAACATAAATAGCAATTAACTCTTGTCACAAACCCTAATGAAATGAAATATTCAACTTAATATACATTTCATGTAAAATAACAACATAACATTTGTAACTGATCATTATTGGTCATGTAATACACATAAAGTACCTAGCTTAGAAGAAACAATTCAATCAGCTTATTGCGATAACAATAAATCCTCTTTATGGTATTGCAAAGTTAACCGCCCACCATGAACCTATAGCGGTCTATGTCATTTTACTTGGCAATAAAATTAATTTGGATAAAGGTCTTTTAATGACATTATCACCTTTACACTGAAGGGTAACAACTCGGACTAAACTGTCCGCCCCCGTATGTAGCTCCTTAATTTTACCCAATAGCCATTTGGCTGGAGGCATATCATCTTCTTTGACAATAACAATATCTCCAATACAGGGAGACTTCACAGTGTCGTGCCACTTATATCGTTGTTGTAAAGTGTTAAGATACTCCACTCTCCACCTACGCCAGAAATCTTGCATTCTATTTTGTATGAACTGCCATCTAGTAAGCAAATTCACATTTCTTTCTTCATAGTTTATCCCAGGTACGTTGATTAACGGTTCGCCAATTAGAAAATGACCCGGTGTTAGTGGATTTAATGTTGCTAATGTTTCGTCCATTTTACACAAAGGTCGAGAATTTAAACACGCTTCGATTTGAGCCAATAATGTTGATATTTCTTCATATGTCGTTTTTGTAGTACTGCTTACTCTATTGAGGTGTTTTTTCATCGATCTCACACCAGCTTCCCACAAACCACCAAAATTTGGTGCTCTTGGTGGAATAAAGTGCCAGGTAGTTCCATCGTTAGCTAGCAGTTCTGCTATTTCACTTGCTATGTTTGTTTTACCTTTGGAAAACATGTCCTTTAATTCTTTGGCTGCTCCTGTAAAATTTGTACCATTATCGCTCCAAAGGTGAGCACAGTGACCTCTCCTGGCAACAAACCTTCTAAATGCTGCGATAAATCCTTGTGCTGTAAGATCTGTAACCGCTTCTAAATGAATAGCTCGCGTAGACATGCAAACGAATAAGCAGATATAACCTTTCGTAGTCTTATAACCTCTCCCTTTCGAAGTCTTCAACTGTACAGGTCCAGCGTAGTCGACACCACTATTCAAGAAGGCGCGATGAGATGTAACCCTTGAAGCAGGAAGCTGACCCATTAATTGTTGTTGTGTTCTTGCTTTGTCTATAATACAGATTTTGCAATTTCTTGTAACTTGTCTTACAGCTGATTTCAAGCTTACTATCCAGTACTTGCTGCGCAGGTATGTCATCATCTGCTGTATGTCACCATGTAATGTTTTTATGTGAGCTTCATTTACTAATAATCTTGTTATGTGTTGTTTACAAGGAATAATTATAGGGTGCTTCTCGTCTTCTGATATTTGTGCATTATTAAGCCGCCCTCCAACTCGTAATAAGTTATTTTCATCTAAGTAAGGTCCGAGACTAATTAAGGAGCTCTTGTTCTTTATTTTACCGTTTTCTTTCAGATCTTCTATTTCTTGATCATAGACCAGGCATTGATAATATTGGATGCATCTGTTTTCGATAGTATTGAGTTCCGCGGCTGTCAAAAACCTTTCTCTATTTGAGCTATGAGTATGATCTAGAAATCTAAAACACCATGCTAAGACTCTCTTCAATTTGGACATAGATGAGAATCTTTCCCAAACTGGGTTGTCATCCAATTTTACATGAAACGTCTTTCTCATCTCGAGGTCAGTACTTGGTATTTTGGTTCTTTCAAAATCTACATTCTCTGATCTAAGCCATTTAGGTCCCGTCCACCATATATCACTGTCCGCCATGTCTCTTGAACTTACACCCCTTGAAGCGAGATCCGCTGGGTTGTCTGCTGACGGAACATGTCTCCATTTGTCTTGGTCAATAAGTTGTATAATGTCGGATACTCTATTACCGACAAATAACTGCCATCGACTTGGTTGAGACTGTAGCCAAGACAACACTACCATTGAATCTGTCCAAGCATATACATTGTCCATCGAAACCTGTAATAAATCTGCCATTTCTCTTAGAAGTTTCGCTGTCAATACCGCAGCACATAACTCTAATCTTGGTATAGTCAATTGTTTCAAAGGTGTTACTTTTGTTTTTGCTGCAAGCATACTAATGTGTATAATATCATTTTCATCTGTCACTCGAAGGTAGACTACACCTGCATATGCAACTGATGATGCATCCGCAAAACCATGAAGTTGAATATCCTTGCTACGAGAAGTTATCTTGATCCAACGTGGTATCTGTATTGATTGAAGTTCACTTAACTCTTCTCGGTAATTTCGCCACTCCTCGACAACTTCGGGTGGCAGTTCATCATCCCAGCTCAGATTATACAACCATAATCGTTGTATCATCACCTTGGCTGTTATTATTACAGGAGCTAACCATCCGAATGGGTCGAACAGACTTGCGACTTCTGATATTATCTGTCTCTTCGTTGTCGGGATTCTAGAATTTGGTAAGTTTACTGTAATTTTGAATACATCCTCTTTTCTATCCCACGTAAGTCCCAATATCTTTATAACCTTGTCTAATTTAATTTCAATTTTGTTCTCAGGTTCTTTACATGTTCTCCCGTTTCGGAGAAACTCGAGCAGCTCTTCAGAGTTACTTGACCATTTCTGCATTTCAAACCCGCCTGCCTTTAACAGACAATTAATATCTTGGCACAGTTTCTTAATTTCAGACTTATCTTCATGTCCGGTCATTAAATCGTCCATGTAGAAACTGTTTTTTACTATCGATGCCGCACGTGGGTAAGTGTGTGCTTCATCATCGGCCAATTGATTGAGTGTCCGAACAGCTAGATAAGGTGCAGCAGCAGTTCCGAATGTAACAGTAAGTAATTTGTAGCTCTCTATTTTTTCAGAAGGTGTATCTCTCCAAACAATCCGCTGTAAGTCTGTGTGTTCGTCTGTCATCCACACCTGTCGGTACATCTTAACAATGTCTCCAATCACACAGATTCTATGAGCTCTCCAGCGAATTACTAGACTTCGTAAGCCCGGTTGCAGTGTGGGCCCTATCATCATAGCGCTGTTTAACGAGATGCCACGAGAGCCTTTCGCTGAAGCGTCAAAAACCACACGAACCTTCGTAGTGTCTCTAGTTTCCTTGACAACAGCATGATGAGGAAGGTACACTGCTGCAGCATCGTCTTCCACTTTAGTTCTCTTCATGTGCCCTAATTCCAGGTATTCATGTATGACCTTTGCGTATTCTTTCTTCAAATGATCATTTTTCTCAAACTTCCTTTCCAGCTGTTTGAATCTCAAGGTTGCTTGCTGTTTGGTCTCTCCACATGATTTCACCGTATCCTCCACACTTTCTTTCAACGGTAAGTGCACTATATATCTTCCAGTGTCATCTCTCGTTGTAGTTGTTTTGTAAATTTCTTCGCATAATTCTTCTTCCTTTGACCATCCCTTCATGTTTGTATAACCTTGTGTTTCAACCTCCCAAAATTTCTTCAAAAGATTGTTGTCTTCTTCTACTTGACGGATAACATGAAAGCTCGCATGTTTGCTAGGTCTGGAAGAAGTTGTATTAGTGTCACCTGTCACAATCCAACCTAGGCGTGTATATTGTGCTACTAAATAGCCCGGTCCCTTCATAAGCCCAGATTCAAGAATTTTGCCATAAACATCTGCACCAAGAAGAATATCAACTCTACCCGGAATATTAAAGGTAGGGTCAGCTAACTTTAACTTTGCATCATCAAGTTGAGGCCACGGTTCACAATTTACTTCCCTAGCTGGTAAACTACGAGTTATAGATTTAAGTACATATGCATTTACCTTGACGACGAAATCGGGCTCATACCTCGACGAGATTTGTAGTTCCACCTTGTTTTTTATGCACACGCTACCTTCTTCAATTCCTGAGACTACTCCGCTAATTGTTGTTTTCTTCAAGTTTAACATCTCGACGACTCGAGCTGCGACGAAGGATATTTCGGATCCTGGGTCAATGAACGCTCGACACATTTGCGGCTGTCCACACTTCGATGCTACATCTACTAACGCTGTAGCTAACATAATGTTTTTCTCAGTTGCGTCTTCATTTGGTCTAACGTGTGCAACTACCTTTGAGTCATCTAAGGTCGTGTCAACTTTATTGTTTTCTTGCATTTCTTCTGTCGGTTTTGAATCTCGATGCAGTAAAGAATGATGACGTCTCTTGCACACTTGGCATGACGACTTCTGTCTACATCGCCACACTGCATGATTGGGTATGAGGCAGTTAAAGCAGAGATTGTTTTCTCGAACAAAGTTGTATCTGTCATCTAATGGTTGCTTTGCAAATTGTTTACAATTGAAAATGTAGTGGTCTGCTTTACAAAATGCACATTGTATCTCTAAACAAGCATCGCTGGCTGTGACATGAAACGTCCTTGGAGCGGCTGGTTTCCAACTCTTGTTATCTGGTTCTACCATTTCTAAAGTTCTAAACCGAGTTTCCAGGAACGACTTCAATCTTTCGACAGTTGGAAACACTGATGAATCTTCGCCATTTATCAACTCTTCCCAATGTTTATGGCTATCAGGGTCCAATTTTGAAACGATGATGTAAATTACAATGGCATCCCATTGAGTTATTGGTAAACCGAGATTTTTGAGAGAATTCAGACATTCTACAGACGTATCGAGCAGTTGTTTCAAAGCAGTGGCTGATTCTTTGACAATTGTCCTCTGGCCAAAAAACCTTTTAAAATGGCAATTTGCGATGTACCTTTTGTTATCGTACCTTTTCTTCAAAATACTCCATGCTTGTTGGTAATTTTCGGCGGTAATTGAAAATTGTCTTAATAGGTATTCTGCGTCACCTTTCAGGTTAACTTTCAGGTAGTGCATGCGTTGCACATCATCTAGCGAGTTATTTTTATGAATTAAGGTGTTAAATAAATCGTGGTAAGATTGCCACTCCGTGTACTCACCGCTGAATGTCGGTATAGTGATTCGGGGTAATTTTATCTCACTGTTTGACGTTTGAATGCCTGAACTATTTTCTATATTGTCCTTTATTTCGGCATTAAATTTCTGCAAAACTGTCTTTAACTCACCCTTATACGTGTAATAACGTTCTTCAAAGGTATCATATAAATCTTCCGTAAAATATGATAATTTGCATTTGTCTTCCTTTGAAACGCCGGTAATCAATCTTTGATGGATGGTTTTGAATTCTTTGTAGTTATTTTCCAATGTTTCTAAACGTCCTTGTACGTATCCTAAAGTAATTCTTTCTTTTGGTGATTTTTTGAAATTCACGTGTGCCTTTTCTGTTATTTCTAAGTTGTCTTGTTGAAGTGCTATAAGACTTATAAGTTTCTCGGCTGTCGACATGTTCGTTGTGAATTTCGAAAAATTTATCTAAAATACGTAAATATAATTTGCACAATTTTTTACGCAACTTCACTGTTTCTCTTTATTTTAATTATCCGGTTCGTTTTGGACCATGTTTACTCTATTTTTGTGAATATCTATATTATTTTTGTAAAGAAAACGTAATTTTATTATAACATGACTTTATTGACTGACTTGTTTATATTTCATCAACTAAACCAAAGAGTACATTTGACAAGTAACTTCAAAGAGACTGAACAACAGTTATACTTAGCGTGGCGACTATTTGTACAGGTCATAGACACATCTGCGATCGTGCCAGTGGGCGGCTGGGGAGCGGACAGCTCGGGCCGCGTGCGCGCGCCGTCCAAGCTCGTGCTCGACACCAGCAACGCGGGCCCCGGCACGCTGGAGTGCTTGCTGGCTGGCCGACACCAACGTAAGTACCTATACAGGTTGTCGCCTTCAGGACGGGTCAAAAGACCAATGATAGAGAACCTTATGATGCCGATTTGACCACTATGTATGTTTAGCAAAAATTAATAGTTTCGGAAGAATCATCTAAATTTGGCCCCATGCTTGATAACCATCAGAACAGTTTTCAGTCAAGTTAGGTTAATACGTAGAGTCTGTTCGGAAAGAGAAGAGTCGTGGAATGTATGGAGCCCAATACATTCCACGAAACTTGTTTCCGCACAGTCTCTAGTAGATTATTGCCTCCTGTCCATAAGATTGTAAGGGCATATTCGACTTACACTCATACTTTTTGAAACAGTCAAGTCCTAAAGTTTGATAGTATGATTCACAAAAAACACAAAACCAATGATTGGTCTGAAACTATTAGTTTTCCCTAAACTTAATTTTTATTACAACATCTTCAGCTTTTGTTGCACATGATTTTCATTAATGAAACATTTCAGGCGTGGAGACAGTGTCGGGTCGGGCCGTTGTGACTCTAACGGCAGCCGAAGGCGTGAGCGGCGAGCAGGAGTTAGAGTTGACGTACAACGGCGCGCTGGTGGGCGGAGCACCGCGACGCGCGCTAGTCGCCTCTGGGAACACGGCGGACCGCGTGACGCTCGCGGGTCGCGGGCTGGCGCACGCCGCGCCGCATACTCCCGCCGTCTTCACTGTTGGTGAGCATACAAACCTACTACCTCTACTAATTTTACAGCAACGGGATTTTAATATCAGGACAAAAGGATTAAAAATGTAATTAAAACAAGTTTAAACTAGAGCTAAAAACGGATGACGATGAACGAACAGATGAACGGCGTCGGCCGATTGCACGTATGCCCTTGCCCGTATAAAAGCTATCTATCAGCAGTGTCAGTACATTATTGAACTCAACTTACAGTCAACACTGTTTGCTAGCTTTGAATACGCCTTAAAATTATTCTGTTTCAGATGGAAGCGCGGCCGGCCCAGGCGCCCCTGAGGCGTCACTAACGTCGGCCGATGGCGAGAACGTGCCGGTGGCGCTGGTGGCGGCCGGGCCGGGGCTCTGGCGCGCCAGCTACACGCCGCGCCGCGCCGGCGACCACCAGCTGAGGGTCACCTGGGCGGGTCGGCTCGTCAAAGGTAGTGAATGCAAAAACAAAGTTTGGGCCACAGGCCAAAAGATGTCTTGGGAGGTTTCGAAATATGAATAATACGTTTATAGCATCTATAGCGATAGGATGAATTCACATTTTAAGTCAGACGTTATTCTACTTATTTGTATAATTCAGTAGCACGAATTGTAAATACAGCTTAGACTGAAACGGATGTATTTCTTGGATTTTGTAGTGATGTATATAAATCTACTGACACAGGTTGTCCGTTGACGGTGAACGTGACAGCGGGCTCGGAGAGCGGCGACGCGTCCCGCGTGGTGTGCTCCGGCGCGGGGCTGGCGGGCGGCGTGGTGGGCCGCGAGATCCGCTCCTGGATCGACACGCGCCGCGCGGGTCCCGGGGAACTCACGGCGCACTGTACCGGCCCCAACAAGGTGGGTACTGAACTTTGCAGGCGTATTTTACTGTGTGGCCTCAACTGTACTTACCTAAAAAAACATCTACTTACGTACGTACGTACGTACTTTATGAAAATTTTCTAAGGGTGGTATTCCATCTGTCCAATATATCGGTCCAATGTCATTGCGTCTCAATCTCTCATTAAAGCAATATGTGAGACAAATACCCTTACAGTTACCTATTTATGTCTTATTTGAATCAATACATTTATTCTTTATTTTTCTGTCCTTAAAAAAATGTCACAGGATTGTTCAGTTCACGTTGTGTTCTCGTTCAGGTGGCGTACTGCGAGTTGTACGAGCACGGCGACGGCACGTTCACGCTGAATGTGAAGCCGGCTGAAGCGGGCCGGCACGTGCTCAGCGTGCAGTTCGCCGGCGACCACGTGCCCGGCTCGCCGTTCGTGCTCAAGGTCGCCGGAGCGCCCGACCCTTCCAAGGTACGCACTAGTAACCCCTCGGCATACTAACTCCCAAACAGTGGCAGCTCACTTAAAGCCAGTGTACAAATATTCACTTGAACTACATCGGTATAAAGTATAGTTCGTTTTTTTAGCATTAGAAATAAGGTAAACAATCTTTATGTCTTTTAATTGAAAAACACATTTTAAAAATAAGTTACGGCAAATCTGTAACAGTTATGAATCTAATACGATCATTTATATTCTTCTGCTTTCATAAGTAATAGGTACTGATTTTTAAAAAGCGTTTTTCAATTAAAAGACATGTCAAGATCGCTTACCTTCTTTTAAGTTCTTTCTTCTTCTTCTTCCTCGCGTTATCCCGGCATTCTGCCACAGCTCATGGGAGCCTGGGGTCCGCTTGACAACTAATCCCATGATTTGACGTAGGCACTAGTTTTTACGACGTGGGAGGACAACTTTATTTGGGGCCTTTGCTGTACCTAATAAACTTTTGATAATACCTGTGGGTTTTCAATAATACTGATACAGAATATTGGACGATATTTATTGCATACGCTCTTTTTGCACTTTGTACAAATAATGTGTTATGAAGTAGTTCTGAATTAAGCAACAATTCGTGTTATCAGGTCCGCGTGTACGGACCGGGCGTGGAGCCGGGCGTGCTGGCGACGTTCCAGTCGCGGTTCCTGTGCGACACGCGCGGCGCCGGCGCCGGCCAGCTCACCGTGCGCGTGCGCGGCCCCAAAGGCGCCTTCCGCGTCGAGATGCAGCGCGAGAGTCAGAAGGACCGCACTATTCTCTGCAAGGTGAGCCCATAATATTATAGAGTAAACAATCTAAACTTATGGCCGCATTACAGCTTTCTAAAATTGGTGACTAAAATAATTGAGATACAGGTACCATCAATTTATAAAATCCAAAATTAAAACATTTATTTTGTAGGTAAGTAGGTCCGGTCCACAAGGGCTCTTTCAAAGGCCAATACAGCATTTACAGTGACATGAAAAATACATATTGACAGTGCATTTTCAGCTTATTAGATTTTTTTGATTAGAGGAAGATATCTTAAGAGACACTTGGACACATTCAAAATATCCAACTATATAAACAACGAGGCTGGAAGTTTCTATTCCTAACTTAAAAACCGAATAATGACACACTGTCACTTTGTCGAATTCAAATATTCAGGATGATATGATGTCACCGATGCTGTCATCGGTAACTTTGAAGAAACGTAATGGCATAAATAATGAACAATTATTAAAACTCATTAATTCATTATACTAATATAAAATAACACATATGAGAAGCAAATCTCTCTAAACTTCGTTTTATCAGCATTAGAAAAAGCGTAACCAATCATGACGTGCATTTTTAATGAAAAACACTTGAAAAATAAGTCACAGCAAGTATTATATGTAAAAATTATATAGCATATACTTAGGGCATACTGATAATTCCTGGAACTGGCTACTTAGAAAACGAAAATTAAAAAAACAATTATAGAGTTTGAAAAAGGCACACTCTATATTACTTTTTAATTTGTGAGACTGTCATTTGTTTTTTCATCGTGACGTTGGGTTGAAATTCATGTGTCGTTGTTGCAATGAATTTAAGTCGTGAACATTTTCGAAGCATGATTTTTTACGATTTTCGATGTGGTTTAACTCAGCAAGAAAGTTGTCAAAGACTTCAATTAGCATGTGGCGATGAAGCCCCATCTCGCAGCTCTGTTTATTCGTGGTTTAGTGAGTTTAGACGAGGAAGTGACGATCTCCATGACCATGAACGTGAAGGCCGGCCGGCGACAACGGTTACCGATTGTAATATTGATACTGTATGACAACTAATTGAAACTGACAAAAAAATTACCTGTCAGCAAATTCGTACTACCTTAGGCATTGGAATGAGTCAGGTGCAAAAGATACTGCATTTGCACCTTAAGGTTCGGAAACTTTGTACGCGATGGATACCTCACGATTTGACGGAAGACCAGAAACGACTGCGTGTAGAGTGGTTCCGTAAAATGATAAAAAAATCGGACAATCAACGGCTGTGTATAATATCGTGACAGGTGACGAAACCTGGGTATACTGCTTTGAACCAGAAAGGAAAAGTAAATCGGCGGAGTGGGTCTTTCCTTTTGAAGACTTGCCGACGAAAGTTAAAAAAAGTCGAAGCACTGGTAAAAGAATGGTTGCTTCTTTTTTCGGCAAATCAGGGTATTACACCACTGTTCCGCTTGAAAATCAAAAGACAGTAACTGTAGATTGGTATGTAAACACGTGCTTGCCCAGAGTGTTTGACAAAGTTCGTGAAAAGCGTCCCCGTAGCAAAATAGTCCTCCACCACGACAACGCGTCGGCACATTCCGCCAAGGCAACGAATGCGTACTTGAAGGCCTCAAATGTGGAATTAATGACTCATCCGCCATATAGCCCTGATCTCGCACCATGTGATTTCTTTTTATTTCCAAAAATTAAAGATAAACTCAGAGGTTTATGATTTACAAGCCCGGAAGTGGCAGTGAATGCTTTCCACGTAGCCATCGAAGAGGTCCCTAAGGAAGACTGGACCTGTTGCTTTTCACAATGGTTCCAGCGAATGCAAAAGTGTGTAAATAGTGAGGGTATATACTTCGAAAAACAATAAATATGTCATAAGGATAATAAGTCGTCTCATTTATCAGAATCCAGAAACTCAGTATATCAGCCCACGTGTGATCATTTACGTTATTTTGGTAGCATAAGTTATAGTTACTATTTTTCTAAAAGCGTTTTTCAATAAAAAGACATGTCAAGAATGTTTACCCTTGTTAATGTTAATAAACGAAGTATAGACTGTTTTCTTCATCGCGGCCGTTAAAACTAGGGCAAAAATATAGTAAATCCATACTAATATATTAAAATTATAAAGGAGAAAGTGTGTCTGTCTGTTATCTCTTCACGCGTAAGCTGCTGAACCGATTTAGTTGAAATTTCGTATAGAGATAGTTTGAGTCCCGGGAAAGGACATAGAATAGTTCGGAAATCATCCCTGAAGAGAGTGCAAAGGGGGGTGGAATTGAAAGAGTTTATGAATTGCCTAATAATTGAAGTAAGCAATGCGCGAATTGAATGATTGCTATTAGGCGCTATACCTACTTTAGCTAGCTGCTGTCACTAATTCCACGCAGACGAAGACGCGGGCAAAAGCTAGTATATCTATAATATGTTGCCTCCTTGTAACTTTTATTACACGTGTTGATTAGAGTAGTCTAATCAGTAGATTTACGGGTGTTGCCACATGGCACGATAGCAACGAATGATATTACACCAACACTGTGACTGTTTTGAACTACGGCCAACTGAGCCAACTAAGTAAATTGAGTATTATTTTGTTTTATGTTATTTATTGTTTTAACTTGTAGTATAGAGTAGATGTAGGAAGTTGAAAAACATTACAAACCATAATGTAAGGCAGTTACGGTAAAGCGAAGAGCGATTGACTATTTTCCTACACATCAAACGATGTTCAGACGTAAAGCTCGTGTAAATTAAATTCCTATATGAGGAGTCTTAATCACTGATCGACAGGTGTTCACACCATGAGTACTCTATCTAAGAAAAATACTTTCACTACTTGCTACTCGCTGATCACCGCCAATCGGACACATGTGTAAAGTCGACCGGCCCTTAATAAAGTGTTTTTTTCCGTGTTCAGTTCTCCCCCACGGAACCTGGCGACTACCGCGTGGAGGTGCGGTGGGCGGGCCGCCACGTGCCCGGCTCGCCCTTCCCCGTCATGATCTTCGACACGCAAGAGGAGCTCCGTCGGTACATACAGGCCAACAGCGCTTGACACACCACCACCAGACATACTAACTCAACCCATACGATTACGTAGCTTAAGCGTTCATATTATTATAATGTTTAAATAATATATAACGAATGAAATTTACTCGAGTTATTAATTTGCTATCGCGATATCGCGTTGAATGGCGGCTAGCATTAGCTACTGTTTAGTCTCGCTCGTTTAACCTGTAGCTTTTAAGGGGCCCACTGATTAACAGTCCGCCGGACGGGATCGGCCTGTCAGTTAGAACAAAATGTTGACAGTTCCGAATAACTGACAGGCAGATACCATCCGGCGGACTGTTAATCAGTGGGCCTCTTTAGAGGATGCGGCGGAAACTGATATTGAGACTACCTTTAGCTAGTCGTCAGGCTAGTATCACTAGCGTTATTGTAGTCAAATGACAAAATATGTACTTACAATGATATTAATTAGTACTTTGTATCCGTCCAATTCATTTTAAAGCCGGTTAGTATTTTAAGCCATAAAAAGACATTTATATTTCGATTTTATATTTTATCCACAATATGGTCCCTGTAGAGAAGAGTTTTAAACGTTTTTATAAAGTTTTTACTTACAAGTGGCAAGCGACCAAAAGGTCAGTTATATGATCAAAAATATGTATTTTAATTAAATGTCAATAAAATGTATTGAGCTATGACAGGTGTCAGAGAGGATAACTTTTTACTGCGGGGGACCATAGTTTCTTAACTCTAACACTTAAATTCTAAATGATAGTTATAAAAAAATAAAAGATTGCATAATAGATTTGTTTATTGTTAATATTTAATTTATTAATGGTAGCTAGTAGTATTACAAACATTTAACTTAATGTAACTAACGAAAGTATTTGTTTATTGTTATAGCCAGGCCGCGCGCGTTGTACGCTCTCGCTCGGCCGGCTAGTCTACTGATCAGTTCAGTTACTAATTTGTTAATAAATGAAAATTAATTACATTTTTTGTGTTTGTCTTTTCTTATTCCCTGAACCCTCTAGGGCAGCGGTCGGCAACCTTTTTTTGCGTAGTTTTAGTAGCGTAGTTAACGACGAGTAAGTTGACGCGGGCCGCACTTTGTTAATTGTTATGACTTTATCAGACATTGTCGTTTCTCAATATTACATAGCCAGAGAGGCTCGCAGGCCGCAAGTGACAGTTTCACGAGCCGCATGCGGCCCGCGGGCCGCAGGTTGCCGACCGCCGCTCTAGGGGATTCGAATATAATAACTGCCATGTGTGGCTTTGTATAAAAAATTCAATTGATTCGATTAATTCAAAGGCCCACATTAGATAGAAACGTACGTATAAAAGGGCTCAACCATGCTGGTGTCTTGAATAACGAAATTAGCCTTACGTTGCTAAATGTGAACTAGGCGAGAAAAGCTTCATAATTACGGGAAAATATAACCCACTATAGTCGATAACACACCGGACAAAGTAGGTCGCTATAGTTCATTTTTGAAAGGGATATTTGCCTATAGGGACTGTGTGCGTTGGAGGGTCTGCCATCTTGTGGCCTGAGTCGGAAACATATGTGCACATGTACATTGCCAAAGCAAGTGCTACCATCTACCGTTCTCGTCGGTACGTTTCCTTGTGCATAGTAGGATCTGCCATCTTGTGGGCTACATCGGAAGCATAAACGACACATTTACGCCTCGCGCCAAAAATCTGACGGCTCCTATGCTGCCCCCTTTATTTCATGCACGCTCCCTATAGTAAAAAATGGTGTAGAGTAAGACTCAGTTGTATTGTACCTATTTACTCCTCGAATCGTAGCATTCTACAATTATAATTGCGCCTATGTGCACTGGTGGCCTACTGCTCTTTGTTAACGCCCTATTAAGCGATATCTTGGGTAACCCTTGCCTTATTACATGAAAAATGTTAGTTCGCCTATGCATATCGATTTTCATGCGATTGTCTTAACGATTACTGGTAGCAGTAAATTAACCTAATAAATCCAATAAAACACTCAAAGCTACGCTTTAGAATTACACTAGAAAGTTGACGATAGTAGTAATACAACTGGCAATATTAGGCAGTGGCGTGCGTCAGCAATATATGGGCCTATCAATATCATGTGTCGCACTATACCGGACACAGTATATCATTGCACCAATGAATGGGGGCCTACCCTTCCGGCTTGAACCGGAACACGACGCTGCGGCGGTCCGGGAGCGGCTCTCGCGCGCCCAGCTGCGCGCGCAGCGCGTCCAGGCTCTGCCACAGCTGTTGCATCTGCCCGTATATGATCACCTCCAACCGCTGGATCGAGCTGTGCAGCTCTCCTGGCGTACAAAATAGTTATTTGTACAACAAGAGATTAAAGTTTGATATTTCTTCGAGTGCTTATTTTGAGTCCCGTGCAAGCGAAAGATTCTATAAAAATTTAGAATCATGAGCGTAGTAAGGGATTCAAAAGCGCACGAGATGTAAATAACTTTGATCTCGTGTAGTACACAAAATTTTTCACCCTAAGCAGTGAGAACATACCTAGAGGGACAGAAATAATAGAACCCAAGTATATCGAACTTGTATTAGACCCCGCATGTTGAAATGACATTTGACTATAAAGGTCACTTGAATGACATTCTGCTCACTCAGTGAGCAAAATGCGATTTTGCTCGCTCATTTTGTGTCACTCAGTGAGCAAAATGCGATTTTGCTCACTGAGTGAGACAAAATGACTTAGTGAGCAAAATCGCATTTTGCTCACTGTTTTTAAGAAGCAAAGTACCCTTGTTCGAGTTCTGAGGTGAAAAGATATTTTCACCACACCAACTCGGAAAGGCTTACTTTGCACTTCAAAAACTGATAGCTAAGTTGCATTTTATTCACATGTGAGGCAAAGTAATCAAATGCAAATTTTGAGTTGTTTTCTTATGTTTTCTGGTAGAATTGACTTTAAAATGATGATTTTGGATGATAAATATTTAATAACATTCATTTGGATTTGATTTGGTTTGATTTTGTTTGATATTTTACATTTAATATTTGCTTCGGGTTGGTGTGGTGAAAATTTTTGTTTCACTCGGGGGCAAATTTTGTTTTACCTTCGTGCTTTGAAACCCTCGCAATGCTCAAGATTCCATTTTTCAATTTTGGAATCTTTCACTTGCTCGGGTATCAATATTAGCACGAGCGGTTAAACAAAAACTTTGCCCCCTTGTAAAACAAATAACCATTCTAGTTTTGTGAAAAGGCTAGTTTTGATGGTTTTGCGTAGGTACACAAGTTTTTTTTACAGTATATGTAATCTACATAAATGTGTAATACCCACCAGAGTCGGACCAATATAACTCTGCATGGCACTTGCAATGACAAAGTGAGGAATCTCATCACTAATGTCAAATTTCTATGAAAATATGACTCACTTTGTTCTAATCTAATCGGTGCAAAGTTAGTTTAGACGGACGGACGGACTCTAAATGTTAAACCGCAGGTACATATTTACGGTACATACCTATGTCTATCAACGTCATCATTAGTTATATTATAAATTATAATATAAAACACTGATTTAAACTTTCACGATTATTAAACATTATCAAACTGCACAACGGGACTTAATCGCGTATTTAAGTTTTAAGATTTACCTCCGACGTTTCGAGGACGGCGTTGTCCCCGTGGTCTCGGAGAAGACTGGCTCAAGTTGACATCAACATCTTCTAGCCGCGCGAGTTTTTCGAACTACCCGCACTTGGTCTTGTTTATCAGTTTGAACGTTTTGCGCACTAGGGATGTCACTCTGTCGACACACAACACTAACGATATTCGATTTATCGACTGTCGATATTCGTTTCCGCTTACATTTACTAATGACTGGATTCCATGTGGATGAGATCTTAAAACCCTCGTCCCGATTAAAATTGCAATGTGTCTCGAAACGTCGGAGGTAAATCTTAAAACTTAAATACGCGATTAAGTCCCGTTGTGCAGTTTGATAATTATAATATATAAAAGCTATCTAGTAAACATTACAACTGAGCGCATCCTTACTTGAAGTAACGACTCCATGTAGCCTCCTGGTGATGGTAGCGTTGGCAGTGGCGTTCACCTCCAGCGTCTTCACCGAGCACATGGCCCGCGCCTCCTCGCGCGGCCCGCTGCCGTGGTACGTCCCGTTCCGCACCTCCACGTACGGCTTCGCCATCTCGTTCCCATTACTCACTGTATACCGCGGCCCACGCGCTGCTGAGAATAATAATCGTTCGGGTAATATAAATTCAACATGGGCATTTCATTACTTAAGTAAAGTAACGATTCGGACGTGATATGCAGAGAATTACATAAGCCTAAGGATCATCTTTGATCAGTACGCTACCTGCCAGCTGTAGGTGTATTGTGACTATTGTGTAAGGCCGGACTGTGTATTGGCTAATAGGTATGTGCGAAGTACGGTATGGTGAGGGAAACACCAAGGCACGGGATGGGAAATATCTGAACTTTCATGGGATGACATCTTCATAAAATTTGACGGCTGTATGTTCAGATAAAATTTGTACCTCTGATATATCTAATGGTGACTGTACCTAATAAGTTAAAAACGGGTTTCGTACGGTGAGTAAACAACCCAAATGATTGGCCCTGGCCTTGTAAATGTCAGTTATACGGGTGGAATTTGGCATTTTCTAGAGACTGAGCTGAAAGGATAGTGTTATATAAGTGATCTACAATCGAGTTATTATAATCGTCGTAGTCGTAAAGCTGGATTAATAAGTTAAACAAAATCATTAAAATTAAATATTTTTATTTCAGTGACAACCCTACAAAGTTATTCACATTTTAAATTGACACTTGTCATGTCATTCAATAGGATCTACTTGCTAGGGTTGAAACATACAGATTTTTGCACTAATGTTTAACAAACTGTATCTCCAAAACGGTTAGAAATATTAACGCGAAAAATAAAGTACGTAGCCTAAACAATTCGCCGTTTACGTAAAAGTCCTATTAACTCTTATAGGAAAATCACCAGCACTATAAAGACCTTATTTAAAGAAATAGGGTCGTAAGGACCAATCATTAACTAGTCCTATGTGTACAAATAACCTACATAGAGTCATATGATGGTTACATAAAACGGTTAATTTTAAAAAGCTGTATAGCCGAAGTTGGTTATTAAGTAAGTCAAGTAATTAAAAAGTAGGTGTTCCCAAAGTTCACACATAAACCTAGATAAGACGAAGATACTTACAGTATGGGTAAACTGGAGCTGTGTCGAGATGACTCACCAAAATGAAAATGATTGCACTAGAATATAGAACAGCCCGCCACATCGTAGTTTAATTTATTCAGAAAATTATATTCACCGTGACTTATTTTGTTTCTTAATCCTCTAATCTTCCCTATTAGGTACTTACATAAATCAATTCCGGTAACTTGTTATTGATTTATTTTATCAATAGTTTACGATCTCTATCTTCACTATTTAATTTATAAGATCTAGGTAATTAATTTGTTTGTGAAATGATTAGATATAGACAAGATTGTATCATACTGCGCGCGTCGCAAGCGGTCTGTATAATGTGTATGGTAAAGGTTACAGCGGGACACGAACTGGATGAATTCAGATCGATGGAGAGGCTAAAATATAAGTGGCACGTTGGTGATACACTGCCTAATGTTGTGCAAAAAGGTTGCCTAACCTTCCAAATGTAGGCACGCGAAGAACAACTACGGCCTGCTAATTATGACCAAACATTGATCAAAGTACCGACAGTAGGTATTCATTCATACTCTAATACATTCTTTGGCCAAACATATGATACAACCTCAACTGAAATGTTACGAATTCATACCTTTACATATTCAAAGGTATAATTTATGGTCGACCGAAATATGTAAGGTCTTTTATTTAAAATGCAATTCGTAAATACGGTATTTTTGAAAATTTATCTCACAAAAACTTGAGCGTAGTTTTTAGTTACAATCCTAAAAAAACTAGGTGTAAGTAGGTACATAAGTAGTTAAAGAACTTACCTACATGAATTAATTTTCAAGTTCCAAAATGAGCCGGGTCGGGTTACAGAGTTTTAAAGCTCAATGCGGAACTGAGCGGTAAAACTTTGTTTTATACAGAAATCACGCAAAAAACGTTATTTTGCCATTGCATTGATAAAAAATAAAACGTTTTTTGCGTGATTTCTGTCTAAAACAAAGTTTTACTATCAATTTAGCGCAAATAAACACTCGAAAGTAGATAGATGCGCACATATTTATGTAGTAATAGTGTGTAATTAAATTACTTAATTTAACGCAAATTTTGTTTTTTGTATGGGAAGCGAACCACCATAAGTATATAACAAAAACTTGACAACTGCGGCCGCTTATACAAAAAGAGAAAGAAAAACCTCTATGAGCAAGTGTGACGAAAATATTAAAACCCGGCTACTTATAGGTAGTTAAATTACCAACAATAACCCCATCTCCTTTTAGTTTCATCGTACACACTTCCAAACCCAATAGT
The DNA here is from genome assembly GCF_910591565.1 of Cydia splendana. Classification (NCBI taxonomy): domain Eukaryota; kingdom Metazoa; phylum Arthropoda; class Insecta; order Lepidoptera; family Tortricidae; genus Cydia; species Cydia splendana. Next base: position 14,536,896 of record NC_085987.1, on the reverse strand, counting down.
ACTTATTTACCTACCCATAACACTGTGGTTCTGTGTAAGTACTTACGTGTAAGTATAGAGAAGTTACTCATTTGTTTGCACATGAGGTAATACCAGTAGTAAAACGATGAGGTTCATGGCCTCTACGAAAATAGTCCAACTGTCGGCAAGTACTAACGGATTGCTTTGGCATACATACATCAACGCGGATTCACCAGATGGTGTTCGTATTATTAGTTGTCGACTTGCTTACACTTAGTTTTAACAGCATATTTAGATGATCATCCTGGGGTGGCTTTCAATACAATCATGAAAAATACATAATTTTATACAGGGAGCCTCTAATTGTCAGCTTTTATACTAACATACTGATTCCTTTTGTCACGCTCCACTTAAGGAGCAGTCAGTGTGACCTGTTGAACCGTCTAGGACCACGGATTGTGATAATTGATTGTCTTGGTAATTAAACCAAGCCTTTCCGCTAAATGTACGTTACTTGTGTTACAGAACTTAGGTATTGTTGTCGAAGCTCTACATTTAGTATTGCATAAAGTTTACGTCGTTGTAAACGAATGGTTTATTCACAAGTTCCTTTTCAGTGTAGACAATAGCCCATCTAGCCATCCTGACATGATAATATGTAATACAGTTGAGACAAGTCGAACAACCTGGAGAATCCATGGTCGCGCGCCCCGTGTCTAAAAAAGGCATGCCTCCACACAATGAAATTTTATCTTCGATCTATATAAATGTGTCAAGGTCCATCTGAATACCTTGTGATAACTATAGCCGTTGTTGAATTTGTATTCAATTTTATTGCATCTATTCATAGATATGGGAAAACGTTGACTGAAAAGATCGGCCTCGGTAAGCCCAACTGCAGCTAATTGATTAGTTGTTAACTTTTCTAAATTTAAATGCATCAAGGTTTCAACTTTGGACTTTGAAAAGTTATATTACTACTTAATTCAAATATGGTAGAGCTGCACTAAGAAAGTTTTTTTATTGTTCTCAGAGGTTTCTCATTTTCTCATTTACAATAGGTACCTACTTAATTGGGTAAAAATAGTACTTATTACCTAGTGTGTATGAGTATGTAGATGTTGCCAATACGTTTACCTACACTAAGTGGGTGGGTACAAACTGATAATGAAATCCTGGTTTCGTAACTTCATGATAACGCTAACCTTTATGTTGATCGTTAAACCATATAAATAAAACCTTAGGTAAACCAAGTCATATCTTAATAACTGCTTCTAGTGAAATCAATAGTATTAATAATGAACGCAGTGATTATGTTATCATTTCTCGCCATGGCGGTAAATATCATCAGCGGCACCAAAGGTTTGTAAAAAGTCCACTTCACACAATATATAAATATTTGCTTGGTACGAAATTCCAAACAATATACCTACTAGAATTATACCTACGCGCCTATATTATAGCTAGGCCTAAATCCTATTAGTGAACTTAATAAAAGTTTGTGTTCCAGCTCGTTTGTCATTGATTTATTAGATGGTTCATCGCCTTTGTGCCTAAGATCGTTGAACTCATATAACCATATTTTACAATAATTAAAGTACTGGCGCGGTTCCTGTTCTAATTTTCAGTGTCATGTCATATGGTATGGATATACCTATTACAAACGTTCTATGTACAAATTTACGTATGAAAATTGATTTAAAATACTGGTAAACTATACTTTGGCCAACATTAGTATTTTGTAGTCGCTTCTTGCAAATTATACATTTATTTCAGAATTATCATCAGCGGTTAGTGATCGAGTACTACAAATTGCCGGGCGGCAATTGTCCAACATTAGAATTAAGGAAGACGCGACAGATGGGGACCCGGTACCGCCGTATAGCGACGCAATCAATTTCGAAACCCAACATGTGGATTTGTGCGGACCAATTTTATGGTGAATATATTAAAGTACAATTACAAAAAAGTCTGTAAACTTAAACATGGTAATTTAAAACCAATCTAGAATTTCCAATGAAACTGGTTTCCCTATGTAGAACGTGTAGGGGAGACCGTGAGTGACCGTTACCGTGAGGGGGTAATTGGAGCCTACTAAGGAAAAAGTTAAATAAAAGGCAAATTTATGGATACTTTGGGAACTTTTTATTAGAAACTAAATCCTTACTTATTCGAGTATAATTTAATCATAGCGTCAACGTTACGTTATTAGGCATTTACATTTTGGGGCGTAGCGGAAATTATGGACGATGGGTCTTGTCAACCGCCTGTAGCGGAGACCCTTGGTCATGATTTTCTGTAAATCTCTCACCAGTGGCTCCAAGTAACTGTTGTACACGCAGTGGCCACGCCCTGGTAAACCACGTTGGCACGTGGGCTAAACCTGGTTGAGGGGGGCCAGTGATCACATCACGGTCTTTGCACGGGCACCTCCCGTTATGTGTAAAAGAGTCTGGTTTGGTTGGAAAGGCGAGCCATAGCTGATAAGCAAACGGTTTCGGCGGACCTTGCAAGCCAGCAAAGCTTTGCCGAAAGCTTAGGGCGACGTTAGAGGTCAAAAGTTAACATCGGCCAGAGGCTGCATCCGGGCCCTTTTCTGGTCGTAACGGTCTTCCGTTCCACCAGGTACAGAGGGGCGAGGAAGAGCGAGTGCTCCTGTGTCTGCGCGCACACTTGAGCACTATAATATGTCCTGCGCAATTGACTGGTACTGGTTAACGGACTCCGAGTTGTTTAAAAGCCCTGTGGCGATGGGCAGAGGCAGAGAGGTTCAGTTGTGGTGCCAACTGGGCTTTGGCTGATGCCTGCACACAGGCGGCTCAGAGAGAGTGGTCGCTTCTGTGTTGCACCGGGTTAACAACACAGGTTCGGCAGCACTCTGGGTGACGAAGCAGCCCTATTTAGGGAGGCACTGCTTCCCCCGCTCAGCCGGGGAAGGGGCTAGAAAAGGTGTCCCAAACAAATGCTTAGCCCAACCCTAGACAGAGGCAGCAACCGCGGTTGCTTCTGCACTAATAAAATCGCGGTCGAAAGAAAACAAATAGGAAACAAAACACCTCCAGAACTTGGAATATGACATTTGGTGCATGGAATGTGCGCACGCTCCTTGACCGCGAGGGCAACATTTGCCCCGAGCGTAAGACTGCCATTGTTGCTCGTGAGCTCGGACGTTATGGTGTGGATATCGCTGCACTCAGTGAGACGCACCTGGCTGACGAGGGTGAGCTGGTTGAGCACGGTGGTGGTTACACTTTCTTTTGGAAGGGTACACCAGCTTCTGAGCCCCGGCGTTCAGGCGTCGGCTTTGCAATTAGAAACTCTATTGCTAATAAGCTGGAAGAGTGCCCTATACACACCTCGGACCGTGTCACTTCCTTGCGCCTTGGACTTGACAATAGCAACTATCTCACGATAATTAGTGCGTATGCTCCAACGATGGACCGAGAGGACGATGTGAAGGACAAGTTCTACGAAGAAATCGCTAGCCTCCTCTCTAGGATTCGTCCTAGAGAGCAGATACTTATATTAGGCGACTTTAACGCGAGGGTCGGGCGTGACTTCGAGGCTTGGCCAAGTGTCTTGGGAAGGCACGGTATTGGTAACATGAACAGCAACGGTCAACTGTTGCTATCTCTTTGTGCTCAATTCCAGCTGGCTATTACCAATACCATGTTTAGGCTTCCGGCCAAATACAAGACCACCTGGATGCATCCGAGGTCTAAACATTGGCACTTAATTGACTACGCTATCGTCAGACAACAACACCTCTCTCAAGTGCGTATAACTCGGGTGATGCGAGGCGCTCACTGCTGGAGCGATCATAGGCTCGTAGTGACCAAGATTCGCCTGCGTCTCCGGCTTCCTCGTAGAAAAGAAGGGGCACAACCTAGCCGCTTGGATGTAAATAAATTAGAATGCCTATCAATACGAAAGACCTTCATTCAAGCGGTGAATGATAAAATTCGGGAATCAAACATTCTGACTGATGACCCTCTGGCTCATTGGCAAATGCTCTCGGAAAACCTCGTCGATATTGCCTCTAATACAATAGGCATAAAGCGTAGCAGACGAGAGGATTGGTTCGACGACAATGACGAGGCCTTGACCGATGCAGTCAGAAACCACAGACAAATCCTGCGCCAAGGTCAAGACGCAGAAACTATTAAACGCAGTAGTGCGGAGCTGCGTAAAGTAGTTCGCGAAGTTAAAGAAAACTGGTGGAAGGACAAAGCCGCACGAATTCAATGGCTCTCGGATACTAACCAGCTGTCTGAGTTTTACGAGGAGGTGCGTAAGCTTGTTGGTTCGGTTACTCGCAGCAGTGTCCCGCTAAAAACCGAAGACGGATCGAAGTTGCTGACCAGCAAGCAAGACGTTCTGGATCGATGGGGAGAGCACTTTAAGATCCTGCTTAACGTTGATCGTGCTGCAGACATGCAGTACGTGGATTCGTTAGCGTCCCTCCCTGTCGTCTCTGCGCTTGATGAGCCATTGACTTTAAAAGAGGTTGTCACTGCTATACAACAGCAGAAAAATAAAAAGGCTGTGGGCATCGATAACTTACCTGGGGAACTGCTCAAGTATGGGGGACAAGAGTTGCATGAAACTCTCTGGAGACTATTTAAGCAGATGTGGGAGCAGGAACGAGTTCCTAGCGAATTTCAGATATCTCGCATCAGCTCTTTATACAAAAATAAAGGCGATCGATCAGACTGCAACTCTTACCGGGGCATCTCTCTCCTATCGTCTCCGGGTAAAGTCTTTGCTCGCATATTACTCAACCGCCTTTTACCTTTATCAGAAGACATACTGCCGGAGACACAATTTGGCTTCCGACCTGACCGAGGCACCTGCGAAGCTATCTTCTCTCTCCGACAACTTCAAGAGAAGAATAGAGAACAAGGTCAACAACTATTCCTTTGCTTTGTTGACCTTGAGAAAGCTTTTGATAGTGTGCCTCGAGAAGCCTTGTGGAAGGTGCTGGCGAAACAGGGATGCACAGTTAAGTTTGTCAGGCTCATTAGACTTCTGCACGACGACATGCAATGCTGTGTCAGCGTAAAGGGCGAACAATCTGAATATTTTGGTGTCACATGTGGCGTCAAACAAGGATGCGTTTTGGCACCAACTCTTTTCGCTCTTTACTTTGCTGTTGTCGTCAGAGATGCCTTGCAAACGTTAACGGATGGCATTCGTATTCGTTTTCGCACTGATGGCAGTGTGTTCAATCTAGCACGACTGAAGGCTCGCACGAAAGTATCTCAAGCTACTATTACGGAGATAATGTACGCAGATGACCTTTGCTTTGTAGCGGATTCCTCGGAAAGTCTACAAACGCTTATGACGAGTCTCAACGAGTCCTGTCAGCGCTTCGGCCTTAAAATCAGTGTCAAGAAAACCGAAGTCATGGGGTTGGAGACACTCGCGCCCGTTGACATCAGGCTCGGTGACGACTCCCTTAAGCAAGTAGACAGATTCCGGTATCTGGGGAGCACGATAACATCTAAGTGCCACCTTGACGACGAAATCAACAGCAGAATCGGAGCGGCTGCTGCTGCATTCGATAAACTTCGCGTCAAGGTGTTCCGTTCACATGATATTAAGCTTCAGACCAAGGTCTCTGTGTATATGGCCATAGTTCTGCCCAATCTCCTGTATGCCTCTGAAGCGTGGTGCCTTTACCGAAAGCATATTCGCACATTGGATAGGTTTCACCTTAAATGCCTGCGTGACATTTTGAAAATCTCATGGTCGGATCGTGTCAGGAACACAGAAGTGCTACGCCGTGCTAATGTCAGCGGCATTGAAGCCTATCTAATGCGGCGCCAGCTGCGATGGTGTGGTCATGTCTCCCGTATGTCTAATAACAGAGTTGCTAAGCGCATCTTTTACTCAGAGTTACAGAGTGGGAAGCGGAAACAGGGCGGCCAACTTTTGCGATACAAAGATGTTCTGAAGCGCCACATGCGGAGATGTGACATTGAACCATCGCACTGGGAGACTTCGGCACAAGATCGGCCGAAGTGGAGGCATACAGTGAGCACAAAAGTGCAAGCCTTCGAAGAGCAGAGGCGAGTGGAACTCGACGCAAAGCGCGACGAGTTAAAGGCCCGACCACCTGCGGTCATCAACTACAATTTTGTCGGAGGGGTGCTGACCTGCGGTGAGTGCGGTCGTGCATTCACTGCAAAGATAGGCTACGTCAGTCACCTAAGAGCTCACGATCGTCGCTCTCAATAACTAGTACAACCCCAGTCGCCGTGGCCGAAACCGGCCAGGACAGGATGATTAGGCATTTGGCCACAAATAAACTTTCTTCAAAAAAACAGAATCGCTCCCATTACCCGACTTTGCGGGAAATGAGAGCCTATAATGGGAGCTACTTTATTATTAAGTCAGCAATCTCACTTATTCATATAAATATTATTATAAAACATTACTGTATAATAATTAACTTTACGGATCCAAACAAAAAACGCAAATATAATCAAGGCTCCGATTACCCGAATACCACCATCTTGAAATTAAATAAAATGATATCCTGAATCTAGCTTGTAATGAAATTATATGCACAGATACTCAAAATTGATAACATTAGCTATACCTAAAACAAAACAGGTTTGATTGTAACTTCAGACTTCAGGCCGTTGAATTTTCGTATTATGTACTTATTTATAAGCGCGGAGCGAAAAATCGACATGCGTCCTTGGTCACATAATGCTTGGGACTGGCGAGCCGAGCGCGGCAGGGGAACATGGTCGCAGTGTGCCGAAAGCGCCAGAGTGGCAACCGAGCGAATACGAGCCATAGTTTTGTCACTAGTCGCACCGCTCCCATTACCCGCTGGCTCCCATTACCCCCCGCTCCCCTATTAATAAATACTAGAGTCCCTATTCCCTGTCGAGTCCCTAATTGAAACTGGATTGGAAATTAATACTAATATTACAATTATTATTCATTTATGTTAATTTAAAGTCAACCGGGTTAAATGCAATTATGGGGTTACTTATTGCCTCCGTTTTGTTTCTAAATTTCTCGAATACGATTAGTCGGAGCGCCTTCTATGTTACGTTTTATTTCCAAGTATATCACTACTTTTATCACTACTTCACATTGTTTAAAAATAATCAAATAGACGCAATATCCCCTTAGTTGCATCTATCCCGATTTATCTTACCTATATAGTAGGTAAGGTCAATGTGGCCAATTCCGTCCACTAGCGTTTTTCTTGAACAACGAACAAAATTGAATATATCATCGACAAAGCAGCGATTGCTTTTAGTTTCAGCAATCAAAGGCAGATGTTTTTTTTTCTACGATTAAATTCAAAGTAATATACTGCACGCTCTTGGACGGAATAGTCGCTATGACGGAAATAGCCACATTGGCCTTAGTTAACCCTTTACCAGGCTGACAGTTCAAAAATGACAATCGAATGTCAGTCTTACTGATCGAAAATAGAACACATGTTTGAAGTGCCGTACTCGTATGTGGGAAATATATATCCCTTAGCCTGGTAAAGGGTTAACTTATCTATTTATTGCAGCATCAGCGCGGATCTTCCTAACGGGTCGGTCACTGGTTTGTCTGCCTACGAGATCATCAAATCGGAGATAACCTCTGACGGAGTGAGACTTCACATTGATATAGATATCAAGTTCCCTAAACTGCAATTGGACGCAGGTGAACTTACACTACAATTACAGATTTTTATTTTGAAATGAAAGAAAATCTTTATTTTCAGGCAACTATGCCATAGATTATGCCATTAAAACTTGCATAAGTCACCTGCAATAATATGTTACTCTTCGAAGGCCGCTAAAATATGTGACACGCTCTTATGGCTCTACAAACAAGATCGTGTCAGATGTTTTTGCAGCCTTCGTTGTATAATATATTATTGCAGGTGACTGTACATAATATTTATATATTATTATTATAAAAATATCTTGAAACTATGAGTGCGATGCAGTTCGCAGTTTCGCACCCCCCACAGTGTCAGGGAGCCGGCCGCGGCCGCCGGAACTTGACACTCTTCGGCCAAAACTCATCGGTGAATTTTGTTAGCTTACCTTTTAAGATATTGAAAATGTTAGTATCACACAATTACTTAGTAAGCTTTTTCTTGATAACGTCACATATATAATTCAAGACTAAATCAGAACATTGTTTTACAGATTACTATACCATGAAGGGAAATATTATGGAAGCCTTACCGTTATCTGGTGAAGGAAAGTTGCTGTAAGTATTTTTAATGCTCTTGAAACTTAGTACATACGCTTGTATGTAAATTCAAATTCAATGTTGACATGTAAAAGTGCCCTTGTGGCCTATTTGCTGAATAAATGTTGATGTTTGATTGATGTTTGATTAGCTATTGTAGAGCGTTTGCTGATTTTGCTATACTATGAGAGTTACATCACACGATCGCCTGGCAGCTTAGTATCGGTGGAGTTGAAAGTAGCAGGCAAGCAAAGGGGAAGTAAAACCCTTCAGGACTGAAATGCCATAATTAAAAAAATCTGAACTGAAATAGATGTCATATGCTAAAGAAATAGTGACCAAGCCTTCCGGTTCGAACCGGCGCCTTCAGCGTACGCGGCTCACATTCTGACCACTAGACCAACCAGCCACCACACCCGGTCACTTTATCTTTAGTAGGTACATATATGACATCTATTTTAGTTTATGATTTATATGTACATAATAGTAGCGTGATTACTTAAAAACACAAATTAAAAAATATATATTAAAATACTTTGATTTGTTCCCTAGTTGTAAAAAAATCTATTTAAACCGTTTTTACTTGGATGTCAGGGATTACAATCACTGACCATGAGCTGCATTTTAACTAATAGTTACCTAATTATGTGTTGCAGTTTCCAAACAACGGATTTAAGAATATGGACTAAAATTGTATTGCATGTATCAGACTATACGTCTATTGAAAGCTTCGAGGACTCTGGTTTCAGTATTAACAGTATTTTGGTAAGTATAGTGACTAGTTTTTATACCGGGTGTGGCCTGTAACACGAGCAAATAATTTAAACATAGATTGTACTCCTAGAACGGGGACACTTTTGTTCAACAACTTTAAAAAATTATGAAGTATTTAGACTCCCTATTTTTCATACAAAATAAATATTATCTTCAATGGACGCCATCGCCACGCCATATCATTGTGATTGACGTTGCTTGTCACGCCTTAAACATAACAAAATTCGCAATACATTGCGTCTTAGAATAAACTTTAAAGTGTATTAAAAACCAAACCACAAGATATTTTTAAAAGTCGCTGAAGAAATGTTGGTCAGTATGAGGAGAACAGCCTACTGTTTAATTTTTTGCTCATATTACAGGCCACACCCGGTATAACACATACGGTTTTTGTTTAAACTATTAGCGACCCGCCCCGCGCGGGTTTTACAAAACCTTAACAAATTATACACCTAAACCTTCCTCAAGAATCACTCCGTTGATAGTTAAAAACCGCGTGAAAATCCGTTAAGTAGTTTTTGAGTATATCGCGAACATACATATAGACAGACGCGAGACGCGGCGGGGGGACTTTGTTGTTGTAGGTACTGATGTCAAGTCCATGAAAACCTATAAGTGATGAACTCTCAAAATAATCAAAATGAAGGGATTTAAGTAATAAAAAATTTTTAGCAATTGCTTATCATGTGAATTTTAATCGTCCACAAGTGTCGTTGTTCTACCGCTGTTCATATCTCAATGATAGTCTGTTTGCCACAAGCAGCCGTGATTTAATCGCTATACACGTCAAAAATAAGCTTCTTTGTCTTATCCGATTGATTAGTGATTACTAGTTTTAAGCACTTACTACATACAATTTTAATACCTACTTACTTATGAAATACGAGTAATTGCGAGTCAGAAATTAGCGATTTACTTATAAGAATGATGCATAAAGTTAGGATTTAGAGTACTGTAGGTACCTACATAATAACGCGTAGGGTAGACCGGGGACAATTGACACAATTTACGTTACATGGCCTGTAACTATTTTATTTCTACAGTTAGAAAGATATGCGTCTATTACGTAATAATAATAAAGGTTATTTTATTTACTTAATAGTTCTTAAATAAAATTTGTTTGAGAGGCCTATCATCCATGGTTATGTTAATGATAGGATACCCTACTGTCAAAATGATACAAATTTTAATTTCAATATCATCCCGAGTTGCGTCATTCTGGCATTTCTTTTTGAGAGTGTTAATAATGTATTACTATTATATGACTTACTATATTGCTAAGTTCAGTAGTCAAACCAATACAGTACCAACATTTGCGACCGTTTTTTACGTTCCTTTCTGGTTGTACTTTAATTTGATTGGTTATACATATACTTATACCTATGAGTTACCTACAACCCTAACGTTACAAACAGCAATACAGTCTGCAATAATATGTTAACTCTTCGAAGGCCGCAAAAATATGTGACACACTCTTATGGCTCTAAGAATAAGATTGTGTCAGATATTTTTGCGGACCTCATTGTGTAACATTTTATTGCAGGTGACTGTACATATATACTAATTCGTAATGACAAGTTTGTTCGGAGCTTGTTATTGTCTTGCAAATGATGTTTTCACCATCGGCGTGTATCGTCGGGGATAGGTATACGCATCTCCAATTTCCATCCACATACCAATAGGTACCCAGCCCGATTAATTGTACATATATCTCCTCTGAAGTGGGCCTTTAATTTTATCCTCCCATCGGATTGGGGGTCAATGATCCGGTTTTTTTGGAGCGAGGCATATGGAGATGGTAAGATGCGTTTGCTTTGCTCCATCTCCCATCATTCACATCACAATATCATCAACATTGTCTATTGCGGATAAAGCTATTTACTGTTTATTTCAGAGTCGCACCGAATTCGATTGTAACATAGACGACGTGTTCAACGCGATGGTTGGCGAGTTGCTGGCGGACCACCTCAATAGGTTCAACGGAGCTATCGCCGCGCAGTGCACCGCTTTACTCAAAGAACTCATCAATTCCATGTTTAATTAAGTTGACTTTCATATGTATGTTCTTTTTACAAGCTTTTTACATGCCGTGTTAGTTAGTGTAAGTCAAATAATGGAAAAGTTAGAACCACTTCTTGACGTTATGAAAGACCGGTGACTACCTACTCGTGCCTATGCAAAATCGACATCATCGTGTTGCTTGTTTTATTTTTGTGTCATATTTTATCTAATAACAGTATTTTAAGACAATAAATCGTTTACCTTAATGCTTTCTATTTCTATTACCTACCCCTAAAAAGTTATAGTACCTACCCACAGTAAATAAAGCGCGAACGGCTATCAAAGTTAGTAAAAACCTACATCTAAAAAAGGCCTCGCGGTATCGTACTTGCCGAAAAAATAAAAGAAGGTACCGATAGAGTAGGTAAGATAACATTAGACCTATTCGCTGACAGACCCAGACTTGATTGATCGACGCACATGAATCGATTACCTATCAACGACGATTATCGCGTTACCAGCCTGTGCGAGGGTTCTTCCTTATTCCAACACGGCAGGAGATCAGTTCGCCAACTATCAGCGATACAAACAGGTGTGTATAATAAAATGTAATAATTTTTTACTACCTACCGTAAAACCATCTGTAGGTAATTCTTAAGAGCAAATACTCGTATTCATCCAAAAGCAACACAAACATCAAGAGAGAAAAAAAACTTCAGATTATTTTCTCTTTTTTCACACTTTTCTTTATTTATTTCAATAGTGAGATTTGAGTTTGGACTTGGGCAATAACCGCGAAAATCTAAGTTCGCAAATTGCGAGCATTTTTCTCTGTCACTCTAATTACGCCTTCATTGGAAATCGCAAATTGCGAGCATTTTTCTCTGTCACTCTAATTAAGCCTTCATTGGGTAAAAGAGAAAGATCCCCGCCATTTGCTAATTTCGGTTTTCGCGGTAGCCCCTCTGATCCTTAAATTGACTTGGGCTATAGATGCGAGGTTTGCGGTACCTATGTACCTCCTTACAATGTTGAGATCCAAAAGATGACTAATTAAATATCAGCTAGGCAAGGATTAGATCAGATACTTACTAATTTTTCTATCAATTTTCTTGTGTACATACTTACGTACTGTCTACGCCATCTTAGTTCTTTGTGGGGCGCCATTTATTATAATATAGTAACTGCTCTCTCCCCTTAAGTGGAGATTGATAATCTAAAATGAAGGACTTATTACACGACGCACTACCAAAATAAAACAGTGCTGCGTAACCAAGACACATCAAATTTAATTTCCAGAATGAAGTTGCTAGGAGTCTTGCTGCTGTGTGCGGTCGTGGTAGCGGTGCCGACCGCCGTAGAAAAGATCGACCTCGGCTTCGGTAAATGGATCTTAATATTTCTATTCTAGGAGACAAAAATATCCCAGTGCTTCCCGATAATTGGCAACTTTAGTTTAAAATTCATTGGAAATTTACACTATCTAAGTTTTAATTATTGGCGAAGTGAAAAACACTATTAAACGCTGGGACAACTAGCTTATAAGTAGGTAAGTGTATCGTGTATATTTTGATTGTGTTGAATATATTTATTTCAACTTCACAGATATTTCCGATAATGGACTTCCGGACTCCGAGAGGAACGCAGCCATTGAATTCCTTATCAACCAGTTAATCCGTCAGCTATTCAACTATATCCGTTCCGTCATTAACAATGGATCCTCACTCTTTGGCATTCCACCTCTAGACCCCTTGTTCTTGGAGGAATTCCGCCTATCCCTTCCATTGGGACTCATCAAGTAAGTCTGCTTGGTGATCATATTAAACTCCATGGTTATAACAGCACCGAAAAAGACTACCTACTGACTCAATGGACTGAATTCAGTGGCCAAAATTGCGTTTTTAAAAAGAGCAAATTTTGTTGAGAGTTTAAAACAAAATGACCAAAGTGACGTTTATTTTAGAATGTCACTTAAACGTACGCAAATTTCTAAATTATTTAGAATCCTTGTGATTCAAAATTAGCTCTTGAAAAAATAACTACGTAACTACTTTTTGTTTTGTTTTGATTAAGTAGGTATATCTATTATGATTGATTGTTAATTGTATTAGATTATACGGCATGTTTATTCAGCATTGCTTGATTTATAAAATCTGACGGTGGTAACATACAGGTGGAAATTATAATCTTGAATGAAATATAATTCTACTTTTATGTCATTCTACTTTTTCGTGACCATTAATTATTGCTAGAAAAAAGTATGATTGCTATTGAATAAGTATATCAAAGTTGATTTTAATTTCTTGTTTCAATTGTAGCCTTGACCTAGACCTGAAGAATGCCTTGATGACTGGTATCGGCGGATTCGTCGTGCACACCAGCACGTTCACGCCGTCCCAACTGTCCTTCGAAGTGGACATCTCTGTGCCCAGCATTGTGATCGAAGCCGGTGAGCATTTACTATTAGTCGATTTTGCTGAGCAAATTCAGTCATTGACCACTAGGTATATTTTTTAACTTGATTAGGTACAGTCAACTGTAAAAATATGGGTGTAGCCAACTTATTCAAAAATATGTCCCATAGTTCTTAATTCGCTGACATAAGAGCTAATATGGGACATAATTTTGAGATGATTTGTGCACCCATATTTTTACAGTTGACTGTACATATTTTACTGTTGAGTGTACATTTCTGTAATAAATTTAATTGTAGTTTTACAATTTAGCCTTTGCCTCTCGAAGCAAATACTTTAGAGTATCTACAAGTTGTTAAGTTAGTCGGGTACCGCTACCGATTTGACATGGCACTTATCCCTACTTCTAGGAAGTCGTAGAAGTAGGGATAAATGAAAAATCTCGTTCGGTACGAGTATGTCCCCCCCCCCCCTCACTTGTCACCTTTATGGTACCTATTGCTGATCTGAGCGTTGCCTTTAATGCCTTGCGTCAAATACTACTCATTTTTTCTACGCCACTACCTCCACGAACTTATAACCACCATTTGGTTACCGTGAAAAACTTGATCAATCCTATATCGTATTCTCATTCTCACGTAAAAAGTGAATACTAATTGTCCAATGCTTTATTCGGTTGCTATGCGTGCTGTCAGATTTGTATTTGAATTGTATTTAATTATTTGTTATTTAATTGTATATTATAGGTGCTTATATTTGTGTCCGTTGTATTATTTTCTGGGCAAATTTATTTTTAATATTAAAACATTGTGTGTAATACAGGAGATAGATGGTAAACTCGAATCATATAAACTTTATCTTCGCTGTATTTCTCTCATTCTCTCTCTATTAACGGCTCTCGTTAATAATTTTGGCCATGTCTCCATTATCTCCTCTCATTAGTCCCCAAATGATCTGACCCGAGGGCCACGACTAGGCCTCCGTTTCGTTTTCGCAGGAAGAATTGTATAGAATTTGTCTCCTTTTGCGAGGGCCAACTTGACAGACTCGCCGTAGTTCAAAGAGTCCTATCTTTAATTGTTGGGTAATTATTGTGGAGTAAGAAGAAACTATACACCGTGTCTTTTTTGATTTCCGTTAATTTCAAGGGTGCATTCCTGAGCTTAAATCAAGTAACTTTCTCAAAGACACCGATATTCTAATTAACTCCATTTCGGAGATAATCAATAATTTATTTTTTTCATATAAGGCCTCTACAAGCGTGTACACTTGCCTTAGGGCCGGTTTACATATTGATTAGTGTTTAGAATGAGTTCAAACATTTGCTACTAAACTTAAGTACAATCTCGGTCGATCGATGTCGAATTGACATTGATATGTCACAGATTTCAATTGTTTGGTTGAGTTAAATGTAGGTAATGCCCGTGTTACAATAACGCTATTTATGCTGCATTTAATTACTTTTTAAACTTAGATTTTTTTTTAATTTAACTATGCCATTTACTTCTCCTAAACGTACCGTAAAATGAGGTGAGTAGGGTCAAAACTGAAATTCAAACCTCGATAACATTTTATTTTTACATATGAAAACTGAATGGTGTATATAATAAGTGTTCCGGAAGTTTGTATTTTAGTTTTTATTTTATTTTGGGTAGTTCCATTTCATAACTTTGACAATAAAGAGGAAAACCCACCTCACCCCGTAGTGCCTCGTATTTGGGGTGAGAGGGGTTTTCATACAAAGGTGATTTTGGAAGATTGTTGGATCGATTTTTTTTATTATGCGTATTACTATAGCTCCATTTTAAATTGGAATACATTATTTTTGTAGCAGTAGCCTTAAAATCCCTTCTCACCCCCCTCTCAACCCTTCTCTTCCCATTCATAACCCAACTCTCCCCGCGAAACCTACTCACCCCGTTTTACGGTACTTAACCATACCCCGAAGTTAACGGAATTCAATAAAAACACGATTTCTAAAAATTCATTTTTTGAAACCCTCATTACAACTGGACATCGAATCTTGTGAATAATTTGTTAAAAATTGCCGGTTTATTGCGGTATAAGATACCTACCTAATTTAAAGTGCGTTAACTAGAATACCAATAGCGCGCTGGTGGCCTAGCGGTAAGAGCGTGCGACTTTCAATCCGGAGGTCGCGGGTTCAAACCCCGGCTCGTACCAATGAGTTTTTCAGAACTTATGTACGAAATATTATTTCCTATTTGCCAGTCGCTTTTCGGTGAAGGAAAACATCGTGAGGAAACCGGACTAATCCCAATAAGGCCTAGTTTCCCCTCTGGGTTGGAAGGTCAGATGGCAGTCGCTTTCGTAAAAACTAGTGCCTACGTCAAATCATGGGATTAGTTGTCAAGCGGACCCCAGGCTCTAATGAGCCGTGGCAAAATGCCGGGATAACGCGAGGAAGAAGAAGAAGAAGAACTAGAATACCAATAGAACTTATATACACCGTGTTTTTATAGAATTCCGTTAACTTCGAGGTATGGTTAAGTACGTTTAAGAGAACTAAATAGCATAGTTAATTTTCGAAAAATATTTTATTTTTCATTAAAAAAAAGAAGTTTTAAAAGTAATTAAATGTAGCATATAATGCCCGTGTTACTATATGTGTTACAAAATGCCTGTGCTCGCTTCTGTTTCAATATTCCGTTGAGAGCTCACGTGACACCATTTCTGAACAGCCATAAGATCCTCAAGATGCAACACCGTCGTAAACTTCATTTGGCTTGTCTGCTCTTTGGTGTGCTTAAATATGGTACTCCGCCTTATCTCTTCAATAAGCTTTCTTGTATTAAGCTCCGCGAACGCCGTAACTGTGGAATTCAATTGTTAATGCCACGCCATGCCACAGCAGCGTTTCGGGGAAGTTTTCGCTATGCCGCGTCGAAAGTCTGGAACAATATACCTCCGCCTTTGAGAAACCTGCAAAGTATTCATAGCTTTAAGTCAAAGATTAAACTGTATTTACTTAATCACCAACGTAGCCAAGAAGCCTACAGACTTGATACCAGCTGCCTGTAGTTTGTAATTTTACTTATGCTTACCTCAAGTGTTTTGTTCCTTTGGCCTGACAAGGGTTCATCATTCCTTTACGCCATACTTAGTAGAGTGCTGTTATGTTAGTATTTCGTACATTTTCGTAAATTCGTCATCCTACAATGCTGTTTTGCTAATAAGCTAATCTTACAAGATTTTTTAACGTAGATTTCATGAACGCTCGATATTGGTTTGGTCTGACATTGCTTTTTAGTTAGTGTAGCCACCGCTGGCGCTAGTAGTATATACAGCTGTAATGCTCAGCCAAGATATGGTCGGACCGGATCGATACAGCGATTTAGAGCACGATGCTTGTTTTTGTATTAATTAATCTTAATTGTAAATAGTCGTTATGTTGTATCTTCTTGCTGTGTAACTTTTTTTCTTATTTAACTAACTGTTTACTGTATGTTATTTCTGTCTTTTTTCTTCTTGTCTGTTACCTTCCGTGATTCTTCTCACTTGATGGTCTCATCGGAAGATCAGCGCTGGAAGCCACCAGCAACATGCTGAGATGGGGCCATTTCGTGGCACTTTAATCTTATTTTGTGTTTTCTTTTATACTATGTACTGTTCCGATTGTTTGTGCTTACGAATAAATCTATTCTATTCTATTCTATTCTATTCTATATTATAGCGTTGTTGTAACACGGGCATTACATTTAACTCAACCAAACAATATAAATCTGTGACATATCAATGTCATTTCGAACATCGATAGACCGAGATTGTACTGAAGTTTAGTAACAAATGTATGATCTCATTCTAAACACTAATCAATATGTAAACCGGCCCTAAGGCAAGTGTACACGCTTGTAGAGGCCTTATAGGAAAAAAATAAATTATTGATTATCTCCGAAACGGAGTTAATTAGAATATCGGTGTCTTTGAGAAAGTTACTTGATTTAAGCTCAGGAATGCACCCTTGAAATTAACGGAAATAAAAAAAAACACGGTGAATATGTAGAATAAAACAAATTTCATCATTTTTTGTTATACTAAAACCCCTTAACTAGAACTGCCTGACATCAAATCTATAGTTTCGGATTTACCATCACTACTCCATGTGATTAAACACCATATAAGACATATTACACATAGGTACTTAGACATTATTTTTTTTGTTTCTTATCTCGACTCTGAATTTTCCTGAATGGATTCCACATTCATTATTCGTTCCTGTACCTTATGATTCTTTTATACCTACCTACGTTTAAAATTAGTAGGTATTTGAGTTATATATTTTCTACGAATTTTAATATTTTTTCTTTATATTCTCAGAGAGCTACGATTTGGTTGGAGATCTGTTAACTGCTATTCCTCTGTACGGAAAAGGCAAAGCAAGGTAAATGGATAATACCTACGATTTTACTATTTTAAGCATTTGTAACTTAACGTCTTTCCTGTAGACATTAGAAGCGCTTTAAAGCTTTGTTTTTAGTTGAACTCATATTAAAATCTCAGGCAAAGACTTATCAACTTATATACATCAGTATACCTACATAAATATGAGCGATAAAAATATAACATACCTACATGCATGCATGACCAACGCAAAACATAATAACTAGGTTCTTCATAAATAACTGGACATTTACTAGTTTTTATTTTTTATTTAGATTTATTAGTTTCGCTTACACTTACAAAATAGGTAGTAGGTACTAGGTACATCTCATTAGTCGTTAGCCAAGCAAAGACCCTTACAGCATAGGTATATAAGTAATATACATGCTAAACATGCTTGTTCACCTACCTATGTCAGTAAAAATCGAGTAACATTTGCCTTTAATTATGTGCTTATTCCTTTAATATATTTTTTTCTAGATTCCAAATTGATGGTTTCCGCTTCAGTGGAACGTTGCTTCTGAAGCAATCGGAAGACGGCCAGTCGGTGATACTCGACAGAGTCATCAACTCCTTTTACCAGATTCCTCATTTCAAGGTAACTAATTGGAATAAACGTCATCGTTATAGGTACTAAAGTGCACTGCAGGCATGCATAGTACGGTCGAAAGTATTAATTTATGACCCATTTCGTATCCTGTCACAGTGACAATCAATATGAATGTCGCTAGAGACCTCAATACTAATTACACTGTGACAAGATATAAAATGGGTCATAAATTAAAACTTTCGACTGTAGGTACTAAAAATTTAAAAAAATTATAATCCAAAAAGGCAAAACGTCGAAAAAGGTGTAGGTGTTCGTTTGGGCCAAATACCTTTCTCCAAATTTCACTTCCCAACAAACTTATCGCAATAGTTTCATTTCCCAAGGGAACCTTTAGCAAAGTTACACTTCGCATATAATTTATTTGGTCAAATGATCATATATAAAATATATTAAAAGTGGGTTAGGTTAGGTTAGAACTGCGAGCCTTACAGAAACGAAATGCTACTAGAAAAGTGGGTTTGATTAGGTTCGAACTGCGATCCTCACAGAACCGAACTGCTATCAGAGAAGTGGGTTAGGTTAGGCTAGAACTACGACCCTTACAGTTTTAAACGAAATGCTACTAGAAAAGTGGGTGGTTTTACCTCCTTTTCTACATAGTGCACCATCTACAATAATCTTTCACCGGCCCTCATAGAATTCGGTTTCTTTTTCTTAAAAATTAAAATGTTTATGGTTCAACTAATCACATCCGTATGCGTAAAACATAGGTAATCAAAATGATAAAAAATCCAAGGTCGGGATTAAGTTTTTCAAATAATAGCAAAAATAAAAATATCTATTGGTATGTAAATTGTATGCCATACAATATGTTATGTTTAATGATAATGATACATTTGACTAAATAAAACTTGGTAAAATGAAACTTGTCCAAGTAATTATTTGCTAAACAATAACTTGCCAAAAAAGACTATTGCTAACTGAAAAATTGCGATAAGTTGTTTTGCCAAACATTTTTTTGGGAAACATAGTTTGGGATGTGATACTTTGGGAAACGTTTTTGGCCCATTCGTTAGTAAACTGTCGAAAAACTGTACATTTAGATGACAAACAAGGAAACCTACCCAACTGTCCGACTCCGATTTTATTTGTTTTGATATAATAGAGTAGTCTAAAATAACAGACACGTATTTTTTGTTAGCTGCCCAAACTCAACCTATTGGGAGAAATTGTCCTCTAAAGTACTGAAAAGTGACCAAACACTCATAACTTCTGTAGAGAGTTTTGTCTGTTTACAGAAATCTCATTATCGGGGCGAACTACTAGTTTATACACTAAGTTCACTTATTATGTACTTACTTGAACTGTTTCATACTCGCATTTTGAATGTTACCTAATATGCAGTAAAAAGGTCACCAATAGCATTTTATTTCCAGTCCGAGCTGACCGGCGTGATCGGGGGCGGTAACATCGACCAGGTAGTGAACGCCATGCTCGAGGACGTAATCATAGACTACGCCAACCGCTTCCAGGGCGCCATCGCCGCCGCCGTGTCGTACGCGCTCCCAGTGGCCGTCAACCCCGTGCTCTCAACGCTAGACACCTGGAAATACATCGATAGATTCGTCTAACCTCTCAGCTGCTTTGCAATAGCCTCCTAAGTCCCAAGGTCCTACCTATACACTTTAGGTTCAGTTTTCAGTGGCAAATTTTGAATTTTTCATTTGTATGCCTGGGCCTTAGGAGGATAGGACAAGTTGTACATGTGCAATTCAGCTAGTTTTATAATACAAATTTAGTGACAAAACACGTTATCGTTTTAAACGTTAAGTATGGAACGAACTGTACAATAAACTACACAAATAAACCGTAGTTTTATTTTCCTATATAACGAGTAAATAAATCTATATAGGCCAATCAAATTAGATTGTTTCGAAGAATTCATTCCCAGCAAGCTGGAAACCGTTTGAATACCTTCATTTGGTCCTAAGTAAATGCCTGTAATCCGACTGTAAGAGGTTATATTATATGTATAAAGGATAGATAATATTTTAATTTATGCACACCTCCTGGGATTGCGCAAAGTCGGATTGTCACCATTGTCCTAGTCTTGTCTTGGTGTTGTGTCACGGCTCATTAAGATCCTGGGGGTCAGCTAGGCAAACAAATTCAGAGAACCGGCGCAAGCAAATTAGTTTTACATAAGGTACTTAATTCCACATGAAAGGTCAAGCAGCAGGGCAACCCAGAGGGGAAAGTAGACTATCTTATTAGGACTACTCCGGTTTTATCTTTACGTGGTTATGTTTGAATATGCAAGAGGCAGATAACGATTTTCGAATAGTCCGGTTCTAACCTGCGAGCACCGGTTGGGAAAGTACACTGGAATAAGAATAAGATTGTATAGACGATCAATACCGATGACAAAACTTATTTTTGATGTAGGTTAAAGTAGGTAGCTACTACTTGAACGGCTGACACAAATAATTCGGTAAAATCACTAAGTTCCGTCCGCGTAAACGCTCTGAAAGCAACACTTATCAAAGAATGGGACAAAATATGCTTGGAACAGCTGCGGCATTTCGTTGAAAATTTTAACAAAAGTTTGCGTTTGTGTATCAAAGCGAAAGGAGGCTATTTTGAAGACAATTAATTTTTGTTGCATAAAAAGAGTGTAGTTTTTATTTTTAACTTATTTTGTACTAGTTACGTAAGTACTTTAATAAAATAATTAGAAAAAACGTTGTCAACGTATTTTTAGGCCACCCTGTATATTGTCGTAGTATCTATAATTTATGTACTTAGTTTTTAAACCAGTAATGAAGATTAAATACCTACCTATGGTTAGCAAGTATATCGATTAAGTGTGAGAATTGTTAAGTCCGCAGCAAGCTCGGTTCTCCGTACAAACATAGTTCGCTCTCCTTTTAAAACTCTTATAAAGGGGCCCACTGATTAACAGTCCGCCGGACGGTATCGGCCTGTCAGTTACAACAAAATTTTGACAGTTCCGAACAACTGACAGGCCGATACCGTCCGGCGGACTGTTAACCAGTGGGCCCCTTAGGGTTAAACTAGTAAAGACAGGGAAAAATAAGATAACTATAAATGTGTAAAAAAAATAAGTTATATGTGTTCGGAAGCCTCCGGTGGGTGAGTCCCACTCGCACTTGTCCGATTTTGTTATAATTACTTATGTTAATAGCTCGTGTTGTATGGAACGCTTTTAATAAGCTATGAATACAATCTCATGCTCATATTTAGGGACCCCGATTTATAGGGGTTATTATAACTACCCCTTTTCAGGACACGTTCTACCAAAGGCGCTATGGCGCTCTTTAGGGGAGGGCTACGTCCAGCAGTGGACTACATTGCCTGATGATGACCTAAGTCTCATGTTAAAGTGTATGGGTCAAAAGTAATTCAAACGTTCAATAGGTACCTTGTACTGAAATGTAGTGAAATGCGTGTCTGTTGTTTTGGCGAAGAACTTTCCCCACCTTCCAGATAGAAAATTCGAGTAATGCAGCTACATCTCTGATGTTTCTAGTCGGCTCTTCCTCGAACAGTGCCAAAATCCGGTTATCACACCACAATCCCTCTTGGTTCATTTACGTTCAGATTTCCAGTTTCCCGTAAGCGGCGGTAAGTGTTTTGAAACGTGTGGCGGGTTGGTAAGCGTCTATTAGGGAATCGTTTCTGATAGATTCTTTGCGCTGCTCGTGCAACACCATCGGCTTTACCATACGTCATTAACATGTCCGCGTATTCTTCATTCGAAAAAGTAGCCATTTTCAAAACTCAACAAAACAGAGATTAATAAAAGCACTAACAAAAGACAATTCAGTTTTCTGCCTTCTGTTTTTGTTTTAGGGCTTTTTAAGTTCCGACGTCGGTCACGTGTCCCGCGTTTCGCGCCTAAGTTTTATTTTTTTAGAACGGTCGCCCACTAATAAGACCCGTTCACAAATTACAATTTGATAGACAAAACCAAACACAAATTAACTATGGACACGACGCGACGTCGGAACCTAACAGCTTTTGTGCTATGTAAGAGGGAGATAGAACCTTCAACTAAATTTACGAAAGATAGGTTTTAAACCTTCACAACCAGCAAACCTCATCGCTGAAAAAAACCCGCGTGTGGATAGGCAAAAGGGATTTCAAAGGAGATTACAGCGCGCTGCAGCGTCAATGTTTAGGCATCGATAATTTTTGCCTGTTACGTCCGTTACAAAACATCGGGAAAAAATGAAGTTCATGAAAGGTTTTTTTGAGATTATTGTACATTATTAGAAAGAGGACAGAACACAGAATTTTGTAAAGTAATTTCAAGAACATGGTCTCTTTTTGTTTTTTTTTTAATTGAAAATCAAAGTTGACTTTGGTGTAAATTTTTACATGTTGTAAAACATTTGAGAGGGTTAATAAAAAAAACTAGAGATTAAATGTCAGTAATTTTGACTTTGATGAAACCGTTTAACGTTAGACATCACGACGCAATAAACGTTGCATCTCTCTACCACTTACTTTTTTTTTCAATTTATGTTTAAACGAGTCGGCCTTGAAGATTTTTCAAAAACAACAAAAAAAGCAAATAAAAATACTCGTGGGCCCAAAAAATTTTTAAAGGGCGCGAATAGATAGAAAACTACCCCACTTATCCGCCATTTTAATTTGGCAAACGATGGACCAAACACCCTGTATACTAATTCCTAATGACAAGTTTGTTCGGAGCTTGTTATTGTCTTGCAAATGATGTTTTCACCATCGGCGTGTATCGTCGGGGATAGGTATACGCATCTCCAATTTCCATCCACATACCAATATGTAGGTACCCAGCCCGATTAACTGTACATATAAGTATCTCCTCTGAAGTGGGCCTTTAATTTTATCCTCCCATCGGATTGGGGGTCAATGATCCGGTTTTTTTGGAGCGAGGCATATGGAGATGGTAAGATACGTTTGCTTTGCTCCATCTCCCATCATTCACATCACAATATCATCAACATTGTCTATTGCGGATAAAGCTATTTACTGTTTATTTCAGAGTCGCACCGAATTCGATTGTAACATAGACGACGTGTTCAACGCGATGGTAGGCGAGCTGCTGGCGGACCACCTCAATAGGTTCAACGGAGATATCGCCGCGCAGTGCACCGCTTTACTCAAAGAAATCATCAATTCCATGTTTAATTAAGTTGACTTTCATATGAATGTTCTTTTTACAAGCTTTTTACATGCCGTGTTAGTAAGTGTAAGTCAAATAATGGAAAAGTTAGAACCACTTCGGATCTTGACGTTATGAAAGGACGGTGACTACCTACTCGTACCTATGTAAAATCGACATCATCGTGTTGCTTGTTTTATTTTTGTGTCATATTTTATCTAATAACACTATTTTAAGACAATAAATCGTTTACCTTAATGCTTTTTATTTCTATTACGTACCCCTAAAAAGTTATAGTACCTACCCACAGTAAATAAAGCGCGAACGGCTATCAAAGTTAGTAAAACCCTACATCTAAAAAAGGCCTCGCGGTATCGTACTTGCCGAAAAATTAAAAGTAGGTACTTACCGATAGAGTAGGTAAGATAACATTAGACCTATTCGCTGACAGACCCAGTCTTGATTGATCGACGCACATGAATCGATTACCTATCAACGACGATTATCGCGTTACCAGCCTGTGCGAGGGTTCTTCCTTATTCCAACACGGCAGGAGATCAGTTCGCCAACTATCAGCGATACAAACAGGTGTGTATAATAAAATGTAATAATTTTTTACTACCTACCGTAAAACCATCTAGGTAGGTAATTCTTAAGAGCAAATACTCGTATTCATCCAAAAGCAACACAAACACCACGATCAAGAGAGAAAAAAACTTCAGATTATTTTCTCTTTTTTCACACTTTTCTTTATTTATTTCAATAGTGAGATTTGAGTTTGAACTTGGGCAGTAACCGCGAAAATCTAAGTTCGCAAATTGCGAGCATTTTTCTCTGTCACTCTAATTACGCCTTCATTGGAAATCGCAAATTGCGAGCATTTTTCTCTGTCACTCTAATTAAGCCTTCATTGGGTAAAAGAGAAAGATCCCCGCCATTTGCTAATTTCGGTTTTCGCGGTAGCCCCTCTGATCCTTAAATTGACTTGGGCTATAGATGCGAGGTTTGCGGTACCTATGTACCTCCTTACAATGTTGAGATCCAAAAGATGACTAATTAAATATCAGCTAGGCAAGGATTAGATCAGATACTTACTAATTTTTCTATCAATTTTCTTGTGTACATACTTACGTACTGTCTACGCCATCTTGGTTCTTTGTGGGGCGCCATTTATTATAATATAGTAACTGCTCTCTCCCCTTAAGTGGAGATTGATAATCTAAAATGAAGGACTTATTACACGACGCACTACCAAAATAAAACAGTGCTGCGTAACCAAGACACATCAAATTTAATTTCCAGAATGAAATTGCTAGGAGTCTTGCTGCTGTGTGCGGTCGTGGTAGCGGTGCCGACCGCCGTAGAAAAGATCGACCTCGGCTTCGGTAAATGGATCTTAATATTTCTATTCTAGGAGACAAAAATATCCCAGTGCTTCCCGATAATTGGCAACCTTAGTTTAAAATTCATTGGAAATTTACACTATTATTTTATATATATATTATGAAAAACACTATTAAACGCTGGGACAACTAGCTTATAAGTAGGGAAGTATATATTATCGTGTATATTTTGATTGTGTTGAATATATTTATTTCAACTTTACAGATATTTCCGATAATGGACTTACGGACTCCGAGAGGAACGCAGCCATTGAATTCCTTATCAACCAGTTGATCCGTCAGCTATTCAACTATATCCGTTCCGTCATTAACAATGGATCCTCACTCTTTGGCATTCCACCTCTAGACCCCTTGTTCTTGGAGGAATTCCGCCTACACCTTCCATTGGGACTCATCAAGTAAGTCTGCTTGGAGATCGTATTAAACTCCACGTTTATAACAGCACCGAAAAACACTACCTACCTACTTACTCAATGGACTGAATTCAGTGGCCAAAATTGCGTTTTTAAAAAGAGGGAGCATAATAAAATTTCGTTGAGAGCGTAAAACAATATGACCAAAGTGACGTTTAAATTAGAATGTCACTTTAAACGTACGCAAATTTCTAAATTATTTAGAATCTTTGAGATTCTAAATTAGATCTTGAAAAAATAACTAACTACTTTTTGTTTTGTGGTGATTAAGTAGGTATATCAATTATGATTGTTTGTTCTTGAATGAAATATATCTAATTCTACTTTTATGCGTACTTTTTCGTGACCATTAATTATTGCCAGAAAAAAGTATGATTGCTATTGAATAAGTATATCAAAGTTGATTTTAATTTCGTGTTTCAATTGTAGCCTTGACCTAGACCTGAAGAATGCCTTGATGACTGGTATCGGCGGATTCGTCGTGCACACCAGCACGTTCACGCCGTCCCAACTGTCCTTCGAAGTGGACATCTCTGTGCCCAGCATTGTGATCGAAGCCGGTGAGCATTTACTATTAGTCGATTTTGCTGAGCGAATTCAGTCATTGACCACTAGGTATATTTTTAACTTGATTAGGTACAGTCAACTGTAAAAATATGGGTGTAGCCAACTGATTCAAAAATATGTCCCATAGTTCCTAATTCGCTGACATAAGAGCTATGGGACATATTTTTGAGATGATTTGTGCACCCATATTTTTACAGTTGACTGTACATATTTTACTGTTGAGTGTACATTTCTGAAATAAATTTAATTGTAGTTTTACAATTTAGCCTTTGCCTCTCAAAGCAAATACTTTAGAGTATCTACAAGTTGTTAAGTTAGTCGGGTACCGCTACCGATTTGACATGTAGAAGTAGGGATAAATGAAAAATCTCGTTCGGCACGAGTATGTCCCCCCCCCCCTCACTTGTCACCTTTATGGTACCTATTGCTGATCTGAGCGTTGCCTTTAATGCCTTGCGTCAAATACTACTCATTTTTTCTACGCCACCACCACCACGAATTTATAACCACCATTTGGTTACCGTGAAAAACTTGATCAATCCTATATCGTATTCTCATTCTCACGTAAAAAGTGAATACTAATTGTCCAATGCTTCATTCGGTTGCTATGCGTGCTGTCAGATTTGTATTTGAATTGTATTTAATTATTTGTTATTTAATTGTATATTATAGGTGCTTATATTTGTGTCCGTTGTATTATTTTCTGGGCAAATTTATTTTTAATATTAAAACATTGTGTGTAATACGGGAGATAGATGGTAAACTCGAATCATATAAACTTTATCTTCGCTGTATCTCTCTCTTTCTCTCTCTATTAACGGCTCTCGTTAATAATTTTGGCCATGTCTCCATTATCTCCTCTCATTAGTCCCCAAACGATCTGACCCGAGGGCCACGACTAGGCCTCCGTTTCGTTTTCGCAGGAAGAATTGTATAGAATTTGTCTCCTTTTGCGAGGGCCAACTTGACAGACTCGCCGTAGTTCAAAGAGTCCTATCTTTAATTGTTGGGTAATTATTGTGGAGTAAGAAGAAACTATACACCATGTCTTTTTTGATTTCCGTTAATTTCAAGGGTGCATTCCTGAGCTTAAATCAAGTAACTTTCTCAAAGACACCGATATTCTAATTAACTCCATTACGGAGACAATCAATAATTTATTTTTTTCCTATAAGGCCTCTACAAGCGTGTACACTTGCCTTAGGGCGGTTTACATATTGATTAGTGTTTAGAATGAGTTCAAACATTTGCTACTAAACTTAAGTACAATATATATACAGTGGTACTACTAAACGAAATTAATAACTAGCTTAAATCTAAAATAGGCCCTTGAGGCATTGTACCAAGGATGCTGGCTGCATTTCCTCGCTGTATCGCAATGCTGATACGTTGTGCGAGGTAGCCGCCAGCTCTTCGGTCACCAGTTACGTCAACCAGACGCTTCGCGATTTCTGCGAACAACTTATGCGCGCTGGGACCCCATGGACCTAGAGTTTCATCACCAAATGGTACAAAATGGTACTCTCTACCGAGGCTCTTATATTTGTTACGTTTTAGAATTTCGGCGCTTTCCGCCGCTCCGCCCGCTTTTACAGTAGTCCGTTGGAGGTGGGACGGTGCCAGTGTGTCTACGCAGGTAGCATCCCACACCAACATCCGTCCCAAGCTCCAAGGAACTAAGGACACTCCATCGGGCCTCTTGCCATCATCTCTGATAATGCCAGTCGGCTCAAGAAGAGCAGGCACATTGATGGTGGCAAGAGACCGACGGACTATGTCATTAAGCGACGCATGTCTCGAAAAACGGCCTGCACTTTTTTGACAAGATAATCCGTGGTGTCCCAGTCGGTCCACGTCCGTGCCACAAGAGCATATGTGTGGCGTACACACCGAAACCCCGAATCGCAAACCAGTCGCCAGTCTAAGGGAGGCCGGATCCAAGAAAGTACCAGTATTGGGCGAAGGATGGGCATGTAGCCAGTAACCGGCTTCCCGGGCTCCGACCGCCAAAAGCCTCGCGCGGTCTGGACCTGTACAGTTGTTTAGGAGAGTATTGTAAGTTAAATCACAGTAAACATTATCCCAACTCCTTTGTGAATTTGGGTTGTCTGGAAATTGTTTGCCTGGGCAAGCAATTTTAAAAGCATTTTTGGCGTCCTCAAAGCCCGCAATCTCACAGTTTGTGGGCAAAGCCCTTAAGATATTTCCTATGAGACCAGACGTGCTATGAGTGGACGCCAAAAAGGCTGGGGAAGCCACACTGGAAATTTTGCGAATTCCTAAACCTCCAAACCGAATGGGGAGGGACGCTTGAGACCAGGAAGGCTCACTTAGCTGAATGTTTAGAATCGTCTCTAAACTAATTTTGATCAAATCATCTATGGGCGACAATAAATTTTGATGTTTCCAGAAAGGACAACAGCGGAGCACATACGTAAATTTAGGGACAAAAAGGCAGAATTTAAGAATCACAAGAGCATAATGAGGGCTAATTTCGAGTAAGCGATCCGTGTGACTTTTGAATTTAGTTATGGAGTTAGAAATATAATCGGGAAAAGATTCTTCGAATATAGGAGAACCCAGGAGGCAAAGAGAATACTTGTCTACTGATTTGATATTGGGAGTCAGATCGTCAAATTTGGGTTGTAAGTTGGTCAAAGTACAAGAAGATTTTTGAATAAAGAGTTCGCATTTACTGAAATTCAGTTCTAAACCAATATTTTCGAAACTACTCTTAATAAAAGACAAATCAGAGAGTACAGTATTCACGTCACCTCCTAGGGTTCCGTCATCTAAGTACCACACATTGAATTTTGATTTTAAATTTTTGATAATTGGATTTATAGCCAAACTAAAAATTGCTGGCCCGAGAGGGTCACCCTGCTGACAGCCAACCTCGGAAGATAATTCATGTGACTTGTACATTAATTTAGATGAGTCTGAATAGCAAAAGAAAAGGTAATTGTATAGTTTCGGAATTTTGTCCTTAACTTCTGTCAGCAAGGTGTCTCTACTAACTTAAGTACAATCTCGGTCGATCGATGTTCGAAATGACATTGATATGTCACAGATTTCAATTGTTTGGTTGAGTTAAATGTAGGTAATGCCCGTGTTACAATAACGCTATATGCTGCATTTAATTACTTTTTAAACTTAGATTTTTTTTAAATTTAACTATGCCATTTACTTCTCCTAAACGTACCGTAAAATGGGGTGAGTAGGGTCAAAACTGAAATTCAAACCTCGATAACATTTTATTTTTACATATGAAAACTGAATGGTGTATATAATAAGTGTTCCGGAAGTTTGTATTTTAGTTTTTATTTTATTTTGGGTAGTTCCATTTCATAACTTTGACAATAAAGAGGAAAACCCACCTCACCCCGTAGTGCCTCGTATTTGGGGTGAGAGGGGTTTTCATACAAAGGTGATTTTGGAAGATTGTTGGATCGATTTTTTTTATTATGCGTATTACTATAGCTCCATTTTAAATTGGAATACATTATTTTTGTAGCAGTAGCCTTAAAATCCCTTCTCACCCCCCTCTCAACCCTTCTCTTCCCATTCATAACCCAACTCTCCCCGCAAACCTACTCACCCCGTTTTACGGTACTTAACCATACCCCGAAGTTAACGGAATTCAATAAAAACACGATTTCTAAAAATTCATTTTTTGAAACCCTCATTACAACTGGACATCGAACCTTGTGAATAATTTGTTAAAAATTGCCGGTTTATTGCGGTATAAGATACCTACCTAATTTAAAGTGCGTTAACTAGAATACCAATAGCGCGCTGGTGGCCTAGCGGTAAGAGCGTGCGACTTTCAATCCGGAGGTCGTGGGTTCAAAGCCCGGCTCGTACCAATGAGTTTTTCGGAACTTATGTACGAAATATTATTTCCTATTTGCCAGTCGCTTTTCGGTGAAGGAAAACATCGTGAGGAAACCGGACTAATCCCAATAAGGCCTAGTTTCCCCTCTGGGTTGGAAGGTCAGATGGCAGTCGCTTTCGTAAAAACTAGTGCCTACGTCAAATCATGGGATTAGTTGTCAAGCGGACCCCAGGCTCTAATGAGCCGTGGCAAAATGCCGGGATAACGCGAGGAAGAAGAAGAAGAAGAACTAGAATACCAATAGAACTTATATACACCGTGTTTTTATTGAATTCCGTTAACTTCGGGGTATGGTTAATTGTACGTTTAAGAGAACTAAATAGCATAGTTAATTTTCGAAAAATATTTTTTCCTTCTTTAAAAAAAAAGTTTTAAAAGTAATTAAATGTAGCATAATATGCCCGTGTTACTATATTATAGCGTTGTTGTAACACGGGCATTACATTTAACTCAACCAAACAATAGAAATCTGTGACATATCAATGTCATTTCGAACATCGATAGACCGAGATTGTACTGAAGTTTAGTAGCAAATGTATGATCTCATTCTAAACACTAATCAATATGTAAACCGGCCCTAAGGCAAGTGTACACGCTTGTAGAGGCCTTATAGGAAAAAAATAAATTATTGATTATCTCCGAAACGGAGTTAATTAGAATATCGGTGTCTTTGAGAAAGTTACTTGATTTAAGCTCAGGAATGCACCCTTGAAATTAACGAAAAAAAAAAACAAGTTGAATATGTAGAATAAAACAAATTTCATCATTTTTTGTTATACTAAAACTAGTGTCCGACCGAAGGTTCGGTTTCGGTTTCGGTTTCGGCCAGTTTCGGCCAAAAATTCATGTTTCGGCTGTAGTTTCGGTTTCGGCCAAAAAACGGCCGAACCTTTCGGCCGGGCCGAAACTTACGAAATGGTATTTGGAACAGAGACCAAAAGTTGGGGAATAAGTAGGACAACGATATTAATACCTAGGTACATATACTGATTCATGTATAGGTACAGAAATTAATTGGTTTATTACATATACTGGACGGTCGACGCAGTCTTAAGAGGCTGTCAATACCTATAACGCGCACACTGACTAATTGTATCGGGCCCTGGGCAAGAGAATAATAAGAAAACTCATCATGTTCCTCGCGTAATCCCGGAATTTTTGCCGAGCCGTGGCAATGGGAATGGGAGCCTGGGGTGCAATTGACAACTAATCCCAAGAATTGGCGTAGGCACTAGATTTTACGAAAGCGACTGCCATCAGACTGACCTTCTAACCCCGAGAGTAAAGCATGCATTAAGCATGTCGGCAGGCAGTGCAAGGTTCGGGGCCCCCTACAGTTAATTCTGCATACAACATGTTCTGTTGTTCAGTACAGGGAAATAAGTTTGCGTTTTTAATTTCAATCTTCAGGCGTTGGCTGAGTATCAGCTCGGCCTGAGTCGAACGATGTCTTTTTCGCTCTTATTCACTCAGTTATTCAGTAATTTTCCTATCTACCTCTAATGGCAAATTTTAAGCGAGGCTATAGGGCTCAACTAGTGCCGCAAAGTTGATTTTCTCAATAGTTAATATTTTGCAAGGCTGAACAGCTGACTATTGATTAAAACGAACAAAAAACCCTTAAAATTGTCCCCAGTACAGTTTTGTTATACTAATGCTCGACCTTAGCCTCACTTTTTACCTCAATATACCATTGGTTTGTGTTCCACATGTCCTCTATACTTCAGCTTAGCCTTTGGCCTCGCTGCGCCTTGCTCGGCCTGCGGTCTCGCTTTTTAATACAATGGACATTGGTTGGAGTCTGTGCTCAACTACTTATCCTGAAGCTTGAAGCACGGCTTTGACTTCGCATGAAAGTTCGCCTTACTGGGGAACTTCGGACTTTTAGGCCCAGGTGAAGATCGGTACACGGCCTTGCGATATTGTCAACAAAAAATTTCGCGCTCGCTGTGCTCGCGTTTTTGGCTGGTTTTTTGGTTGTCCCTGTATCTACATATTAACTTGACTGGTGAATGAATAGAGTTAGACCAAGAAAATTCTGCAATGATTTTGATAGCATATACAGTGCAACTAGTGCAAATGTTATTTATACTTACGTCATAATTTCGTAGAAGTACTCTAGTAATTTTCTTAAAAAACTGCTTAAGTAACATCAATTTCAAGGACATTGGGTGTTGACAGCCCCATAATATGTGTGTAAAAGCGGTTTTATGACATTTTTTCAACGATTTTAACAACTCTACAAAAGTTTCGGTTTCGGTTTCGGTTTCGGCCAAAACTAGAGCCAAAGCCGAACATTCGGTTTCGGTTTCGGTTTCGGCAAAAAAACATGTTTCGGTCGGACACTAACTAAAACCCCATAACTAGAACTGCCTGACATCAAATCTATAGTTTCGGGTTTACCATCACTGCTGTGTGCTGCCATGTGATTAAACACCATATAAGACATATTACACTTAGGTACTTTAGACATTGTTTTTTTTGTTTCTTATCTCGACTCTGTATTTTCCTGAATGGATTCCACATTCATTATTCGTTCCTGTACCTTATGATTCTTTTATACCTACCTATGTTTAAAATTAGTAGGTATTTGAGTTATATATTTTCTACGAATTTTAATATTTTTTCTTTATATTCTCAGAGAGCTACGATTTGGTTGGAGATCTGTTAACTGCTATTCCTCTGTACGGAAAAGGCAAAGCAAGGTAAATGGATAATACCTACGTTTTTACTATTTTAAGCATTTGTAACTTAACGTCTTTCCTGTAGACATTAGAAGCGCTTTAAAGCTTTGTTTTTAGTTGAACTCATATTAAAATCTCAGGCAAAGACTTATCAACTTATATACATCAGTATACCTACATAAATATGAGCGATAAAAATATAACATACCTACATGCATGCATGACCAACGCAAAACATAATAACTAGGTTCTTCATAAATAACTGGACATTTACTAGTTTTTATTTTTTATTTAGATTTATTAGTTTCGCTTACACTTACAAAATAGGTAGTAGGTACTAGGTACATCTCATTAGTCGTTAGCCAAGCAAAGACCCTTACAGCATAGGTATATAAGTAATATACATGCTAAACATGCTTGTTCACCTACCTATGTCAGTAAAAATCGAGTAACATTTGCCTTTAATTATGTGCTTATTCCTTTAATATTTTTTTTTTCTAGATTCCAAATTGATGGTTTCCGCTTCAGTGGAACGTTGCTTCTGAAGCAATCGGAAGACGGCCAGTCGGTGATACTCGACAGAGTCATCAACTCCTTTTACCAGATTCCTCATTTCAAGGTAACTAATTGGAATAAACGTCATCGTTATAGGTACTAAAGTGCACTGCAGGCATGCATAGTACGGTCGAAAGTATTAATTTATGACCCATTTCGTATCTTGTCACAGTGACAATCAATATGAATGTCGCTAGAGACCTCAATACTATTTACACTGTGACAAGATATAAAATGGGTCATAAATTAAAACTTTCGACTGTAGGTACTTAAAATATTTTTCACGATGGGTACACTGACCGGTGCCATTTCCATATAATTTATAATCCAAAAAGGCAAAACGTCGAAAAAGGTGTAGGTGTTCGTTTGGGCCAAATACCTTTCTCCAAATTTCACTTCCCAACAAACTTATCGCAATAGTTTCATTTCCCAAGGGAACCTTTAGCAAAGTTACACTTCGCATATAATTTATTTGGTCAAATGATCATATATAAAATATATTAAAAGTGGGGGGTTAGGTTAGGTTAGAACTGCGAGCCTTACAGAAACGAAATGCTACTAGAAAAGTGGGTTTGATTAGGTTCGAACTGCGATCCTCACAGAACCGAACTGCTATCAGAGAAGTGGGTTAGGTTAGGCTAGAACTACGACCCTTACAGTTTTAAACGAAATGCTACTAGAAAAGTGGGTGGTTTTACCTCCTTTTCTACATAGTGCACCATCTACAATAATCTTTCACCGGCCCCCATAGAATTCGGTTTCTTTTTCTTAAAAATTAAAATGTTTATGGTTCAACTAATCACATCCGTATGCGTAAAACATAATCAAAATGATAAAAAATCCAAGGTCGGGATTAAGTTTTTCAAATAAAAGCAAAAATAAAAATATCTATTGGTATGTAAATTGTATGCCATACAATATGTTATGTTTAATGATACATTTGACTAAATAAAACTTGGTAAAATGAAACTTGTCCAAGTAATTATTTGCTAAACAATAACTTGCCAAAAAAGACTATTGCTAACTGAAAAATTGCGATAAGTTGTTTTGCCAAAGATTTTTTTGGGAAACATAGTTTGGGATGTGATACTTTGGGAAACGTTTTTGGCCCATTCGTTAGTAAACCGTCGAAAAACTGTACATTTAGATGACAAACAAGGAAACCTACCCAACTGTCCGACTCAGATTTGATTTGTTTTGATATAATAGAGTAGTCTAAAATAACAGACACGTATTTTTTGTTAGCTGCCCAAACTCAACCTATTGGGAGAAATTGTCCTCTAAAGTACTGAAAAGTGACCAAACCCTCGTAACTTCTGTAGAGAGTTGTGTTTGTCTACAGAAATCTCATTATCGGGGCGAACTACTAGTTTATACACTAAGTTCACTTATTATGTACTTACTTGAACTGTTTCATACTCGCATTTTGAATGTTACCTAATATGCAGTAAAAAGCTCACCAATAGCATTTTATTTCCAGTCCGAGCTGACCGGCGTGATCGGGGGCGGTAACATCGACCAGGTAGTGAACGCCATGCTCGAGGACGTAATCATAGACTACGCCAACCGCTTCCAGGGCGCCATCGCCGCCGCCGTGTCGTACGCGCTCCCAGTGGCCGTCAACCCCGTGCTCTCAACGCTCGACACCTGGAAATACATCGATAGATTCGTCTAACCTCTCAGCTGCTTTGCAATAGCCTCCTAAGCCCCAAGGTCCTACCTAATCTAGTATTTCTTCAGTTCGATGACATTTAAATCATACCTATTCAATTGGAACAGAGTCGCTTTTGCTATGTTTCGTTCAATCTTTAAACGCAAAATCAACTGTATTTCCTACACTTTAGGTTCAGTTTTCAGTGGCAAATGATTTTTTTATTTGTATGCCTGGGCCTTAGGAGGATAGGACAAGTTGTACATGTGCATTTCAGCTAGTTTTATAATACAAATTTAGTGACAAAACACGTTATTGTTTTAAACGCTAAGTATGGAACGAACTGTACAATAAACTACACAAATAAACCGTAGTTTTATTTTCCTATATAACGAGTAAATAAATCTATATATGCCAATCAAATTAGATTGTTTCGAAGAATTCATTCCCAGCAAGCTGGAAACCGTTTTAATTATTACCTTCATTTGGTCTTAAGTAAATGCCTGTAATCCGACTGTAAGAGGTTATATTATATGTATAAAGGATCCATAATATTTTAATTTATGCACACCTCCTGGGATTGCGCAAAGTCGGATTGTTACATTGTCCTAGTCTTGTCTTGGTGTTGTGTCACGGCTCATTAAGACCTGGGGGTCAGCTAGGCAAATAAATTCAGAGAACCGGCGCAGGCAAATTAGTTTTACATAAGGTACTTAATTCCACATGAAAGGTCAAGCAGCAGGGCAACCCTGAGGGGAAAGTAGACTATCTTATTAGGATGACTCCGGTTTTATCTTTACGACGTCATTGGTTATGTTCGAATATGCAAGAGGCATAGAGAGGCAGATAACGATTTTCAATTAGTCCGGTTCGAACCTGCGAGCACCGGTTGGGAAAGTACAGTCGAATAAGAATAAGATTGTATAGACGATCAATACCGATGACAAAACTTATTTTTGATGTAGGTTAAAGTAGGTAGCTACCTACTTGAACGGCTGACACAAATAATTCGGTAAAATCACTAAGTTCCGTCCGCGTAGGCGGCGGAAGCTTGCGCTTGGCCAAACTTCAAGCTACGCCGATAAACCACAATTTAGTATAAATCTAAACGAGACCCAAACAAACGTCTCTTGAAATGACGCGATTTAAATTTTTCGTTCTGTTTTTGTTCATGGGCGCAGTTTGCTGTCGGCCACAGCCCATTGAAAGCCCCGAAAAATCTGGAGGTATCTTCAACATGTGGTCGGAAGATTCGCCGAGGATAAGGTTTCAAAATTGTCCCGAAGGCTTTCTTCGCGATTACAGCGGAGTCTGCCGCGAAGTCTGGTGACGACGATACCTATGGCAATTCCAGCAGTTACCGCAAGCTACATAGCGTCCCTTTGTAAACGATCCAAGTGTTAAATCATTAAAGCAAAATTTGGCATTGTAATGTAAATCAATAAAAAAAGATGAATTGATTGATCGGTGTTTTACATCATTAATACATGTGCTTAGGTAAGGTATACCGGAATAAGGTGCATCGGGGCAATTTCGACTGCGGGATAATTTCAACTAGGTACTTAATCGACATAACTTCCATGTTTTACATTATTAACTTTTCATATTATTTTTCAATTTAATTAGTTCCAAGGCAGACCAACGTATAAGAAACTACAAATATAATAAAATAATAATAAACAGTTGTTTAAATTGTCAATATCACATTACAGATGGCCCAAAAATACGTTGACAACGTTTTTTCTAATTATTTTATTAAGTACTTACGTAACTTGTACAAAATAAGTTAAAATTTAAAACTAAACTCTTTTTATGCAACATAAATTAATAGTCTTCAAAATAACCTCCTTTCGCTTTGATACACAAGCGCAAAGGTTTGTTAAAATTTTCAACGAAATGCCGCAGCTCCTCCAATGATATTTTGTCCCATTCTTTGGTAAGTGTTGCTTTTAGAGCGTTTACTCTTGTGTGTTTAGTAACACATGCCCTTAATTGTCTCTAAGATTGACCGCAAACTATAATCCATTGGATTTAGATCAGGCGAGTAGGGTGGCCGGCCACTCTTTTTCAACTTGTGAATCCGGGGAAAATTAGCAGTGGTGCAAAGATTATTTTCCTGGATTCATCAGTTCAAAAGAGTGGCCACCCTACTCGCCTGATCTAAATCCAATGGATTATAAATAGTTTGCGGTCAATCTTAGAGACAAGGCCCACTGATCTGCTACTAAAACACAAAAGGGTAAACGCTCTAAAAGCAACACTTATCAAAGAATGGGACAAAATATGCTTGGAGGAGCCGCAGCATTTCGTTGAAAATTTTAACAAACGTTTGCGTTTGTGTATCAAAGCGAAAGGAGGCTATTTTGAAGACAATTAATTTTTGTTGCATAAAAAGAGTGTAGTTTTAATTTTTAACTTATTTTGTACTAGTTACGTAAGTACTTAATAAAATAATTAGAAAAAACGTTGTCAACGTATTTTTAGTAGTGTCCGACCGAAGGTTCGGTTTCGGTTTCGGCCAGTTTCGGCCAAAAATTCATGTTTCGGCTGTAGTTTCGGTTTCGGCCAAAAAACGGCCGAACCTTTCGGCCGGGCCGAAACTTACGAAATGGTATTTGGAACAGAGACCAAAAGTTGGGGAATAAGTAGGACAACGATATTAATACCTAGGTACATATACTGATTCATGTATAGGTACAGAAATTAATTGGTTTATTACATATACTGGACGGTCGACGCAGTCTTAAGAGGCTGTCAATACCTATAACGCGCACACTGACTAATTGTATCGGGCCCTGGGCAAGAGAATAATAAGAAAACTCATCATGTTCCTCGCGTAATCCCGGAATTTTTGCCGAGCCGTGGCAATGGGAATGGGAGCCTGGGGTGCAATTGACAACTAATCCCAAGAATTGGCGTAGGCACTAGATTTTACGAAAGCGACTGCCATCAAACTGACCTTCTAACCCCGAGAGTAAAGCATGCATTAAGCATGTCGGCAGGCAGTGCAAGGTTCGGGGCCCCCTACAGTTAATTCTGCATACAACATGTTCTGTTGTTCAGTACAGGGAAATAAGTTTGCGTTTTTAATTTCAATCTTCAGGCGTTGGCTGAGTATCAGCTCGGCCTGAGTCGAACGATGTCTTTTTCGCTCTTATTCACTCAGTTATTCAGTAATTTTCCTATCTACCTCTAATGGCAAATTTTAAGCGAGGCTATAGGGCTCAACTAGTGCCGCAAAGTTGATTTTCTCAATAGTTAATATTTTGCAAGGCTGAACAGCTGACTATTGATTAAAACGAACAAAAAACCCTTAAAATTGTCCCCAGTACAGTTTTTTTATACTAATGCTCGACCTTAGCCTCACTTTTTACCTCAATATACCATTGGTTTGTGTTCCACATGTCCTCTATACTTCAGCTTAGTCTTTGGCCTCGCTGCGCCTTGCTCGGCCTGCGGTCTCGCTTTTTAATACAATGGACATTGGTTGGAGTCTGTGCTCAACTACTTATCCTGAAGCTTGAAGCACGGCTTTGACTTCGCATGAAAGTTCGCCTTACTGGGGAACTTCGGACTTTTAGGCCCAGGTGAAGATCGGTACACGGCCTTGCGATATTGTCAACAAAAAATTTCGCGCTCGCTGTGCTCGCGTTTTTGGCTGGTTTTTTGGTTGTCCCTGTATCTACATATTAACTTGACTGGTGAATGAATAGAGTTAGACCAAGAAAATTCTGCAATGATTTTGATAGCATATGCAGTGCAACTAGTGCAAATGTTATTTATACTTACGTCATAATTTCGTAGAAGTTTTGACGTTTAAAATAACACTTGCACTGCGTGTGTTATCAAAATCGTTGCAGAATTATCTTGGTCTAACTCTAGTAATTTTCTTAAAAAAACTGCTTAAGTAACATCAATTTCAAGGACATTGGGTGTTGACAGCCCCATAATATGTGTGTAAAAGCGGTTTTATGACATTTTTTCAACGATTTTAACAACTCTACAAAAGTTTCGGTTTCGGTTTCGGCAAAAAAACATGTTTCGGTCGGACACTAATTTTTAGGCCACCCTGTATATCTATAATTTATGTACTTAGTTTTTAAACCAGTAATAAGATTAAATAGGGGAAGTCCGAGTATAGTGAACACCTTTACCTTTGACTTAACATAACAGAAAAGTTTATCACGGAAGAAATAAAAAAAGTGTTTATAATGAGTCCTTATTTAATAAACTTTTAATTTAAAATAAGATTAGCCTCCAATGTTTAACAATTTCTGTAATTTTTAACAAAACGTCTAAAAACATATTTTATTCGCATTGCCCAGGGTGCCGGGCAAAGTGAAACAGGCCCCCGGGCAAAGCAAATATCAGTTATAAAATCTTGGTAAACTCAATAACTATGGGAATTTTAATCAACATAAGATTATTTCAATAATATTAATTAGAAAAAGTTATTACAAGTAACTTTTTGTGTATTTTTCACTGATTTCATAAACATATGTTTTCATGGCATGTCTAAGGAAATTTTTCACAGCGAATCCACGATCTGATAGCCATTTTCTATGACGTCTGTAAGCCAGGAGCCCTCATCGGTCTTTTTTTAATATATATATATATAACATCTGTAACAAAATATAATCATAAAAAAATTGACCTCATAAATTCAAAGTGAACAGGCTATCCGCTTTGCCCGATCCACTTTGCCCAATCAGTCAGCTTACGAAATTAAGAATGTTTAAAAAATAACCGTTGCTTTGTTTTAAAAGAAATGCATTGTAAAAGGAAGATACTTTAATAAGCAATAGAAGCATCTTGAATTAAAATTCGAGATCATTACTATGACCAGATAACAGACAAAAACCTTTCAAAATCGAATATTTTACACTAAAAACACGTTTTGAATCCTCATCGCAGACGCTCGCAGCGACCGCTCCTTGTGACGCTTGCCGCTCAAAGAGTGAACTATTCTGAACATCATATAGGCACGTGGTGCGACAAAGACGAATAGTTTAGGATTGAGTGGCCGATTTAGCTTTGCCTGGGGTGTTCGCTTTACCCGACCTTCCCCTACCTATGGTTAGCAAGTATATCGATTAAGTGTGAGAATTGTTAAGTCCGCAGCAAGCTCGGTTCTCCGTACAAACATAGTTCGCTCTCCTTTTAAAACGACTAGCTAGATTGCTCTTATAAAGGGGCCCACTGATTAACAGTCCGCCGGACGGTATCGGCCTGTCAGTTAGAACAAAATTTTGACAGTTCCGAACAACTGACAGGCCGATACCGTCCGGCGGACTGTTAATCAGTGGGCCCCTTAGGGTTAAACTAGAAAGACAGGGAAAAATAAGATAACTATACTTAAATGTGTAAAAAAAATAAGTTATATATGTGGTCGGAAGCCTCCGGTGGGTGAGTCCCACTCGCACTTGTCCGATTTTGTTATACTTACTTATGTTAATAGCTGGTGTTGTATGGAACGCTTTTAATAGGCTAATATGAATACAATCTCATGCTCATATTTAGGCACCCCAATTTATAGGGGTTATTATAACTACCCCTTTTCAGGACACATTCTACCAAAGGCCGGTTGCAACCGGATGAAACGATTAGTTTCACGAAATATCATAATACATCTATAGATTTTGATAGCACACGCAGTGCAAGTGTTATTTAAACTTCATAATTTCATAAAAGTTTGTCGTTAAAAATAACACTTGCACTGAATGCAGACTTATCTTGGTCTCACTCTAACAATGCCTGAAATAGT
This sequence comes from Cydia splendana, assembly GCF_910591565.1. Lineage (NCBI taxonomy): Eukaryota > Metazoa > Arthropoda > Insecta > Lepidoptera > Tortricidae > Cydia > Cydia splendana. The sequence continues at coordinate 14,496,470 of NC_085987.1, read as the reverse complement.
TAAAATAAATAAAAAACACTTTATATCGAATTACCAAATATATTAAATAATTCGTATTTTTACACTTAAACCAGAAAATTTCAATTGTGCGATAACATTTTTTATGAATGTATAGGTACTAGAAAGATATCAGTCATGAAGCGGAAAACTGCTCCATTGGAATACGGATTCGGCACACCGGTAAGTGTAGTATACCGACTACAAAGGAAGAAATTGCTACCAGAGACCACATAAATGAGGAAACCGAAAACCGTATCCGTAACTTGAGACGACAACCTAATGGAAGTGCCTCTATATTTGTAGTTACACGTAACGTACGTATGATGTATGATACTGATATAGATTTGTGATTATGTCAATCATCATCCTTCTTGCGTTTTCCCGGCTTTTGCCACAGCCCATGGGAGCCTGGGGTCCGCATGGCAACTAATCCCAAGAATGGGCGTGCTTACGAAAGCGAATGCCATCTGACCTAATCCAGAGGGGAAACTTTTAACGTAAGTACGCATTACGTCGCTTTACATGCGCTTTACGTCGGTAAAGCGACATCTATTGTTGGATAGTCTGTACGTTTTAAATTACGCGTCATACGTTGCTAAAACGACATCTATTGTTTGATAGTAAAACTATAAACGGAAATGACCAACTCTTTCGGTAAAGCAGTTTTCGTAACGATAATGTTGCTACATTATAAAGATACCCTATTGGTGGTAAAAAAATGTTTCTCCATTTCCTGGTAAGTGGGGTTTTTTTTTAATAATTATATTTCTCTTATTACACTTATCACAGCGAATAAGAACTAAAGAATCATATTATTAATACTATTGACATTTAATAATAAAATACTGGTTCATGTCTAATGTATTTATATTGTATCTTCACAGAACGTCGCGCCAAAAAATAGAGTCTACTTAAACGAGCTATTAGGAGATTGGGGAAAACACAATTGTATATGGAAACATCGTTGAGAGTGAATGATCCTTTTACAATTCCGTCAATTTCGTGAAGAACAATAACTGCGAATGAAAAGTGATTTCGGGAAATAAATTAGTAGCCTTTTCATGTGATTTTGTGAACTTGTGTTGGTGCAAAATTAATTGTAGACTGTATTTGTATAGTATTTTTCGAGCAAAGTTCCCAAAAAAACGTACCGCTTGGTAGTAATATGAGTAATGTTACCAACCAAAATGGAACAGGTCTAGAGCAGCAGGTCGGTACCTCGTGTGTACTTTGTATTGATTTTTCTTTCTATTTGACTATGTACATATTACTGACTTGAGCTTGAAATGATCCATGCATAATTCTCATAAGGAGCCTCATTCATGGTGAGGTTTACAAATTGTCTAGCTATGGAAATGAGTAACTCGATTCTACTTTACGTGTCCCGCTAGCGATAACCAACATGGCGACCTCCTAAGGGAGCATTTGAATTAATTTGCAGACAGCGAATCGGTGATAGGTTTTGGTAATTTTCTTATGGTACGCACTATAAGTTTAACCAATTGCCTTGTAACACATATTTTAGCGTGAGGCTATTGTTACGTATATTGCATGTCATGATGGGGAAGTACAGCTATAATTTCGCTCAGTTCATGAAGTATTGCGATACTATTTTTGATTAGATCATGGTCTACGTGATGTGATGGCACACAGTTGTGTTAAAATCAATTTTTGTTGTCAGAATAATTTACTTGAAGTGGTCCCACTAATCTCATAACTTACCTCTTGAGTGGGCAATTTGTATTGTTTCAGCTTTACATATCTATCAGGCGGTCTAGCATAAGTTGCGTTCTCGCGCGCGAGTACATACTTGAAGTCGCGCCTGATGTAGGTATGGAGTCGCGCGCGAGAACGCAACTCATGCTAGACTGCCAGGACATACCTAAACTAAACTTATTACAGAGTGCTAACATTACTAGTAGGACCATAATGTGAACTGTCTAGTTATACAACTTATACATTGGTAGTCACACTTATCCAATGGGTTACACTTAACTCAAGGAGTGATGTAAATAATTTGAAAAGTATATTTGAGGGAGCATATTCATTTGATGGTTGTTATCTACAGCTTGCTGGTCTGGACTTGCAGCCTCAGGCTCCTAAGAGTGCTGGCCGCTACATTCCCCCGCATCTGCGCAGGCAGTTGCAGGCCAACCCTCCTGAAGGTAAGGATCATCCACTAAAACTTGTTTAAGGTAGGTGCTTTTAGATTGGTGGCTGGCTTAACACAAGCTAAGATAAGCAATTAAATACTGTTCATTGCATAGTCACAGTGGTTCTCACTTAGCTACTTCTTATTAGTTCAAATGATTTTAAAACAAACTGACTTCAATATGTGGTCCTTCTATAACTTACTTGTACTGTGTGCATATGATTTTATTAGAATAACGTTTATAGCTTTTGCTGATTACCTTGTTAGCCGTATTTTCATTGCCCTTACCGATGCTGACATGTACTTGTTTGTCTATGAAATAGCAATATGTATAAGAGTATATATTTTTTTATCATAAAGTTGAGGATGTTTTAATGAACTCTTCAGCTCATTTATGTCTAGTTGATATAACTTTACTGGTCACCTTACTGACATATTTCTGCGTATCACATCCTAAAGTTACAACAGGTATAATAACTTTTTGGATTATTGGTTAGGCACTATTAAAGCATTACTATTTATATCCACTACCTCCTAGCTGTGTGTTATAATTTGCTTGTTTAATTTAACTCAAAAAATTATAAGTGTTGATATGAATGGAATATATTACATTTTATATTGTGATAGGATCATTAAAAAATAGTTCAGTATTGTTTATCATGGATAACACTATTGATGTTCCTATTACTCAAAATTGAATATTCTGGGATAGTCTTTTCAAGATTAGTTGTTCGGCAAGTAGTTAGACTATATCTTACTTCCTGGATGTATCATCATTAATCATTACCAAATTTCATATTCGTGAAGTAAAATTTACTTGTAATAAAGTACAATGTGATGATGACTCCAGTTGCTAAGGTAATTTTTAGTCCTAGTATAACATGAGCTTAACTTGTGTTCAGGGGAAGAGTCTAAGCGTTCAAGCTTAGACAGTCATCAAAGCGAGTCGAGGGACAACCGGTCATCATTCGGAGGCAGCTCTAGAGGCTACGACCGTGGTGGTCGGCGCGACGACCGCGAGCGTGACCGCGACCGTGACTACGATCGCGGCTACGATTCGCGATACCCGCGCAGGGACCGCGGTAATACTTGTTCTCTTTGTCTACATCAAGTGTACCTCATACATGATATATGTAGTTCTCAGTCTCCTGTTAAAGCCAGCCTAGCTTAACATGTTGAACCTTTTGGTAATTTATAATTGAACTATACTTATTATATGTGACATTTTAAATTGCTGAAATGATAATATATTTTCAATGAAGTTAATATGACTCTTTAAAACTAAAACTCTATTTTGAGAAGTATTTATTCAAGTTTTCTATTTTTAATCTACAGTGACGAAAGAATATTATACCAAGGTTCTTGACTTTATATTTGTAATGCTTACAGATATATAATAATTTTCTGTGGTCTCCACAACACGCTAGGTATTAATGTTAGGTTCCGATAGTTCAAAAGTAGTTATCTTACTTGACTTTTGACCTGCGCTCCAATAAGACATAGCTGTCAAACAATAATTGAATCTTCCACTGATAGTAGGCAGGAGATCACTTCAGTGTGTAGCATAATTAGATCTTTGTTACCTATTTAACAAATATAATTTAAAAAGTTATTACACAGTACAAAGTGACTCAAATTATAATCTTAGTTGACAACATTTTTTCCAAGAAATGCAAGATTTTATTTATTCTACTTATTTTATTTACTGATTTAGTAAGCTTACAGGTATATAATGTATATAATGAGAATTAAAAAACGTGTTTTATGTATAATAATATATAACAATCCGATAATTTTCCATTGAACCGCCAGAATGAAAATTTGTCCTTGAATCGTAAAATGATCTTTATTTTTTTCGCGTCTATCTCACACTACAAAGTATAAATCCTGTTTTGTTTTCGAGTCGGGAAAGTACCCCACCGATTTTTAAATCAACAATTTTATATAATTTGTTGATGTGATCCGCCACGGCGAGCCAAGCAAAGCGCAAGGGCATTTATCTACCTTTTCTCGTAGCGCTTCGTCGTTTTTTTTGAACCCTCTCTTGGGTTTGTATTTTACTAGATATATGTACAAAATTATGTCAATTTGGATAGAGTTAGGCCGAGGTAAGTCTGCAACGATTTTAATAGCACACGCATTGCAAGTGTTATTTATACGTCATAATTTCATAGAAGTTTGACGTTTAAATAACAATTGCACAGCGTGTTCTATCAAAATCGTTGCAGACTTGTCTTGGTCTGACTCTATGATGATTGATGTCAATAGTGGACTTATTAAACATAAAAAAATTTAATTGAATCGCTGTACTTAATATTTTATTGATATCTAAAAAAAAAACCCAATTTCGTCACTGACTCACTGATAATCATCAAAATTCTTAAGGTAGTTCCTGAAGTTCTATTAAGCTGAAATTTGGTGTATAAGCTAGTATTAGTACACAAACATCAAAAAATCCTAAAACATGGAACTTTTACCTCCCAACCCCTTAAACTAGGCCAACTAGGAGATGGAAGTTTGTATGACGCTTCCGCAAGTTTTGATGCTAGAGGTCTGAAATTTGATTGATATAGGGACTCCTTGTTATACATAATAAAATGCATATATGTATCAGGATTTTTAGTAAATCATACCTCCCCACCCCACCCTTTATATTAAGATGGATGGAAGTTTGAATGGGTTTTCCCATACAAACTTAATTTCATGCTAGATAAAATAATAAATGAGATGCAAAGAAAGAGAGTATAGGCTACGAAAAAAGACACGGCACCTCTGATATGCAAGAAATACACTCCCAAAAAAGAAAGAAAAAATGACCAAATTAAATAAATACTGGCATATGCAACTTACTTAAAGAAATGAAACCCCAACAAAAATATTTTCTTGTAAAATGTTAATTACCAAGACGAGATCATATAGCTTGCACTGTCAAAAAGTTATCATATCTCATGTAGAGCCAAGCTTCTAACTCTTCTACTCGCCCTAACTTCACAAACTCAAAATACACCTTAGTCAAAATATGTGGCTTAGCCGTTTCGCTACAGTCACATGGGCGCAAGGTGAATAATTTATTCACTGTCCATTACTTTTCTGTTATACAATAGTTCTTGACTATGTATAACAGATTGTTCTATGACAATCTATAAGTGTGGCTTTTTCACTGTGGAACCGTTACGTTATAAAGTTATAAGCAACGGGGACGAAGCTGTAGTGGGTTAATACAAGTGCAAGTGCTCTCTGGAATAAAATATCATACCTATATCTATTTATTTATTTCAAAACTCTTAACTCTGCTTATTGACACTGAATTTCGTATCTATCAGTAAATTTGACAGGCCTGACGTAACTAAAAGAGCCGTGTTGTACTATTGGTTACTGCCATATGGAGCGGGGTGTAATGGATTACTAAAATATAAATAAATGGCTTGGTTTTGCACTGGATTTCGGTTTTATGCACACAAAACAACAGTGGCTCAAGCCTTTAATTTTAAATTTGCTTACTAGTCATTTAAGCTGCCTGTAGGCAAATAGATTAAAGATTTTATTTTTACAAACTTATGCTACATTATACCAAGGAAGCTTTGCGAAATAATTATGTAAATAATGTATGTGAATGTGAACATGACTTTTTTTTCAACTGATGTTTTGCTTATCTGATAAGCAAAACATCAGTTGAAAAAAAAACCGGGCAAGTGCGAGTCGGACTCGCGCACGAAGGGTTCCGTACCATAATGCAAAAAAAAAACGGAAAAAAAAAGCAAAAAAAAAAAACGGTCACCCATCCAAGTACTGACCACGCCCGACGTTGCTTAACTTTGGTCAAAAATCACGTTTGTTGTATGGGAGCCCCATTTAAATCTTTATTTTATTCTGTTTTTAGTATTTGTTGTTATAGCGGCAACAGAAATACATCATCTGTGAAAATTCCAACTGTCTAGCTATCACGGTTCGTGAGATACAGCCTGGTGACAGACAGACGGACGGACGGACGGACAGCGAAGTCTTAGTAATAGGGTCCCGTTTTACCCTTTGGGTACGGAACCCTAAAAAGTCTAAGCCTTATGCACTTGTTGGTGTGCCATGTCTGTGGACTATAGAGTCACTTTCATATTCACTTATTCTTAAAAGCAGCTTAGTAGTAAGGCAAAATAATTTATATTGTTATTTTTTTTGTATTCAATGAAAGAATTGCCATCCTGCTTGTTTTCTTATGTCAGACAATTATTTCTATAAATGTAAACATTGCTTGTTTGTCTTGTTTGGAATGTTTTATGGCTTGCAATACAGAACTATCTCATGAAAAAAAGTGACAAATAAAGTCTGTTTCATACAAATTTGGCGTATTTGGGATACTTAAATAAACCGAGCGTAAGTTTTACGCACTCACTCATCACAACTGAGATCCAATTAACGGAGCGTAAACGATTGGTACGTTGGCTACGCACGCAGGTCAGCCCTTGCAAGCTCTTAATCTAACTTGACTTCACTTTCCTGCATAAAATGGCGATATTTGTACCTATTTTGCATCATAACATAAGAATGGTTTAGATCGTTAAATAAGAACAGTCCCAAATTTCTTTCCACGTACGTTAGTTGCATTTTGTGGGAAGTTTTTATGTTTTCTTTTAAGACGTTTTTGGTATGAAAATGGACCCAATGAGCTAACACAAAAATCAGACCACTAAATTGATCGCAACTTCTTGAATGCAAGGCTTCACGTTAAATTTGTGCTGGATCTTGTAAAGCATATGAATTGTTTTGAATTTTACTGAATCATTGTTGTTGTTTAGGTCGTGATCAGGGATATCAAAATGGCGAGTCAGATCGCTTTAGTGAGAACGACAGATGGGGCTCCGGCTCAGCTGGCGGGCGCGGAGGCAGCTCGAGCAGCGGCCGCGAGCGCGGCATGGAGCGCGACGTGCGCCGCGACGAGGACTTCAACGAGCCGCCGCAGCCGCGCAACGACCGTTGGAAGGAGCCGGAGCCGCGCTCGGAAGACCGCGGCAATTCGCGCTGGGCCTCTGACGATGTCCGCCGTTCGAGCTCTCGCAGGGATGAGGTAAATTCTGCACTAATTTGCGGTATTTCGTTTTGTATCATAACATAACCATTGATGTTGACAAATAAATCGAACTTTTATTGTATTTACAGTTACTAAGACTGTTTTATGTCAGGCTCGTGTAAATTTAGTTATAATTAATTATCACTATTATTGTCTGTTATAAGTATATGTTGCAACATTTAACCCAACTGGATTTGTTATGTACAAAATCTACCCAGGCCACGAAAATAAATGTTACAAATCAAACATAAAATCTGTTAAAATCATACAAATGCTGCCTTCAAACTCCAGTCAAGCTAATATATGTATTGCTAGAGAAGCGGTTAACCTTAAGTATTTATTTGACTTACTAGTCGTTATCGGCGCTGTAGCTATGACGACTCTGCGTATACATAATGATAATGAATGTATTACATTACATGATGTGTTGTACAGAATGACTGGACGGTCCCGCTACCTCGCGACGAGCGGCAGGAGCTGGAGCTGTTTGGCACGGGCAATACCGGGATCAACTTCTCCAAGTACGAGGACATCCCGGTCGAGGCCAGCGGTGACCGCGTGCCGGATTTCATTACTAGCGTAAGTTAATCACAACTCTTATCATGTATGGTATGATTCAAGAATTTGCTGTATTTCCATTTAACTAGGTACCTTAAACGGCCAGTTAGCTGTGGTCACAAAACTTACAGTCAATGTCACCCACCACACTTACATACGTTACTATGAAATGTTACCATATTGGTGGTTAGTGAGTTGATTGCAGTAGTATTTTTGTATTCTAATATACATTATTAATATTATGTAACCAACAAACTGTCACCTCGTGTGGTCTAGTTACATAGTTATAAATTAAATAGAGATCAGTTCTTTAGTGAAACTTGATAGTAGATATGTCATTTGTAATCACATTCCTTCAATGTAAAGTTGTAAACTGAGCAATATTAAAAACGATGTTAGCATAATTGGATGCCCTTCTCTATGTAGGTTATGCTTTAAATATAAAACATTGTATACACTGACTAGTACAGTACCTACTTAATAACTATACCTGAGCGTTTCTTTAATTTTTTGCCATTTGTATATATTGTGACCTTTTTTGCCACTTTTGTGCTATTTCTACTCAGAATCACGAGCTGTTTCGATCCTAATGGGATAAAAAATGTCCCAGAGTTTTTTCCTATTGTGTTACCATTTCCCCATATTACTTTGTATGGCGGTAACAAAAAGGAAAGTTTGAAAAATGTATGGAAATTTTAGGACACTTTATTTTCTCCTATAAGGATGATGAACGGATTTTCATGCGGTTTTCACCTATCAATAGATTGATTCTTGAGAAAGGGCGAAGCCGGGGCGGGTCGCTAGTCATAGATAAGTCTGGGCTACGTTTATTGAATATATTAGCTTCTGACCGCTACTTCGTCTATGAGGAATGATGATGATGATTGATACCAAAACTATCCGATGTCTTTTCCTTAAACTAAGTATTTCCATACCAATATTATCCATTTCGGGTCAGCGGTTTAAGCGTAAAAAGATTTTTATTATTATTAGGGATTCATGCAAAATTTTACCATCAGGTGCAGACCACCAAGAATAAAATTTCATTTACAAATTATTTATTCTATAATTATGTCAGCACTTTTACTGCTTTTACAACACAGTTTTATAAACGTGTTAAGCTTATAATTAATGATATAAATTACATATAATCAATATACTTAAGGTAAATAAAATAATAAACTAAGTACACAAAAAGGTAACTTATTGTAAATGGCTTATCCACAGTTGTCCTGGAATCTGGAATGGCTTATTTAGTTTAATTGTTTGTATGAAATCTATGGATATGGATATTACTATTTAAATAAAACAGGTGTTTTTCTAACTGACGAAATATTATCATAAATATATTGGGAGGTAACAGTGAGAATATAAATGTCTTTAACTATTCTGACACAACACGTGACCCTAAATTGTAAATTTTGCGTATGTGTTTTTGTAAAATAGGTTGGATTAAGCAAGTACAATATATGAAATACAGACTTCTACCCTTCTGTCGTCTATTATGTGGCTTCCTAAATTGATGTGTTAATGTTATGTGACAGTTCGAGGATGTTAACCTGACGGAAATCATGCGGACGAACATAAGCCTCGCTCGCTACGACAAGCCCACGCCAGTGCAGAAGTACGCGATCCCGATCGTGCTCGGACACCGGGACGTGATGGCGTGCGCGCAGACCGGCTCCGGCAAGACGGCCGCCTTCCTCGTGCCCATACTCAACCAGATCTACGAGGCGGGACCGGTCAAGCATATGGGGTTAGTACAACACTAATATCATGTACCATACTAATAATAATGCTTTCCCCACAACTAACAAACAAATACACATTTATGTATATAGAGATGAACATCTAAAAGGTTTACCCTTGAATTGCCGACAGACATTTCATCGAATGTTATTTCGAAGACAACGTTTCAAGTATTTTCATTTCATCGACAAGTTATTGCGTCGAATAATCGATACTAGTAAATTTAAATCGGGGACTTTTAATTGGTACTTGAGTTATTTTGCATATAGTTTATATCGTGGTATTTCTTTACGGGTTTGCTTATTTCATTTTGGATTGTATTTAATAAAATTTATTACACGTAAGATTATTTCAATCTGTAATATTTCGTTATCGAAACTAAAAGCAGTCACGTCAGTCAGCTCACTCTGCGCGATTATAGCTATGTGGGTAGTTTAAGATATAAAATTGTTTTTCTGGACATACATAATTTTGAAAAAGCGGCAATTTTAAGTTTGCGCTCTAATTTTGAAGATATAATTTTACAAGGCTGCCATTTTCATTTTGGGTAAATTATAAATAGGTTGATAACAAATAGTGAATAGAATCAGGCGTTACTTTGCGGAAATCCATACTAATTTAAACCAAAATATTACTTTGCTAATCCGCGAAAAGATAACGTGCTAGTCAATCAGTGCTAACCCGTTATACTTACTTGCTTACTACTTGCTTGTTACTTGGGAGGGTGGGAATATTAATTGCATGTAAAAATACGCAAGTAAGTATAACGGGTTAGCACTGATTGACTAGCACGTTATCTTTTCGCGGATTAGCAAAGTAATATTTTGGTTTAAATTAGGTTGATAACAATAATTTAAGCCGTTCATTTATGTGCAGGGTCGCAGTTCTAACCTAACCTAAACCTACTTTGAAAACCGTTCGTTTCTGTGTGGGGTCGCAGTTCTAACCTAACCTAAACCGACTTTGATAGCCGTTCGTTTCGGTGTGGGGTCGCAGTTCTAACCTAACCTAAATCTAAAATTCTTACAACAGAAAAATGTATAAATGTATAGTACGACATATAAAAATGTATTAAAGTAATACGTCGAACAAATGAATTGCAATGTTTAGTAGTTGTGCCAATTAAAATAATTTGAAACGAATTAGCGATCAAGTAATATTCGTAGAATAGTATTTCTACGTAGTAAGAAAAATTGAAATAAATACTATATGAAACAAAATAACGCCAAACAATATTACTAGTACTAAAGTTTCGATGAATCGTTGTCGATGAAATAATATTCGATGAAAAGTTTGTCGGCAAAACAAGGGTACACCCATCTAAAATACTACGTGTATAGAAGTGGACATAACAAATACAATGTTCTTATTTATAATTTTGCTATAGGTATGCTCTTCAAATTTCGCAATCATGTTCAGTTTGCCCACAAAAGTTAGTTAAAACTTTTCGCACACATGTGCCAGTGAATAGGTAAGAAATCAATTTCGTCTACTTTTTGGGACGGAAATACCAAAGATAGACAAGCCAGTGGATTTTCCTTGGACTAACTTCGTGCGTGAATATTGTTGTAAAAAATATATATATAAGGCCTGTGCAAAGTACATTTTAAAAGGTATTGTTTATGTTATTATATAGCATGATATTTTATTTACATAAATTGATGCTTATAAAATCTAAAGAACTAAAACTGGAAGAGTGATGCTTTTGGACAAGACAGGTTACAGTGAAAAGTGCTACTCTTTATTTTTTATAAATATAAGTATTAAATTTAAATAAAAATAATACCTTGGCCTCGATAAACATTGTTTTAGTTTATCTAGATACATTTTCGTTTCATATTAAAAAAAAGCAAATAAAGATACATTCAATTCAAAAACTCGATGACAGGTTAAGATGCCACTATTTTGAGAATCACTCAATGATAATTGTTACTGTTTGTTAATTAGCAATGTGTGTTCCAGACCTTACAATCGACGCAAGCAATACCCGCTGGGCCTGGTGCTGGCACCCACTCGAGAGCTCGCTACCCAGATTTTTGATGAAGCACGGAAGTTCGCATACCGCTCCCGTGTGCGCCCTTGTGTGGTGTACGTATCATCTCTACGTTTTGACTACATTTTCTATAAATATAAGTTTGAATGCTCTAAGACTTGAATATTTTATATTGTTATTTAACGGTTAAATTTAAAAATAGGTACGGTGGGTCACCGATCCACGAACAGTTCCGTGAGCTCGAGCGCGGTTGCCACTTACTGGTGGCGACCCCGGGCCGCCTGGTGGACATGTTGGCGCGCGGCCGCGTCGCGCTCGACCACTGCCGCCATCTTGTACTCGACGAGGCCGACCGCATGCTGGACATGGGCTTCGAGCCCCAGATCCGCAAGATCGTCGAGTGCCACACCATGCCGAAGACCGGCGAGCGGCAGACTCTCATGTTCTCCGCCACCTTCCCCAAGCAGATACAAGTGTTGGCGCAGGACTTCTTGAGCAACTACGTCTTCTTAGCGGTGGGACGAGTCGGCTCCACTTCTGAGAACATTACCCAGAAGGTTAGTTAACTAACTCGCCATTTCCACTTTGTACCTACAGTACATACATTATAAGAAAAAAATATTAAAAGTGTTAAATAGGTTATGAATGATATTTTTGTATTCAAAATTTGAATATATTTAATGTGGGCGTCATTTGTTTAGTAAAACGGTTATGTGTGCTGTCTAAATTGTACATTGTTTAAGTGCATTTTGTCTTGCCACAGGTGGTCTGGGTGGAAGAGTCACAAAAGCGCTCATTCTTACTGGACTTGCTGAACGCTTCTAACTTGCTGAAACGTTCCCGCCCCGAGGAGGATCAACTCACACTGGTGTTTGTTGAAACTAAGAAAGGTACGGTTTTTTTTTATTTTGTTTTTAATTATATCTACATGTTTGAAAGCTGGGGTAAATAGAAAAAGTGAATGAAAGTATGTGACATTTTGGGAATTTAAATGGGTACCTAACGTAATTGTGCAGGAGCGGATCAACTGGAGGAATACTTGGACAGCGACGGATACCCGGTGACGTCTATCCACGGCGACCGCACGCAGCGCGAGCGCGAGGAGGCGCTGCGCCGCTTCCGCACCGGACAGACGCCCATCCTCGTCGCCACCGCCGTGGCTGCTAGAGGTCACCGCACAATACTATTGCCCTTCACGTCGCTATATATTTCCTTTGATCTTCCTAGATAATGGTTTTTTTATATTGTTATTTGTCGTATACGCAACGACATTCCTACAAGATTTCTCAAAACAACCATTTCATTAACATGGGTCAATCGACAAAACTTAGCTTTAGACTAACATATCAGTTTTATGTTCAGTTAAAATATGCAATTGAAAATACCTAATTATTTGCGTCTCCTACAATTAAGCTTAAACATGGTATCCAATAGTATAATGAGGGTTCCAGGTTCGTATGCATGTGTGATATATCTTATAAATAGGCACAGTTAAATGAACCTCTGGATGACAGGTCTGGACATACCTCACGTTCGTCACGTGATCAACTTCGACTTGCCCTCGGACGTGGAGGAGTACGTGCACCGCATCGGGCGTACCGGCCGCATGGGCAACCTGGGCGTGGCCACGTCCTTCTTTAACGACTCCAACCGCGGTCTGGCGCGCGACCTCGTCGAGCTGTTGGTGGAGGCCAAGCAGGATGTACCCAAGTAAATATCCTTCCAGTTATGTTTAACTAAGCTCAAGCGTAAGCACGGTATCTCAAAAGATACGTTTAGAATTTAGCACCTTATTCTGCTGTCGAACAAAATTAAAGTTACCATTGTTAGGTAATAGTAGCCAGAGAGTAAATATCACACGCGGAAATCGTACTAGATTTTGCATTGCGCTATACGTTTATTTTAATATTGGGAAGAAGGTAAGCGATCTTGACGTGTCTTTTTATGAAAAATACGTCACAGCAAATATGTAACAATTATACAGGATGTTTTTATTTTATAACCTGCAACACCTGCAAACACAGGCAGACCGGCCCACTAGGCCAGACCGGTCGTATGAATATTGAATCTGCTATGGCTAAAGCGTTTGTCCAATAATAGTTGGCTAACGAGCACCGCAGCCGACGGGCGCCTGGGCAGCAGCGGACGCCGCGCCGGCAGCCGCTCGGGCGGCGGCGGCCGCTTCGCCAGCGCCGGCGGCAGCGGCTTCGGAGCCCGTGACTTCCGTACACAGTCGCGCCAGCCGCCTAGGAGTGCTGGAGCCTCCTCTATCGGTTCTGGTAAGTTCGCTTGTCCTTTAACTTTTATTCGTCAAATTGAAAAGTTTACTTAAGGCTAGTTGCACCAACCACCTTAGACAGACTGATCAATGTTAATGTATGTTTGTTTATGATACTCACTTTGTATTAACAGTATAAGTGTCTTGGCATCCTGCAGCTGTAAACTTATACCTAGTGTTTGTCTGAATAAAGAATAATACTCGGCATTGAACTATGTGATTTCCCATACATATACCATAATTTAGCGAACGAACAAGCGATCCGATATTTTAAACTTAAAAGCATGAAACTGACGCATGAACGACGTCTTTAGCCTCTTACAGATGTAGTTCATAATTGTATTCCATCGTATTTTCTCGGAAACGTTCGTATTTGTCAATGTTAGAACTCTTTGTACTGACTGCAATAGCAAGACACGTTCGTAAGTTTCCGTGAAAATACGATGGAAAATAATTATGTACATACATCTGTACCCGTTAATGGAACGGATGGATGAGATAGAAAACAAGTGGGTAAGGTTGACGAAATATAAAGTGAGCCGATCTCTCACAAGTCACAAGTTTGAACAAGATCAGCTCACTTTATATTTCGTCAACTCTAACATATACCGTTATATATGGTGTTTATAATATTTTGCCAGTTATTGAATATGTGCGACTGTGCAACATGTTGAATGCCAGCACATAACTGATGAATGTGTGGTTTGTGTAGGTTTTGGATATGGAGGCGGCGGCGGTTCATACGGCGGCAACTACGGCGGGTCATACGGCGGCGGCGGCGCCGGCAGCGGCAGCGGCGGCCCCGACTGGTGGGACTCGTAAGCGCGCCCGTCGCCTCGCACCCACCCTGGACGCGTCCGCCATCGCTCATCACTAACTTTAAGGGTCACCACCATCTATACCTAACGTTCGCGGACATTCAGATTCATGCGGATTTTGGATCTAGAACAGCGGATAATAACAACGCAATAATGAGATATATTATTTCCAACACCTTATTTAGAAATATACTTGTTTTCCCTAATATGAAATCATGCTTGTTTCTTTCAAGTGCTTTGGCAGTACACATAAAAGGTGTGCAAAACAGATTTTAACATAATTATTTATTATCTCGAAAGGCCAATGCAAGAAACTTATTCTGCCTTCTTTTGAAATAATATATAATATTTTTACAAGGGAAACAATTAACTATACACCCTATTAGTGGAAATCAATTATTTACTTAATAGCAATAAAATTTACAAATAAATACATATTTATGTCATTATGTTTATTACTTGAGTAGTTATCAAGCGATAACTATCTGTTAGGTGAACGCGGAGGCGGCGGTAGGGATGCCTCCTAAAATTCTTATATTTGACGGTAGACTGAATTGACTACGTTTACGTGTGACATGACAGGATGTAGTGCGGTGCGGGTGTGACTTGGCGGTGTAAAAGCGAGCGGCCGCGAGCTCTGAATCTCAGGCGCGCTGCTCGCGGTCGCTGCCGCGGGGCGTCAGTGTGGCCCGCCACTCCTGCTATCAGCTTACCGACAAACAATCCTGACAATCCCTACTATACATCATATTTACACTTCACTTACAATACCGTTATTATGCTGAAGCGGGCAGGTTATATAATAAATTGGCGGGTTACATTGCAACCTCCCTCGTAATTACTGTTCTTATATTAACATTATTTTGCGTGGGCATACTGATACCTGTGAATCATTCGCGTATAGACCCTGCGTAATTAAACACTGGATGAAATCGGTGGACGTAATTAAGGATCACTTTTTGTTCCGTCATTTCATATTTTCTTCCACGTTATGATATCCATGGACCTCGTGCAATTTGTTTTAAGATCATAAAATCAAATGGTGTGGTAATCCCTCATTATTATACCATATTTTAACCCGTCGGAGATTGATGATTTTTATTTTGAATAGATGTATTTTATTGTATAACTTTTTAACTTATTTCTAATCTGATCAATGGAACAGTTAAGATTAGAACAATGGAATGCTTCGGTCTATAATGAAATTAATGATCTTCAGTCTGTTTGACAGGCCATGGGTGAACATTTGCGTAGGTATTTTAATCATTTTTTGACAGTAATTAATATGTGATGAAGTAGTCCTATAAATATAAAAAAAATTGTTTAACTTTCGTTAATTATGTGTATTGTGGAAATCTTAAATGAATGATGTAATAATGTATTTCCAATTATCTATTTTCTGACAGTCTCATTGCTGGCACACTCCTAACACAACTTTTGAGGCATTTACGCACCCTAAAATCGATGTAGCTAATGTTTCAGTAGATTTAGAAATTGAGAAGTACCGATACAGTATAATTGATAAGTAATATTAATTAAAATTTGTCTGTAGAACTCCCATATTGTAATATCTGTCATCAAAGTGGTCTATAATTTGAATGTGAATTTATCAATAAAAAAATAAGAATCAAGTTTGTTTTAATCTTACTTTATACTTATATTCGCTTATCGGTTATTATTGATATTGGTTTTCAGTCTTATTACTGAAAATAATATTGCAATTTTAAATGCTAGGAGCAATAGTTTATTAGTGCAACGCCAGGCGTATTTTAGAACATTATTGCATTTTTTGTATATCAGTCACATTTACGTGTGGCATTTATTATTGTAGGTTCAGAAATCTAAAAGGCCTCTTATGTAGAGATACACCGGATATTCGGTTACTATCCGGTATTCGGCCGGATACCGAATAGTAACATTGCTTGATTTCGGAGTAAACAAATTGGATCTAAGAATCAATCACGGTCATAATCGTACTCGTTTATTATTTTAAAACAATTTTTCTCAAAAATGGACGGCAAAGTCGACTTTGCCGTTTAAAAAATACGTCGCGAAGCACGTAGTTTATGGTCAGTCAAAAATTAAAAAGTTAAAAACAATGCAGTCTCGATTTTGGGACTGCAATGTTGCATACAAATTCCATTATTTGTCGAGTTCCAAACTTTTTAAAAGTTGAAATGGACATATCAAATGAAGGCACAGGCCCATTATGCCGGCTATACACGTAACTATAAATCGTAGCGATTAAACCGTGCAGTCCGACTGTGCAGATAAATCGAACCTTCCTAGTGCCTCCACACGTAGTGTAGTAAATGAAGCAAGTTGTTGTATGGAGACCCATGCATTAATTTCTCAGTCGATGCAATTTTGCTTGGTTATTGTATAGTATGAGCCGAAACTAACATATAAATATCCAAAAAAAAAACACTCCTAAGTTAGGTATTTATACGTAAAAATACAAATCTGTTTATATATTGAACTGAGTAATTCCTCCGTCCAAAATTATTTTACCAAATAAGTTATTTGTATCAGTATGTAATACTAGAAAAAAATCTAAAACAAACATGAGAATATTTTTATGATAATTCCTTTTTTTGTCGCTCATTTTCATCGGAAAATTGCTCTGTCATTTTTTTCTTCTTATATGATCTTAGAATATAATTTGGCGTAGTGGGTAAGAAAATCAAAAAAAAAATGCATACCCAAATGTATGTATTTTAGAACTATTAAAAACTGAGAGTGGAAAATTTCTCAGCCTGATTTCTTTTTAAATATGTACTAAGTAGTCACATACACTTAAATCCAAAATATCCAAAAGAAATATCATACCTTGTAGGTACACCCCGCTCCCTACACACTGCTCCCGATATGTTGTTTTTAATACGCTCGTTATTTTTTGGATGTTTTTATAGTTGAATAGAAAGTGACTTGAAGTGACAACTGTGAACTTAATTCAGTAAATAAAATGGATAGAGAAATTTTCCACAGCGAGTAAAAAGGCAATTTCTGAAAATAGTACAGTTACATGGTAATTTTTTTAGATTTTCATTTTGTAGGTATAAAACTGCAATAAAATGGCATTCCAGTGAAAAAAATAGACGGAGCAATTTTCCGGTCCAAGACACGCCAAAAAATATATTTTATTAATATTAATATTTCTGCTAGGATATTTTTTTTGATATTTCAGATATTGTTGCAATACGTTACATGAATATGTCCGGTGAAGAAAGTTTGAACGGAGCATTTTTCCGTAAAAAGATATTAACGATTTAAGACTTTAGGTATTTACTTTAATTCTATTATTATTATTCTTTGGAAATTTATACAATACTTTTTATTTATTGATACTTTATCATACTGTGAAGTTTTTGCTGGCTGAGGAATTACTGTGGGGTCCACTACCTTTATTTACTACACTAACGCCTCTAATATCGGCGTCGTCGATCGTCAGTTCTCCGCAGAAGCTCACGCAAGAAACATGTTATCCATGTCATCAAAGTTAATATGGTAGTTAAGTTTTTTTAAATTTTCTAATGTTCCGCGCATCGACAACGATTTTTCTAATATAATTCGCAACTGCCACCGATCAACGATAATCGACAACGATTTGTCATACACACGGCAGATAAAACTGCGCAAATCGGACTGCACGGTTTAATCGCTACGATTTATCGTTACGTATGTAGCCAGCAGCCAAACAGATGATTAGTACCGCGACTATTTAGCTGTCTCAAATAGGTTGGCGTATTTTCGGCAGAAAAATACACTTCTATTTTTTTATTAAAAAAATAAAAAGGCGGCAAAGCTAATTTTTTCAATTGTTTCTACTTTTTTCTGTGAAAATATATACGTAAGAACGTTGCTTTTGTAAAATATTTCTATGATATTTATATTTCTTGCACCATTTTTGAGAAAAGCACTATATATGACTCCGCTGGAAGACTACTTGCTGGCTTCGGATTCAATTAAACGGACTCCCAAGGTCGTCCGTTTAAAACGAATCCTCAGCCTGCAAGTAGCTACTTCCGAGCCTCGACAATAATGTACTATAAACATTCCACTGACTTGCACGCGCACTCATTTCGAACCTAGAAATGAGTCCGCGCGAACGTTCACTAGGAAACAGCTCAAAACCTGAACAATGTGCACCTTAAAAACCGAAATGTAGGTATAGTTCCGCCGGTCGAATATTCGGCCGATGCTCCGGCCGAATATCCGGTATCCGGCCAAAAAACTATCCGTTGCGTCTCTACAAGTCCCCTTGTTCATAGGTTTCTTTGGGTTATTCCCACTAGTTACCACCAAGTTCTTACCAGTGGTAACTACTGGGAAAAAAAAATCCCACTAGTTACCACCAACTTGGCTTGGTGTTAACTACTGGGAATTTTTATTCCCAGTAGTTACCACTGGTAAAAGGTGGGAATTTTTTTTCCCAGTAGTTACCACCAAAATATTGTTAGAATTGAATACTAATAAAATCAGTATAAATAGTATAATATAAATGTAGCGTGCTGTAATAAATAATTATGTGTCAGTTAGTGATTCAGTAAACTGCTTTAAAAGTGATCAAACATATTAAAACAGTTTTATCGGTATAATGTAAAAACTAAAATCGAAGAGTCTCATTCTAGTTAAGTAGAAATTTACTTATTATCCGGATTAAATTATGTTATTAACTGTACATTGAATTACATATTTATACAAACGAACAAACAAATCAGTCAAAAACCGACAGAACTTGAGATATTGGCGAAAAAAGAAATATCTCCTTTTTTCCGGTTTTCTTTTGAAATGTTTTGTGTGCTAATAAACGCTTCGAATACATTTTTCCATACATCATTCGGAATACAATGAGACACAACGACACGGTATTTTTAGGAGTAGTATCTCTTATATTTCACCATTCTCAGTTTGTCGAGTAGTTTTCTGTGGTCGAGTAGAAAGACGAACTAAAAAGACGAATAGGACGTACAGTCACCACACGAGATTGTTATGGCATGCCATTTAGGGTTCATTTTGGGTTAAATTGGAAATTCTATAGCGTAAGTATTGAACATCCAATTTATGTTTAAGTCTGTATCTTTAGGTATTTAAATAAAAGTAAACAAAATCTACCCTCAAATGGCTTCAGTCAGTTGAGGGTAGATGAAATCATTACATGATCAAACAATTTAGGTTAAAGTCAGGGGGCCGATTTTTGAATTTCGATCATTCGATTTCGTCACTCGAAAATCGATGGAAAACGGCGAAATGCTAATTTTAGAAATACGAGCGATAGAAATTGGGAATTTAGTGGTATTGACCACTCGTTTTCTATTCTATTAGTAGAATTTAAATGCCTAGCAGTGGATATATTATTGAATGAAATACACGAAATCGAGCGGTCGAATTTCAAAAATCGGCCCCCAGGTCGTTCAGTGACAGATCCAGGCGGTTTTGTATTTGGTTGGTTAACCAGTAAATCTTATAACTTATAACTACCCGAAAATGTACAAATTATTTGTTTACTTTTATCGAACGAGCGAGCGAAGCGAACGAAGTTCTTACAATCAACTTTGAACACGCGCCTGGCTAGCGGCACGTCCCGGCATTTCGATGTTATTAAGCTGAACTGTCAGAAGATAGTTTGATACTCAATAACTAAAGTAAATTTGTTCTAATTTAAATGAAATTGGGTAAACATGTATTCGAGGGCATTATATTTTAGTCATTAAATTATGAGCAGGCTCGATCAAGAGATTGTTGAGCTAGAAGAGCTTAGAAGGCCAAAAAGCTGTTTGTAAGGAGGCTTGCTATTCTGGTCATTTTATTTGCAAGAAAGTATGGTCGAGTTTGGTATCAAATGAAAGTGCTCGGCTTACACTTTTATAATATCGTTTTTAAATTTACCATTTTGAAATAATTAGCAAGATAAAAAAAAACATAATATAGGTATTTGACAGGAAATATTTCGGCTTACCACAGATACCGTTTATTTTAATCTATATGGTGACTTAAATCTATCAGTTAAGGGCTCCACAGACCTTGCAATAAATCCACGCGATTTTTGATCCAATGCCGCCTATAGTGCGACATAAAATACATAGTAGAAATTAAATAAAATGGAATTCAAAAATGTCTAAGTCATGTTATGCTTGTCACAAAAAACTTATAATTTGATTTGTTACAAATATTTTGCGATACCCTACCAGGGTCCATGTGCCTGTATGTTACTATGTACTTTACTCGTTTGTAATATAAATAATATGTACATTGGATGCAAAATAAAGATCTCTATCTCTATACAAAATTGTTGCCATGTGTAAGCATTTTACGTCAAAAATGTGACAGTTACGTAGAAAGTGGCGCCCTCATTTATTAACCGACTTCCAAATCTCAAAAGGAGGAGGTTATCAATTCGATTGTGTGTTTTTAGGGTTCCGTACCTCAAAGGGAAAAAACGGAACCCTTATAGGATCACTCGTGCGTTTGTCTGTCTGTCCGTCTGTCACAGCCCATTTTCTCCAAAAGTACTGAACCAATTAAGTTAAAATCTGGTACACATATGTAAATTCGTGACCTAAAGACGAATATCTTACGTAAACAAATAAATTTTAATCATGGAGGCCACTTTTGACCACAATGAGTAAATTAAAAAATGTTTTTTAAACTATATCGTGTTACATATCAAATGAAAGAGCTCATTTTAAGAATGTCAAATATATATTTTTTGTAATTTTAAAATAAATAGTTTAGAAGTTATTTAGGAAAAAATTACCATCTCCCCCCCCCCCCTTTATCTCCGAAACTACTGGGTCTAAAATTTTGAAAAAAATCAAACGTCAGTATCGAGTTGTACTGACCACAGATACTTAACGACTTAAGGCCAAGCCACACCGGATGCGTATGCGTAGACGTGCACGTGCACGTACGCGTCCCGATGCGTTGTATAATACGAAAACTCATACGAGAGGACACACCGCTTGCGTGACGTGTGCGTGACGTGCGCGTACGCGTGACTTGCACGCAACGCAGCTCCGACGAGACAAACCGGCTGCGTGCTGCGTGCACGCGTCCACGCACCGGAGCGGCAACGTCGCTTCGTTGCGTGCAGTGATGACGTTGTGTTTAACTGCGTTCCCTATGAGAGGGCGAACCGAGCAGGTTCGGACACGCACAGCTCGGTGCTGCATAGGTGCTGTGCGTGTACACGCGCAGCTCGCTTGTATTTATTTACAACTCGGCCGGTGCGCGTGCTGGTTTTTAATATGGATTCAGTGATAAAAGAAAAACTAATTAATATATTCGTCAATACGAATGTATATTTACAACATATAGCACAAAGATTCCAAAAAAATACGTCTTATAAAAATTTGGCCTGTGGGAACAAATCGATGTTAGGTACTAATAATACTATTGGAAAACAAGGTTGTTGTATTGTGAACTTAATAATAATATTATGTACTCTGAATTATCTCGATTCAAATATGAGACATTTTTTTCCTCTAATTGCAATGTCGGCATTCTGTGAGCTGCTTCCATTTGCAACCGGAGTATAATAGAATAGAATACCATTTATTTTAGTATAAGTAACAGTATAATAACATGATGTACTGTCGCAGGAGTGTATTTTATTTTACTGCACGCATGACCGAGCTGCAGCGTGCGCTTGCGTGACGTGTACAGCACACTGCGTGGCGTGCGCTGCGTGACGTGCGCGTCACCCGGTGTGACAGGGGTGCTGCGCACGTCTACGCTTACGTCGACGCACACGTGCTGCACACGCAGCCGGTGTGGCTCGGCCTTAAACCACAAGTAGGCCAGACGTTTGTCTGATACGTAGTATCTTCTTAGTAGTTTGTG
The DNA here is from genome assembly GCF_910591565.1 of Cydia splendana. Classification (NCBI taxonomy): domain Eukaryota; kingdom Metazoa; phylum Arthropoda; class Insecta; order Lepidoptera; family Tortricidae; genus Cydia; species Cydia splendana. The sequence goes on along the minus strand of NC_085987.1, from coordinate 14,474,018 downwards.
AGGCCAGACGTTTGTCTGATACGTAGTATCTTCTTAGTAGTTTGTGAAAAAAATATACAAAATAGTTATTTACCTATAGATGACAGGAAAACCTATTAGAAATGTGCAGTCAAGCGTGAGTCGGACTAATTACTACGTTTTTGATCTGACCCCTACGGGTTTTTTAAAGGCAATTTACTCCCGTTTTACATATAAAAAATACATTGTTAAAAATTGGGTAATGTACGGAACCCTTGGAACGCGAGTCCGACTCGCACTTGACCGGTTTTTTTAAATGTTTGTTACTCCATATCTCCGTCATTACTGGACCGATTTTGAAAATTCTTTTTTTGATTGTATGTATATATGTACATACAGATTGGTCTCGTTTTTGTCAAAACCCAGTTCTGATGATGGGATCCATGAGGAATCGAGGGAACTCCTCAAATCTTAAAGGCATACATATACCTAGTGATTTATTTGTTTTTATCAACAAATCAAGCACATACATTAAAAAAAGTGACATTTGATGAAGTGGAACTGCTGATGATGATCAGAACGGAACTCTTCAACGACGCATAGTTCACGTTTGGCGATTTGTCCTCTTCGTTATGTTTGTTAAGCAAGTTAAGTTTTTAAGCCACATTTTTGTCAAGCTCGAGTTCTGATGGTGGGATCCATGAGGAATCGAGGGAACTCCTCAAATCTTAAAGGCATGCGTATGCGCATGGAGAAATTTTTGTATTTTCATCAGAAAATCGAGCATTTCCATTAAAAACTGTCGCATTTGGTGAAGTGGAACTGCTGATGATGATCAGAACGGATCTCTTCAACGACGCATAGTACACGTTTGGCGATTTCGAATTTCGATTTTGACGGAGCTGGCCCTGGACCCAGACCTGGACCTGGATCCGGGCTCTTATCTGGACCTGAACCCGGCCTGGACCTGGACTTGGACCTGGACCTGGACCTGGACCTAGACCTGGACCTCGACCTGGACCTCGTTCTGGACCCGGAACTGGACCCGGACCCGGACTCGGACCCGGACTCGGACCTTGACCCGGAAAACCACTGATACCTAAACTAAATAAACCACTATGATTACCTACCATAAAATGTAGGTACTTAATAAAGTATAATGATGCCAAACTTACTAGCCCCTCCCGCTCAAACCCCCGGTACTGCAATCCTCACAGAACCGAACTGCTATCACAGAAGTGGGTTCGTTAGGCTAAAACTGCGACCCTTACACAAACGAAATGCTACCTACTAGACATGTGCGCCGCGCCGCCGCGCCGCCGCCGCCGATTTTTCCACGCCGCCGCCGCCGATAAATTTGACCGGCGTATAATCGGCGTGAAAAATGTTGATACCTATCGTGTCTTATTCCATGTTGCGTAGTGAATAGATAGTATCAGACGTATAATTTAAAGATCCTTATGCTTTTTCGCTTATTATTTGCCGGTGAACTAAATTAGCATCATTTTTGTCGTTGCGGTGTTAGCTGTGATAACGATTTAGTGTTAATTTAAACAAGATATAGTTTCTGGATCTCCAGGTTATTATTTGATATTTTTTCGCACAGCTTTTTTGTAGAATATACAATTTCATTTAAAATTACACACGATCAATTCTTAATCATTTTATGGTGATTATCAGCTTCTTGTACTTAACAATATACAGCGTGACCTTAGCCATTGGACAAACCCTGAAATCCCACGTAGGGTTACTTCTAAGAAATGCTCTAACGGTAATATATTTTTAATTAGAACAAAAGATAAAAAAATATATTATCAAACAAAAGTTATTTCCAATAATCGACAACAAAAAGAAACATACTGTATTAATCATTGGCAGTGCTTTTGACAATTTGTTTGAAAATGTGCAGCAATGATGACATTTATCAAAAATCAGAATCTTATTAATGTCATAAATAAAAAAGATAATCAAAACGGTCGAAGAAGGTTTCATACTATTTATTACCTCAGGAGCTACTAACACATACAGGTTGCTCCAAAGTAAAAAAATAGTAATTTGTTAATTTCTTCGTAACCGCTACACCGATTGTTATGATACTTTGTATACTGGTTCTAAATATGCTAATGCATATGTACATTTCGGCTTTGTCCAATGGCTAGGGACACCCTGTATATTTCAATCAAAATTATAAAAAATCAGTCTAAAGCTTCGCAATAAGCTATACTTAAACAACTATACCTAGGTACGTATAGGAACTTAAATCACCAACTATCATCACTAAGCTAGCAGTAAAGAAAACAAAGTAGACCTTAGTATTCCATAAAACGGGACATTTCAAAGACATTCTGTTGAGTGAATCTACCTGCCAGAGACGTTTTCTTTCGAAAACGATGACATCTTTAATCTAACATTACATTTCTGTTAAACTTCAGTCCAGACAAATGTAAAGTATGTAGTTCATCATTATTTCGTAACAAATCCTAGGTGAGGCGACAGCGGCTGGGAAAAGTCAATATACATAGATTTAAGACTTAACTTATAAATATATATTTTTTGTGTTTTATTTGTATTCCACTTACAAAGTAAGTAAAAATACTGCCTAAAATGTAGCGTTTTAAAGTATCCTTTTTATTTTAATATTTAAACATACCGTTGGTAACCGTTAGGTTGGTATTGGTAATAAATGGTTGCCAAGTGTCATGATGGGATATAATTTTCGGCAATAATTTAGAAAACACACATAATATGTTTTGGCTAGCCTAGTAAATACTCAGAAGGCTTTAATATAGAGTTTCTACAGGCACGTTCTCATGCAGTATCAAAAATTATGCCACGCCGATTTCACGCCGATCACGCCGCCGCCGCCGGTCAAAAAATCATCGGACGCCGCCGCCGATAATTATGCCATCGGCGCACATCTCTACTACCTACTAGAAAAGTGGGTGGTTTTACCTCCTTAGAAGTCGGTTTATTTTTCTTAAAAAAAAATCTACTATTTTATGTCGCACTATACGAGTAAGTAGGTGCAACAAAATCGCTCTATATAATTCTTGCCAAACCGCGAGTTCTTAGTTCGGGGCGAACTACTAGTTTAAATACCTAAAGATACAGAGTATAGGACCCTAAATGGCGCAACAATCGCGGAACGTGATGGTATAACTTTTTCATATCTCATGCTCTGAAAGTGGGTCGTTGTTCTAAAAAGTGCGCAGAAAGTGATACGTTTCTGCTCTAGCGCAGAAAAGTGGTGTACTCCTCTGGGTCCCCGTCCCACGAGCAAAGCTGGGTGGAAACAAAATTGAAAAATTGTGTCTTTATTTCCCCGCTTGGAACAATTGATAATTGTTCAATTTTACTAATCCCGTATTGATTTTTTTTCATCAAAATGATGTAAGTAAATTATTAAAATAAAATTATTCTTGATTTCTTATGTTGAATTGTATTTACTCGATTACATAAGGCGGGCACCAAAAGGAATACACCAAATATATTTTTTTTTAAACCTTACACTTGCGTAAATGAGCAAAGGCAGAATCTTATACAGCCACAGTTAAACGTTTAAGTACGTTATTAAATAGGGTTTCAAAGTTATTTAGCACTATATTCATAAAAATAAAATTAAAATACCTACAAGATATAAATGGCTTATTTCACTCACCAATTGTTATTTAAAAACATTTTTAGTGCGGTAGTGTGTTACGGCTTTTAGAACGAAAAAGTAAGAGGCAATCCCGCTAATTTTCATACTACATATTAATAATGAACAAATAATTTTAAAATACTGCAGTTTGTTAAAATATGTGTTTTTTCGTAAATATTGCAATCTAAATGTTTTCGCTAGGGGTTATTTATCTTCACACATGTAAAATCTCCGATTGCAAGTAAGTCCTAATGAAAAAATCATGGCCGTAAGTCTATTAGGTAAGTAGTTGAATTACTGATTTTGCAAAATTGTCTACTCTTGTTTGGTTTCCTCGCATTCGATATGAAAAGTAGAGTGTTTAACTCGGGTGAAAGGCACCATTTCCGTCTCGGACTATTGGCGAAACTACCTCGACTGAAATGGGTGCCTTTCAACCCTTGGTTAACAATCTACTATTAACGCTCAGTAGAAAATTTGCAAGTAGATACCGATGAAATATCAAAAATACTTATGTCTCATGATTGGTGCCGTTACTAATGTTACTATACCTTCCAAATTGCAGCTCAGAGCCATTGTTTTTTACAAGCTTTTAACTTGCCCTGTTAGTATGTTAATTGGTACCTATGTTAGTTGGTTTGTTAATGTGGGTAAAAACTTGGAAGCTGTCGATTTCCGATTGAGCTGAAATTTTGCAATATTATGATGACATGGAGCTGATTTGATGGTGGAGACAGGTGGCCATGGGAATTCTGTGATAAATAAATTTCGGCTGCAAGTAGAACCTGTCGGCTGCAAGTTCACCTAGCAAGCTTCGTGACCTAAACAGGGCCAAATCACGATTTTATGATATACTATATGGCTAGACGGGTTTTCCGCATAGACGCTGTGTGAACTATTTTGAAAGTTGCCATACAAATTTTGCTGTCACTACTACGATATTCGATAAAATCCCGAATACGATACACGGGAAAAATTTACGCCCTGTGAATCTAGCCAGTCTATGCAATAACAGCGAAGCGACGTCGTTCCGTCGGAAGGCGTCGGCCGAGCCGAGCCAACCCGAGCGACGTCGTTTTCGCTCTTATTGCTTAGGCCAGCGGTCGGCAACCTTTTAGCAGTCAAGGGCCACATAGTAGTTAACGAAGTTGATACGGGCCGCACTTTGGTAATATTTGTGACTTTAGCAGACATTGTCGTTTGTCAATATTACATACAAAATAGCCAGGGAGGCTCGCGGACCGCTTGTTGCCGACCGCTGGCGTAGGGCATCAATCTTTTTCCGGTATCGGCTTTTGCTGATTCCGCATCGATAGGGGTGGGGACGAGATCCTAAATCCCGTTACAGACGCAGCGTTGTTCGCAACGCATATGTTGTTTTAATGGAGGTAACATTATAATGCGCTTGTATGCGCGCGTTTTACGAATGCCCCAAAAAACAATGACGTGTTTTAGGGACGCAGACGCGGCAAACGCATTCCGTTGATCGCATGCGCCTATTGCTTTCCGCACAAAACAACCGAGCGCTTTAGACCATGTTCCTGCTTATTTTCTATCGAGTGCGATTGCTATTCAAATTGTTTGTTGGCAACCGTATTATGATCTAAAATATGCTCCGATTTTTTAAAAACTGCTGGCTGAGCCTACTGCAGCTTAAATACCTACTCGACTATAGCAGGTAGGTATACCTATGGTATGTACCTACATGTGAATATTTGGTTGGCATGAACACACGGCCCTAGGTTATGAAGGCAACGCAAGCAGTAGGCATGTTGGCAAGAAAGCTTATACTCGTATATGCTCTGGCAAACCCACATTGTCAGTAGAAAAAGGCGCGAAATTCAAATTTTCTATGGGAGAACAACCCTACGCGCCTACATTTTTTTTTAATTTGCGGCCATTAATTCTACTGACGGAAATGGTTTGCCAAACTCACGCCAAACTATACCTCGTGGTACACTACATACTCGAAAACAAGCGAAAGTTGCTTTTTAATAAAAGGAATTAAAATTAAAAAGAGAATTACGGCTCGATTCGAACTTTAAGATACGTCAAATATTACGACTAGATACCTACGATAATGAATTAGTAAAAGTAAGGGCAAATCGCCTAGCGTGGTACGGGCATGTGATACGGAGGAATGAAAGTCATGTGACGAGAAAGGTATTACGAATGAATGTGGAGGGAAGTACGAGGAAAGGAAAACCGAGGATAAGGTGGATGGACTGTGTGAGAGATTATATGAAACGAACACAAGTGAATGATGAAATGACGGGCGACAGAGAGGTATGGAAGAGAAAGACATGCTGCGCCGCCCCAAGTGAATGGGACAAGGGCAAGAGAATGATGATACACAATATGGATTAGATATGACAGTGTCTAAAGTGACGTTTTTGTTTGAAGAAACATATCTTAAATATCGTATCTAGTCGTAATATTTGACGTATCTTAAAGTTCGAAGATATTATGACTGTCTACCACAGTACCTAGGTAGCCTGTATTACGTACCTACGCGTTATCAAAAACCTTAAAAAGATGTTAACGTTAATACGTTAATATGATGAAAGGATAAAGTAAGTACCTACCTACCGATTTATATTTTTGATACCTACATTTTCAAAATGAGGTAGGTTGTACATACATACCTAAGGAAACTTATTATGTTACCTCAATACATACCTATATTTTGTTATTTTTATTAATTGAAGCGAAAGGAGGAAGGTATTAAAAATCTACATGCAACCACTTATTTTTATTTTTTTTTATTTTTGCGGTGGGAGGGTGGGATCATTAATTGCATGTAAAAAAATACGCAAGTAAGTATAACGGGTTAGCACTGATTGACTAGCACAAGACGAATAAAGTCTAAGGAAAAAACTTGCCTCGGAATTCAAGTAAAAGTCATTCTCGAATAGATGCCGCACACACCTTTAGCCTATCCTCGGCTAGATGGCGTGACGACACCGTTTCATATTTAACAATTTTAACACATAGATATCAGTGAATGAACATGGATCAAAATGATATAAAAATAATAAAATCATTTATCCATATATATACATTTTTTGATAACTTTATACGTTTTCATTTTGAGTTTTAGTCGTGGTGTCGATAGATGGCAGTAAATTTACAGTGACTACAAAATTTACAATGACAGGACCCCTCTATACTATCTATTCTTTTTGCTAGCACGTTATCTTTTCGCGGTTTAGCAAAGTAATATTTTGGTTTTAATGCAACCGCTTTTTTGAAAGTAGGTAGGTACATACATACCTACAGAACACTAAGTTGAAGTTATCGGAAATGTACCTACTCTATTTACACTTATACCTACCTATATTTAGCCCGTCTACAACTTTCAGTTAAGTACCTAGGCCTAAACCATAGACAGAGCTGAGATGTCTTTCAAATTTCATTATTATTAATTTATCTCATCGATTACGTCCAGTAATGGCCAACGGCTTATTGAATGTGTCTTTTTGTGGCGCCTTTTTATTTGGAGATCGCGTCTAGAGCGAGCGGGTCCCCGCCGCGAAGGCATCCACGGAATGCCTAAAAGGTGACTCGTGGATAAATTACGGACATTTCTTCCATTTTAACGATTCCCTTTATTATTTAATTTATTTTTATTGTATGTTACACATTCGGCTTGTAACAATGTTTGTTTTTGGGTCTCATTAGCATAAGACTCATGCTGTGGCCGAAAAAAATGAAGACGCAGCCATTTTGATTTCTCGATAGGTTTTCTTATGACGGGTGTTTTTCGTTAAAGAGCTTCACGTGTCTAATAATAAAGGAGATAGCGGGATGTCTCAATTCCGGAGTCATTTGTCGGGTTTTTATCGCGTCTCGCTTGTGACATTATAAAACAATTAATTTATTATCGCTCTGGGAGATGATTTCGATCAGTTTATCGGCGGCGCGCGCTGTTGGACGTTAATAGTTTTATGTAAGAGGTAATTTTTATTAATTGGCCATTGATAGAGTGTTCAGTCGCAAGTGCTCGTTTAAATACTGTCATGCGGGAACGGTCAATACATATAAAATATTAAATGCCCATCAGATACGAAGCACATCTGCAGTTTCCGTGAGAAACTTGGCATTTCGTCGGCTTTTATTGCCTAAAATAGTAAAATGTTTTATCAGATGACAGAGAATTGAATTGTATTCTCGTTTAAAGGCCATGGCAGGATTAGCTAAGTGAATCTGCCCCTAGCGAGTTTTGGCTTGTAATTTTTGACATTGGAAATGTCTTTTCGTTCGCTCCAGTATAGGCCCCGATTTCACGAAAAAGTGCGATTCCCTTATATCTCGGAGAGTTGTGAAGATATGATATTAAAAAAGGCTCAAAAGACGCGTATTTATAAGAGCTGTAAGGTGCAAATTTCACGGGTAAACGTACCTTATGGCGTTCGGCACTTACGTCGCGTAGCGCCGCATTAGTATTGGATTGGAGCGTCTTTAATAATAGCCTAAGCGCCAACCGCCATAAGGTACCTTTACTAGTGGAACGTCACATTTAAATTCATGTCTAGATGTAGTAGATGTGTTATCAAAAAAAATATATCATCATTTTATAAACCTAAAAAAAGAAAATAAAGGAATAACACAGTATTACTACTAACGCCATATGTTAGAAAAATAATGAATTAACATTCGTGCTAATGTTAATTATTTATTTTTCTAACAGATGGGCGTTAGTAGTAAAAAATATGGACATTCTTACACAAATTGACTAAGCCCCCAGTAAGCTCAAGAAGGCTTGTGTTGTGGGTACTCAGCTTACGCCATCAACAACGATGAATACAAAAGTGGAAAGTGGGTTAAAATTTAGGATTCTGACCCACCTGTCTTCGCTCGGTATGATTCCCAATTTAGCATTTAAGTTTCTTTTCTGTGAATACTGGAATATTCAATCTTGCTGTACCTATTATATATATTCACTGCGGAGGTCAATTTACCCGCATGTTCTGTGACGCTGATGAACTGATTGTGTTAGCAAACTTAAATCGGGTATTTTCAGTTTGAGAAATAGTTTTAAGTACTTAGTGTTACTTTTGCTTGGAACTGCTAAAATTATAAACAAATTATAGCAACAAAGGCACATGCTGTTTTGGTCATCCGACTCATCTTGATGAGCACTTAGGAGAGTAGTACCCAAGATAGAGCTGATGCTGAACCCTGGCAGTACCTAGTGGAGCTCGGGTTTGGTGCAACATAGACCCACGCTGTTTTGGACATCCGACTCGTCATGATGATTACTTGGTAGAGCAGTACCCAAGATAGCTGATGCTGAACCCTAGCAGTACCTGGTGGAGCTCGGGTTTAATACAACATAAGCACACGCTGTTTTGGTCATCGGAATCGTCTTGATGAGCACTTAGGCGAGTAGTACCCAAGATAGAGATGATGCTGAACCCTGGCTGTACCTAGTGGAACTCAGGTTTCGTGCAACATAGGCACACTCTGTTTTGGTCATCCGACAGGTCTTAATGAGTATTTGGAAGAGCAGTACCCAAGATAGAGTTGATGCTGAAACCTGGCTGTACCTAGTGGAACTCAGGTTTGGTGCATCGTAGACACACGCTGTTTTAGACATCCGATTCGTCATGATGATCAGCACTTGCTAGAGCATTACCCAAGATAGCTGATGCTGAACCATGGTAGTGTCTATTGGAACTCAGGTTTGGTGCAACATAGGCAAACACTGTTTTGGTCATCCGACGCTGATAAACTGATTGTGTTAACAAACTTAAATCGGGTATTTTCAGTTTGAGAAACAGTTTAAGTGTTACTTTTGCTTGGAACTGCTAAAATTATAGCAACAAAGGCACATGCGTTTTGGTCATCCGACTCATCTTGTTGAGCACTTGGGAGATACCCAAGATAGATCTGTAGCTGAACCCTGGCGGTATTTAGCGGAACTCAGGTTTGTTGTACATAGGCACACGCTGTTTTGGTCATGTCTCGTCGCGTCAAACTGCTGTCAAGAAAAATTTCATATCTTGCAGCAAATGGGCCGTTGCCGACCAAGACTCGAGCGACGATGACGGCGATGTGGCTACCACTTCTCAAGTTGACTACGGATTTGTCGTGTAATAATTTTCTTGTACTTTGAACATGAATATATCCTGTTTATCGAAAAATAAAATATGTATACTTAGGTATGCGCCACGGCGACAATTATTCAAACTTCGATACGCGTGTGGAAATTTTGCAATTTGTTTGTTCACAGGCGTTATGTCCAGGATACTTGTGTTAATCTAAGAATAAAATAATTATCATTCAACGTTGTAGTTTTATTTTGTAACCTTTTCCTTATCCCGACTTTCACGTCGCTCAGCGACAATATTTTTACGAATTCCGTAGATTCATTTCCAATGTGCTCGATAGTCGTGTGAGGCACGAAAGCTGTGAATTTTTTCGATAATGTGGCTTTGTATTGGTAACAAGTATGCAAAATTTGAGCACCCAAAAGTGAATAGTTTTAAAATAAAAAAATTAAAACGAAATATAATCTTTTTTCAAATTTTTTTTTTCTAGCCAGCCGATTTTGACGTGCATCACGTATAATGTGCATAAATATGTAGGTATATGTTAAACCTACTCAAAAATAAACTGTTAACGAAATATGCCAGTACCTAACTAAGTATAAACAATACACACAATAATAGAATGCATATAATAATGTAGTTTTTTACAACATCAGTAACAATGACCCAGGCCTGCCTTTTGTTATGAAATAGAATAGACAATAAGTCCTTGTCCCTAAATTGCGTTACTTTGGATTTGGATGAGTGATAATTTATGGCCGAAAATAAATTAATTAATGTTGTAGGGCTGTCAATTAGATGAATTACTTTTTATAGGATTGTAAAATATCAATAAATCCATATTTTATTTTATATTTTATGTCTCGTTTTATATGTTTAGTAGTATCATTCTACATATATACCTAGTATACACATGCTTGAATTGTTAACACAGAACGAGTACCTAATATTTTTGTAAAGTGGGGATCCAAATAACCTCGTGGTTTGTAAATCGATGGGTATCGCACTGGTATTGAGTGAATTTTGAAGCTCGTGTTGTTTATAGTGTCCGACCGAAGGTTCGGTTTCGGTTTCGGTTTCGGCCAGTTTCGGCCAAAAATTCATGTTTCGGCTGTAGTTTCGGTTTCGGCCAAAAAACGGCCGAACCTTTCGGCCGGGCCGAAACTTACGAAATGGTATTTGGAACAGAGACCAAAAGTTGGGGAATAAGTAGGACAACGATATTAATACCTAGGTACATATACTGATTCATGTATAGGTACAGAAATTAATTGGTTTATTACATATACTGGACGGTCGACGCAGTCTTAAGAGGCTGTCAATACCTATAACGCACACACTGACTAATTGTATCGGGCCCTGGGCAAGAGAATAATAAGAAAACTCATCATGTTCCTCGCGTAATCCCGGAATTTTTGCCGAGCCGTGGCAATGGGAAAGGGAGCCTAGGGTGCAATTGACAACTAATCCCAAGAATTGGCGTAGGCACTAGATTTTACGAAAGCGACTGCCATCAGACTGACCTTCTAACCCCGAGAGTAAAGCATGCATTAAGCATGTCGGCAGGCAGTGCAAGGTTCGGGGCCCCCTACAGTTAATTCTGCATACAACATGTTCTGTTGTTCAGTACAGGGAAATAAGTTTGCGTTTTTAATTTCAATCTTCAGGCGTTGGCTGAGTATCAAGCTCGGCCTGAGTCGAACGATGTCTTTTTCGCTCTTATTCACTCAGTTATTCAGTAATTTTCCTATCTACCTCTAATGGCAAATTTTAAGCGAGGCTATAGGGCTCAACTAGTGCCGCAAAGTTGATTTTCTCAATAGTTAATATTTTGCAAGGCTGAACAGCTGACTATTGATTAAAACGAACAAAAAACCCTTAAAATTGTCCCCAGTACAGTTTTGTTATACTAATGCTCGACCTTAGCCTCACTTTTTACCTCAATATACCATTGGTTTGTGTTCCACATGTCCTCTATACTTCAGCTTAGCCTTTGGCCTCGCTGCGCCTTGCTCGGCCTGCGGTCTCGCTTTTTAATACAATGGACATTGGTTGGAGTCTGTGCTCAACTACTTATCCTGAAGCTTGAAGCACGGCTTTGACTTCGCATGAAAGTTCGCCTTACTGGGGAACTTCGGACTTTTAGGCCCAGGTGAAGATCGGCACACGGCCTTGCGATATTGTCAACAAAAAATTTCGCGCTCGCTGTGCTCGCGTTTTTGGCTGGTTTTTTGGTTGTCCCTGAATCTACATATTAACTTGACTGGTGAATGAATAGAGTTAGACCAAGAAAATTCTGCAATGATTTTGATAGCATATGCAGTGCAACTAGTGCAAATGTTATTTATACTTACGTCATAATTTCGTAGAAGTTTTGACGTTTAAAATAACACTTGCACTGCGTGTGTTATCAAAATCGTTGCAGAATTATCTTGGTCTAACTCTAGTAATTTTCTTAAAAAACTGCTTAAGTAACATCAATTTCAAGGACATTGGGTGTTGACAGCCCCATAATATGTGTGTAAAAGCGGTTTTATGACATTTTTTCAACGATTTTAACAACTCTACAAAAGTTTCGGTTTCGGTTTCGGTTTCGGCCGAAACTAGAGCCAAAGCCGAACATTCGGTTTCGGTTTCGGTTTCGGCAAAAAAACATGTTTCGGTCGGACACTAGTTGTTTAAAATAAATAAATAAATATTAGGGGGACATATTACACGAATCAACCTAGCCCCAAAATAAGCAAAGCTTGTACTATGGGTGCTAGTCGACGATATACATACTTATATAGATAAATACATACTTATATACATAGAAGACACCCATGACTCAGGAACAAATATTTGTGTTCATCACACAAATAAATGCCAGTACCGGGATTCGAACCCAGGACCATCGGCTTCGCAGGCAGGGTCACTACCCACTAGGCAAGACCGGTCGTCAAGTCAAAAATTAAAATTTGGCGGCCGCCTGATGTTGTAATTAAAAATATTTTTCTCAAAAATGGACGACAAAGTCGACTTTGCCGTTTAAAAAGTTGGTCGCGAAGCGCGTAGTTTATGGTCAGTCAAAAATTAAAAAGTTAAAAACATTGCAGTCTCGATTTTGGGACTGCAATGTTGCATACAAATTCTATTATTTGTCGTGTTCCAAACTTTTTAAAAGTTGAAATGGCCATATCAAATGAAGGCACAGGCCCATTAAACAGCCAAACAGATGATTAGTACTTATAATTAGAATGTTGGTACCGCGACTATTTAGCTGTCTCAAATAGCTTGGCGTATTTTCGGCAGAAAAATACACTTCTACTTTTTAATTAAAAAAAAATAAAAATGCGGCAAAGCTAATTTTTTCAATTGTTTCTACTTTTTTATGTGAAAATATAAGTTAGTTAGTTAGTAAGAACGTTGCTTTTGTAAAATATTTTTATTATATTTATATTTCTTGCACCATTTTTGAGAAAAGCACTATATATGACTCGGCTGGAAGGCTACTTGTTGGCTTCGGATTCAATTAAACGGACTCCCAAGGTCGTCCGTTTAATACGAATCCTCAGCCTGCAAGTAGCTACTTCCGAGCCTCGACAATAATGTACTATTAATGTGTCCGTATACTTTTTTAGCTGTTGCTCACCTACGCAAGTTTAAGGTTATAAAAAAATTGGATACGGATATGAAAAAAAAACAATAAATATGGCGTGGGGGGCTAAAGCAGATGCTATTTTATTTAGTCTTAATTTTTATTCATACTAAGTAATTACAAATGGTTATAAAGTGGCAAGTGTCAACTGTTTTGTAAGTGAAGATGTATAGATTCTGTTTTGTTTGTAATTTTTTTTGTTACCTTAAAGAGGAGTTAGAAAGTAATTTATGGTTTCAATTGTTACAACTATGAAGCCTTACGGAGGTGGCACTTATGTCCCATCGCACTGGTTCAGTACGAAACCGATGCCAACAATGGCGTATGCGCAGTGCGCATAAAGTATAATTTGCTTTAGACAGTGTCATTTTCAAAACAGTTATTGACAGTGCGGGCTTGTGGTATTCAAACGCCTATTATAACGCGTAAATTGTGTTTCGTAAACAAGACATCGGGTGCATTCATTGTTCTACATTGTCCTTATTTTGGTGACATTGTCCCTTTCAGTGATGCACCCAACAAAAGGTTCTGATACATTTTTAGCCGAGCGTAGCCAATTTTGAGTGACAGTTCCTGTAAATTCCTATAAATGATTGAATGGGTGTTGTTCTTGTATTGTTTTTTAAGTCAGAGGTATAAATCAAGTGTCCAAGCATAAAGCGAAAAAAATACTGGGTATTAGGAAATAACCTAATTTAGGATTTGCTTAAATAATTACATGAGTAAGTAGATACATTTCTGTTTATATTAAATTAAACGCTAATATTTATTAAGGTGGTTTAAATAATAAAATTTTATATAATTTTATTTATAATAAAATGCAATGTGGATAAAAAAGCTTCAGACAGAAAACTTCGCTCAACCACGACTGTGTTCCATTTCAGAATTCCGTTGCGTTTCAAGAACTTTTATAAGTTGCGTAACAAGAATTACAAAGAAAACGTATTGCTAGTCGTTATTATAGGTACGGGGTCCTTAAGAGTTCCAATGGTATTCACCAGTACCTAGTTTAAATTCACCAAATAGTGCTTTACAAGACCAACTTACAACACGAGTTACTATGAATAATAACCAAATTACTATACCTACTATAATGTTCCAAGACTTTCCTCGATTTTTTCAGGGTGCCATCATCAGATACTGAACAGATGACAATGCGGCAACTGCGAAAGCAGGTAGGTGACCACACACACTCTCGATTAATTTTCCAAGTGTCTTCGTGGTATATTATACGAAAAAAAGGTTTAACTATTTGAGAACCTGATCATTTTTAAGTCGGTTGGGACAACTAACTTTTTTATGTACCTAATATAGGTAGCAAGATACGCATACTCCATGTATACCATCATAGCTCAAATGGATTTCTCACCATTTAACTTCAACCTAGGTTAGTTTACATATCGGTAATTATCCAACTTAACTTTACAATTTAATTAAACTAGTAGTTCGCCCCGAACTGTGAACTCGCGGTTTGGCAAAAATTATATAGAGCGATTTTGTTGCACCTACTTACTCAATACTCGTATCGTGCGACATAAAATAGTAGAAAATCATTTTTAAGAAAAATAAACCGACTTCTAAGGAGGTGAAACCACCCACTTTTCTAGTTAGCCTTTCGTTTCTGCAGTTTTAGCCTAACGAACCCACTTCTGTGATAGCAGTTCGGTTTTGTGAGGATTGCAGTTCGAACCTAACCAAACCCACTTTTCTAGTAGCATTTCGTTTCTGTAAGGCTCGCAGTTCTAACCTAACCTAACCCACTTTTGTTCGGTTCTGTGAGGATCGCAGTTCAAACCTAACCTAACCCACTTAACGGCGCGTGCGGTGCGGCGGTGTACGGGGGTTTGAGCGGGAGGGGCTAGTAAGTTTGGCATCATTTTACTTTATAAGTACCTACATGTTATGGTAGGTAATCATAGTGGTTTATTTAGTTTAGGTATCAGTGGTTTTCCGGGTCAAGGTCCAAGTCCGGGTCCGGGTCCAGTTCCGGGTCCAGGACCAGGTCCAGGTCGAAGTCCAGGTCTAGGTCTCGGTCCAGGTCCAAGTCCAGGTCCAGGTCCAGGTCCAGGTCCAAGTCTAGGTCCAGGTCCGGGTTCAGGTCCACATAAGTGCCCGGATCCAGGTCCAGGTCTGGGTTCAGAGCCAGCTCCGTCAAAATCGAAATTCGAAATCGCCAAACGTGTACTATGTATACGTCGTTGAAGAGTTCCGTTTTGATCATCAGCAGTTCCACTTCATCAAATGCGACAGTTTTTAATGAAAATGCTTGATTTTCTGATGAAAATACAAAAATCTCTATACGCATGCCTTTAAGATTTGAGGAGTTCCCTCGATTCCTCATGAATCCCATCATCAGAACTCGAGCTTGACAAAAATGTGGCTTAAAAACTTAACTTGCTTAACAAACATAACAAAGAGGACAAATCGCCAAACGTGAACTATGCGTCATTGAAGAGTTCCGTTCTGATCATCATCAGCAGTTCCACTTCATCAAATGTCACTTTCTTTAATGTGTGTGCTTGATTTGTTGATAAAAACAAATAAATCACTATATGTATGCCTTTAAGATTTGAGGACTTCCCTCGATTCCTCATGGATGCCATCATCAGAACTGGGTTTTGACAAAAACAGGACCAATCTGTATGTATATACATACAATCAAAAAAATAATTTTCAACATCGGTCCAGTAATGACGGAGATATGGAGTAACAAACATTAAAAAAAAACCGGTCAAGTGCGAGTCGGACTCGCGTTCCAAGGGTTCCGTACATTACCCAATTTTTAACAATGTATTTTTCATATGTGAATCGCGAGTGATTTGCCTTTAAAAAACCCGTAGGGGTCAGATCAAAAACTAAAGGGGCCCACTGATTAACAATCCGGCGGACGGTATCGGCCTGTCAGTTGTTCGGAACTGTCATAATTTTGTTCTAACTGACAGGCCGATACCGTCCGGCGGACTGTTAATCAGTGGGCCCCTTAAGTAATTAGTCCGACTCACGCTTGACTGCACATTTCTAATAGGTTTTCCTGTCATCTATAGGTAAAGAACTATATTGCATTTTTTTTTCAAAATTTTAGACCCAGTAGTTTCGGAGATAAAGGGGGGGGGGGGGGAATGGTACTTTTTTGGCTATTTTCTTAAATAACTTCTAAACTATTTATTTTAAAATTACAAAAAATATATATTTGACATTCTTAAAATGAGCTCTTTCATGTAACACGATATAGTTAAAAAAAATTAAATTTACTCATTTACCCCCCAAAAGTGGCCTCCATGATTAAAATTCATTTGTTTACGTAAGATATTCGTCTTTGGGTCACGAATTTACATATGTGTACCAAATTTTAACTTAATTGGTTCAGTACTTTCGGAGAAAATGGGCTGTGACAGACGGACAGACAGACAGACAGACAAACGCACTAGTGATCCTATAAGGGTTCCGTTTTTTCCTTTTGAGGTACGGAACCCTAAAAACACACAATCGAATTGATAACCTCCTCCTTTGGAAGTCGGTTATTAAATGAGGGCGCCACTTTCTACGTAACTGTCACATTTTTGACGTAAAATGCTTACACATGGCAACAATTTTGTATGGACATTTATGAATTCCATTTTATTTAATGTCTACTATTAGCTGGTTTGTTAGTGCACATGGTCGTATGGGGATCTTGCACTTTGAGACTATGCGCTGAAACTTGGCACAGTTGATTGTTAGCTGGTCTTGAGCAGATACAGACCGGGAGCCGTCGAGAGCCACCTCTCATTTAGTGGGGGGGAGGGGGGAAGTTCGACACTGCCGCGCTTCACTTGGAGCAACATTTCTCTAAAACTTTACCTATTAGGGCATGTGATATACCATTTTCGGATAAATTGAGGATGAGAAATCTATTTTTAGAACAAAAACAATGCACTTTCTAACAAAAAAAAAGAATAAAGTAGAAAAGACTAAAAAACGTATTTTTGATTTTTATAATCACCAATTTTTTTAAAAGTGTAGTAGGATTCTTAAAACAAAAAATACAGTCGTAAAGCTACACTTATTACGTTTAAAAAACATATAGTTTATTATACAAATCTGTTGATAAATGGGAGATAAAAAATAATATTAAGCGTGGGTCAGAGTGATCTCAATGCAAAATATTATCAAGGTGGGAAAGTTACTTATATGTAATTTGTTCTACAATCGTTTTTTTTTAGTTTTTCGTAAATAACTCGTAAACGGTAGCCCACAGCAAAAAAATATCTTTTACGTAAATAATCTGTTTCAGATTTCTTATGAAATAAGTGCTACTTTTTTTCGCTTGGCTCAATAAAAAAAAATATTGAAGGGAGAAAATAAATTCTTAGGTTCTAAGGTTCTTTAGTTTTTTAGTCATTCGTAAATAATTCGTAAACGATGGCCAATACCAAAAAATGTTTTATTATAGTTGAATCATCGAGAGCGTGGAATTGCATATGTAGTAGTATTGTTTGTTTACAGGCATTCTATATTTGAATTTTTTATTTTCTTGTACTATCAGCATACAACCACTACAAATGCAATTCCATCTTCTCGATAATTCAACTGTACATGAATAATTTACATAAAATTTCCTACAAATAAAAGTTATTCAAACTTTTTCGCTAGGATCAGTTCATCAGAGGAGGAGAGGATTTCAGTAGGATTCAGGATCTAGCGATAAAGTTTGAATAACCTTTTTTGTACCAGTTATTTACGAAAAACTAAAAAAGAAACGATTGTAGAACAAATTATAAGTAACTTTCCCACCTTAATAATATTTTGCATTGAGATCACTCTGGCCCACGCTTAATATTATTTTATATCTCCCATTTATCAACAGTTTTGTATAATAAACTATATATTTTATAAACGTAATAAGTGTAGCTTTACGACTGTGTTTTTTGTTTTCAGATTCCGGCTATACTTTAAAAAAAATGGTGATTATAAAAAAATCAAAAATACATTTTTTAGTCTTTTCTACCTTATTCGTTTTTTTTGTTAGAAAGTGCATTCTTTTTGTTCTAAAAATAGATTACTTATCCTCAATTTATCCGATAATGAAATATTACATGCCCTTATGGGTATAGTTTTAGAGAAATGTTGCTCCAAGTGAAGCGCCGGTGCGTCGAACTTCCTCCCTCCACCCCACTAAATGAGAGGTGGCTCTCGACGGCTCCCGGTCTGTATCTGCTCATGACCAGCTAAGAATCAACTGTGCCAAGTTTCAGCGCATAGTCACAAAATGCAAGGTGTCGTGCACTAACAACTAGCTATATTTTATGTCGCACTATAGGCGTCATTGGATCAAAAATCGCGTGGATTTATTGAAAGGTCTGTGGAGCTCTTAATTGACAGATTTAAGTCACCATATAGATTAAAATAAACTCTATCTGTGGTAAGCCGAAATATTTCCTGTCAAATGTCAAATACCTATATTATGTTTATTTTTATCTTGCTAATTATTAGTGATCGTTATCAAGGTGCAGTTTTCGTAGCAAAGGGTATGGTTGGCAGAAAAAACAAATACATTTGAATATTCACTTTTGTTCTTAACTATAAAATAAATACTTATCTTAGGATTACACCTCTAGATATAACTCTTTACGGTACATAACCTTTTCCGCCCTAATATATTTTTAAAACAATGTAGGTACGTCAAATGACATTAAATGTCATAAAAATACAACTATAGTTGCGTGCAATATTATAGAGACTTAAATTAACCTTCCTGTGACTTCTATAGTGTTCTGTTAACATAGAAAGGTCATTTAGCTATTTAAAATGGATTTTCTCCAATCGACGTGAACGTTTTCCAACTGACAGCCAAAGTCTGTTGAGCAAATTTTAGTCGTTTATTCAGTATAATTTGGATAAGTGATTATAAATATGTATATAAATCTCATATTTGTGAAATATATAAGTAATGTTTAAAATACTTGCGTATTTGTTTTTTTGTCAACCATACTTTGCTACCAATACAGCACGTTGATAGCGATCACTACTAATTATTTCAACATGGTAAATTTAAAAAAGATATTATAAAAGTGTAAGCCGAGCACTTTCATTTGATACCAAACTCGACCATACTTTCTTGGAAATAAAATGACTAGAATAGCAAGCCCCCTCACAAACAGCTTTTTGGCCTTCTAAGTTCTTCTAGCTCAATAACCTCTTGATCGAGCCTGCTCATAATTTAATTACTAAAATACAGGGTGGTCCAGAAGTCCGTTAACATTTGAATTTGCCGCTGTGTCAGTTTTGGCGGGCGGAGGGGAGTGCGGGATATGTCAAATGAAAGAGCAGCCATTAGGAATTTAGTACGATGGCGTCCTTTACCGGAGAACAACGTGCGTTTTGTGTCCGCGAGTATTACCGAAACCACGATTCTGCAACTGTGGCCAAGAGAAAATTTTGCAATATTTACAATGTACGCAATAATAATTTAGCCCCATCTGTTCAAACCATTAAAAAATGGGTTCAGAAGTTCGAAACGACGGGTTCGACATTAAATATGCCTAGATCCGGCCGGCCAAGAACGTCGCGTGACCCTGAAACCGTAGAGCGTGTTCGAGCGTCAGTTCAAGGTCATCCTGATCTCTCAACTCGGAAGCGTTCTACAGTCTTAGACAGGGGCGTATTTTGAAATTTCGCGCCCCGGGCCAATACGTTTCGCCGCCCCAGAAGTCAAGGAAGAAAAACAAAATGCAATTCGCCAGGGGCGCCATACGGCCGTTATACCGCCCCTGGCGGATTGGCGCCCCGGGCCATGGCCCGGATGGCCCTAGGGTAAATACGCCCCTGGTCTTAGACGTATCCAAATCGACTTTAAACAGAATTTTGCACCATGATCTACACCTGCATCCGTATAAAATACAAATTATACAGGAATTGAAGCCTGATGATTCTGAGAAAAGGCTCGCCTTTGCTGATGAAATGCTTGGTAGGTTTCGGGAGTATAACAACATATTCTTCTCAGATGAGGCACATTTTCACCTTAATGGCCACGTCAACAGGCAAAACTGCAGGTACTGGAGTGACAGTAACCCGCAACTAAACCATCAACACACACACAACACAACACACTCGCCCAAGGTAACTGTGTGGGCAGCAATTTCTGCCACGGGAATAATTGGTCCCTATTTTTATGAAGATTGTCGACAACGTCCCATAACTGTAAATACAGTGCGTTATGTTGAAATGCTGCAAAATTTTTTTGCTCCTGCACTGCAAAACTTTAAGGACTTCAACAAGCGGACTTGGTTTCAGCAAGATGGTGCAACTTGTCACACCTCTAATGATGCTCTTGCCGCCGTCCGGGAATTGTTTGGAGAAAAAGTGATCTCTAAAAGAGGTAACATAAATTGGCCACCACGAAGCCCAGACTTATCCCCAATGGATTTTTATCTATGGGGATATCTCAAAAGTAAAGTTTATATCAGCAACCCGAGTACCATAGAAGAATTAAAAGAAAATATTCGCTACGAAATGCAAGCAATTACTCAGAACACTTTGCGGGCAGTGATGAAAAATTTCCAATCTAGATTGATTGAATGCCAGGACAGGAAAGGGTTGCATTTAGATAGCGTTATTTTTAAAAAGTAAAACCCCAATCTGTGTACTTTCATAGTAAATAAACGTTTTTATACTATCCACATGTTTTATTATTCAAAACGACTTCTCAAATGTTAACGGACTTCTGGACCACCCTGTATAATGCCCTCGACTACATGTTTACCCAGTTTCATTTAAATTAGAGCAAATTTACTTTAGTCATTGAGTATCAAACTATCTTCTGACAGTTCAGCTTAAAAACATCGAAATGCCGGGACGTGCCGCTAGCCAGCCGCGTGTTCAAAGTTGAATGTAAGAACTTCGTTCGCTTCGCTCGCTCGTTCGATAATCCCGCTCGCTACTCGTAGTAGGTAGATATTAACGTTTTATCACGACACCAACTGGCCGCGTAGCCAAGATGCCAATCGCTTACGCTCCGTAGCGATCGAAACGCAACTGTCACTGTCGCACTAATATGGAAGAGTGATAGAGAGACATAAAGCTTTTCGTTGTAGAAGCGATAGCGACTGTAACCTTGGCTAGGCCGGCTGTTACATTAATTAAATTGACATAGAGTTTTAAATGAGCCTATTAAAGTACATATATTTAAAAGGTTCATTACTTTGAAATACCGCAATGTAGTACATAAAATCTGACCCCTCCTGCTTTACAGCTAATTTAGTGAGTAGCTATTATTTTTTTACGGGCCATAGTATGAAGTGCACGCGCTATTTTTAAGATTACTTGGAATAGATATGGTTTTGCCACCGCGCCAGACAAATACCACAGTTTATTATCTACATTAGGCTTTTATTATTTACATAAAACATATTATTATGAGTGTCATAAATGCTATAAAAAATTTAATCCTTCCCAGTAGGTAGCTCCTCGTCGTTACGAGGACGAGTAACATTCACTAATTGTAGGTATACTCGTACCTACCTACCTACATAATGTAGGTACCTACCTACCTATTATTTTAGTTATTTTCTAACAATGTCAAAAATAACTTTTACTGATCTTGTTCTTATTTACTCATTGGAGTAAACCACGGCCGTTAAAGGCCTGGGACGCAGGAGCCGTATTATAAAAATATCTATTATCCTCGTCCTGCCACTCCTGCCCAATGTCATATGTGTACCTATTCCATTTTTAGCAAGTTATGAATAAGAAGCCCGGACAGGCCGAGGTTATAATGAAAATTCTTTAAGGATATATATATATATTTTCTAAATAATTTGGTTTAAATTTCAGTGGCTTACACCAAGTATGGCGGGCAGCGAACACCAAAGTTCGCAAATTCAGGGCATCTTACGTAAAGTTGTTACGTACACGTAAAAGAGAAAGATGTCCATAATTTGGTACTTCGCGGTTATACCTAGTTCTTTTCAGGATAATTTCATAGGTACATGCCTACTAAAGTTAGACCAAGAAAAGTCTGCAACGATTGATAGCACACGCAGTGCAGCACTTGCAGACTTTTCTTGGTCTAACTCTAGTGGGGTCCGAATTACAAACGATAACCAATTCATTGGCAGAGAGACGAGCATTTTTTAAATAATAGATTTTAGGATTCTGTATTTAGGTACCTATTGTTCTTGGTGGTTTTGTATGGAAACATTTTTAATGAATACCTATGTGTATCGAATTAAGGGGCCGGTATATGACGTTTTCGATTTAGACCTCACTTTGTAACCATAATTTGTTCAATAAATGTTTGATAATTGCATTAAATTACACGTAAATTTATTCACGAAGAAACCGTGTACCGACTCTTTATGCCATTATATTTTTAATTTGCTGTTATTCTCTACAAATCGACACTAAAAGTATCAAAAAATCAAAATATGGAGTTCCGTTTGAGACAGAAGCAAAACAATTTTGTCTGTGACAGTAATTGAATTATTGTATGATTTTGGAAGCTAGATAATTCAGCTACCAATTTATTATCGATTTATATTTTTACTCACAAAGACAACACAGAAATTCAATCTCAAATGTAAACTTTCGAACAATTTCCATACATTGACGACATCACTCAAAATTCTTCTTCAAGTCAGATGCCCGTTGGGGCTACACCGGAGCACACGTGTACTTCTTCAAATGAAAATGACAGCTTGATTTTCTTGCTTTTGACAATTATATTGACATTAAATCATATACGCACACGAGAAAGCATACCAGTAGATAAAATGTATTTCAAAAAATAGGGTACATAAATATCAGCTCGCGTCTCATTTAAATTTCATTTGCTGTTATTTACGGGTCATTATTGTTGAAAACCGCAGTAAACTATCTTAAAATAATACGATTACAGTCGAATTTAAGTATTATCTTCCTTCAAAACTCGCTTAAAATGAAAAAAGTTTAAAGACTCATCTTTACTGATTGGGATCAATTTTTATTATGCTGGTATCATTTTGCGTCATTTTAAAAACGTATTTGACTTCTGTATGTCAATGAAATGAATTTTGATGACAACTGTAATCTTGTATTATATTATAGAACTTTTATATTAAAATATTGCCTATTAACAGGAAGAGTTATGTAATTCGTATAAGTAATACCTGAAAGTCTTGTAACTAGATCTGTAATACCATGGATTGCGACGAATAAATTATTATGATTATGCCGTTCGTTCCGTCTATATGTATAATGCGTGTACGTGCTGTTCTCTGAAAATCTTCAAGAAAAAATAAAGGCTAGACCAGCACTAAGTACTAGCAAGTTTTTGCGGCTTTGGAGACCGAGATGAAGCTTACAGGCCAATAGCGTTGTTGCCTGGTTATTGTTATGTATACCTATGTATCGAATGTTTTATAAATTGACTGTAAAAAGCAATGTTTTATTTCGATTAGGTCTACATTTTGTGCATATTGCATATCTGAAGTATTTTCGTACTAAACTTGAAACTTCCGTTGAAACTAAATAAAATGTACAGTCACCTGCAATTTATGTTACACAACGAAGGCCGCAAAAATATCTGACACGATCTTATTTGTAGAACCATAAGAGCATGTCACATATTTTTGCGACCTTCGAAGAGTAGGTACCGTCATTACTCATTATCATCAACTTTGCCCGCTTTTTTATTAAACACGAATTTCTCAAAAAAAATCACATCATATGACTTTTTTTTGCTCAGCACGTCCATTGTGATCAAACGCATCAGTTTATGTGAAGAAAACATTTTTTTATCGTGTTTTTACCCATTTTTTTGCGTTTTAGAGGGCGGGCAAATAAAAAAATATCCGGGGTTTTCGCCAACATTGCCCAAGTCAATTTGGTATTCAAATACAGCTCGTATATATGATGATGATGTCTAAGGATCACTTAAAGGTTTTGGGCAATCCTACCATTCCCTGTTAATAACTTAGCGATAAGTGTAAAAACTTTTAAATAAATTTGCTGGGCAATGTTGCCTACTCGTTTTTGCCCATTTCCAAATAAGGCTCGCCTAAGCATTTCACAAAGGCTAGGGTTGTCACTTTTGAGAAAATCTGTTACAATAGTTTAATGACCCAAAATATGATTTTTGTTGTGTTTTCATTCGTTAACGGGATAAAACATCTAAATAAAGGATAATAAGACAAATTAAATACAGTATATATTTATAAACTTATTTTAGTGTACAAACATAACCTTCTTTTACTTGCGAAGTTGGATAAATTACATGAAAGTGACAACCCTAATCCGTTTTTGGTGGTGGGCAATGTTGGTATGGATGCCAAATTACCGGATTACTTTGCCCACCGCTAAAACTTTTGTGTATTTAGGCCTTATTAGTTTAAATCTCAATAGACATAATCTATGCTTCATGTGTTATAACTGAAACCCGGAAATATTTGTCAAAGGGTTCTCAATTTTTTCTACTTGCATTCATTATTTATCAATTTTTTGCCCGCCGAAATATACCCTATATTAGACAACTCGCTCAAACTCAAAATTCCCAAGTCAAGTTATGCACAAGTTTGGCATATACTTTGTCAGAAATATAACCAATTTTCTACTAAAAACAGCAGGGTGGCCATAACTATTATCAATTTTTCTACATTAACGAATTTCTTTAAAATTGTCGTTTTGGGCAAAGTTTCCCTGGAGGCAAAGTTGGCGCTAATGACGTAACATATTATTGCAGGTGACTGTACATAAATGTTTCGGTGATTTTGAGATTATTTTCCAGGTTAGTTTACTAACAATCAAGTTATGCAGATACCGATTTCGTGAACGTATAAGTAGTAAGGTACCGCTATTGTTTAGCGATACCGATTATTTTTGAAGGTAAAACTATACCGGTTGAAATATAAAGATATTAAAATTACAGCAGGGACAATCATTTTTTATAGGTGTACCTAAACCATCATTGGCCGAGCGTTAGCAAAGGTCTCAGTTTCAGCTTGGGCAAAAATGCTTTTGTATGTTCTCCTTTGCAGATCACATTTCTCAACTGATTCTCGTGAAAATTTGTAAGCAGGTTCGATAGAACTATTCTGTTTCGCTTTATCCGCCAAAATGGAATTGCCACCCTGCTGAAACTTTATTTATTTAAATTCCTATTGAATGGATTTTGCACCTTATGAAAAACCGTATAGAGTAGTAAATAACATTTTACATCTGACTTAATGACATCTTGTTTTATTCGCTTTAATTGTACAAAACGCGTATCTCGACAAAGCAATAGTAGGTATAAAGTCAACAATCAAATGAATTAAATAGGTACGTCACGTGTGACATGAACAGACAAGGAAAGCAAGATTAAATGCATTGTTTCTCTTTCATCTTTAAATGGAATGCTTTTACCCTAAAAGGAGGCTAGTGGTCAATACTAAACTAAAAGTCCAATCTTAAAAAAACATGATGGGTCACTGACCTGTCCCAGTAAAGTGAGGTAGTGTGCGTGAAGTGCGCTTGTGTGTGAAATGGGGTAAATTGACAGAATCTGATATTTTACCCACCGCTACCGTCGCCTTAAGGTTAAATTAAACCTTTAAATTAGAATACCTCCACAACTTTGGTTAGTTTTTCGCATGAAAGGTACATATAAATATCTACATAATTACACATTATGTTAAAAAGGTTGACTTGGTTACGCTCCCGTTAAGTAGATCGAACCAAAAACCCGTTCATCTGAATTGCGGCACTCGATCTACATTCCCGAACCCCCCATGGGCTCTTTTTGCCAAACAGCGTGCGGCGTGCGCGTGCGGCGGCGACGCGACGTGTGGTCGCCCACCGCCGCGACTCGTCAACGATCCTTCACCCATCACACGAGCCACGGCGACGACCCGACGAGCTCACCGCAGCCGCCCTAACGGATTTGTCGCCATTCACATCCTTAGCAACGCTAATCAATTGAATGTCCACGGGTATTATTCTGACCAACCTTAAACGAGGCGAACCGGAGGGTTACCTCGTAAAATTCGCTCTTGCGTATACCTACGAGAGAGAGGCAGTTAAAGAAATTTCGATTTTAGTTTTTCGTGGTAGGGCCTCAGTTTGAGTGGGCTCTTCGATTTCGCATATTTGTTTACATCCTCGCTGCTAAAATACATTTCCATTGGTTCGCTTTAAGGATGACTCACTTTAGACCGGGCCGTGTCCGAACCGGAGCTTCCGGCGCATCGTTTTCTATGGAAAGCATCACGTGATCGCCTGTCATGTCATAGAAAAGTAAGCGCCGGAAGCTCCGGCCCGGACACGGCCCGGTCTAACTTGAGTCATCCTTTAGTCTTCGCTTAGATTCATCTGGCGTTCGTATGCAATGCATTACGAAATCTGGACCCTGTGTGTAATGAGTTTTCTTTCGAAGTACCGTATTAATAAATAGTACCTACGTAAGCAATAAAATAAATTAAGCAAAACGTAATGCAGCCCAAAAGAGGACAAAATACGCGTGTTTTAAAGATGGTTGTCCAACATTTCTTGGCAGGTAGTGATCTATTTTAAAGTTGTTCATGAATAATCTGCTGAAATGTCGGGTAAGTATTACGTAACACATAACCTTACATATATAGGTAAACTATGTTTTATAAAGGAATAAATATATTGATAAATCAAGGCATCAATTTATAATACTGATCAATTGATCATAGTATTCGTCACATAGAGGTACAGTGACAACTGTCATATAGTTTTAAGTATGGAAGGTAGAGGTACCTCTACCCTCCATAGTTTTAAGGTTATAAGTTGTATGGAGATAAGAGCTGTCACCGTCTTACTTATAGCTAGATTTTTGAAGGTTTTATGAAGTAGATAGGTACCTTATAAATTTAATTGTTTTCATTTTATATAACTGTATTGTACCTAACTAAGGTACTTAATATGAGCACAAGACATAATTTAAAACCATTTCAGTCCAATAAATATTGTTATAATACTGGCCCATTATAATCTAATATGTGTTATTAG
This sequence comes from Cydia splendana, assembly GCF_910591565.1. NCBI lineage: Eukaryota > Metazoa > Arthropoda > Insecta > Lepidoptera > Tortricidae > Cydia > Cydia splendana. The sequence goes on along the minus strand of NC_085987.1, from coordinate 14,446,765 downwards.
CCATCCATTCATATGTTTGTGTAAAGTTAATAATGGGTACCAAAATAAATTGAGAACCAGTTTGTAATATATAAGAGTGTAATAGCGTAGCGGCAGTTATATGATCGTGTAGGTAGGAGGTGCCGGGCGCGGCCACGCCCAGCGTCGCCTCTACATGCTATGTAACTGCAAATGTAGTACATAGTCTCATGTACAGTATATTATGTATACTTGTTAAAAGCTTTTAATTTCACATGACTAGGTAGTAGGTACTCTTTGTTTCGTACAACTATAGCTATTAGCTGCAGTCAATATACGTGTTCAACTCGTAGGATACCTATGGATGAAACACAGCAAGAGTCCAACAAACGTTGTTAGTATAAAATGTAAGTAATTATAAGTAGGTATTACATCTTATTCAATCTTACACGTACGGCTATAGTAACTGGAAATTTATATTCCCAATAGGGCTTGCAAATATTCGAAACTTCCAGGTATTCGAATATTCGACTTTTACTGACGAGATATTCGAATATTCGAATAATTATTCGAATATTTAAAAAAAGTAAGAAAAGGAACGAAAAATCGGTTTATTATAGTTTTATTCAAAAGCTTTTTTCACATATTGCTAAAATTAATGATATTTTGCAGAAATCCACTTATTGACTAGATTTTATCATCCTACTCTGAAATACCCACGTTTATAAAAGCAAGTAAGTACCTAAAACGCAAAAATTAGACATTATCAATATTTCTTGATAAAACTTTTTATTATAAATGCGTCGTTGCGTGAATTAATATAACTTTAACCATCCAAACACGTATGTAAGAGAGAAAACATTTTAGTAGGTAATCACTAATCATTTTCTGATTTAAATTAACTTCTTGTCGTTAAGAAGCCTGTAAAATGGCCTTTAATTCCATTGTATTTTGAATCTTTATTGACTTTATTAGTCTTGGCAAGTTTAGTTTTGATTCCTAATGGTCGGCTGTTATATAATAAGTTATATAATTGGTATTGGAATATTTAAGGGAAAAAGTTGGCTGACTACGGGGTGGATTATTCGTTAGCTAAAGGTGCATGGTTAGATTACCTAGTTCGGTAGGTTTGGTATGATCAAATTTGTGAATTGCGATAAAGGGCAAGGTTTAGACTTCGAATATTCGCTTAAGGTACGCTTTTACTCAATAAACAAAATGATCCTTTATCTTAAAACTTACGTAAAGTTACTTGTACCTAGAAAAAGCATTAGCCGCACCGTAATAAAACATACTTTTTGATTTCGTTTCCTTTTGAAATTGAGTTAGGTTCTTAGGTTTAACTGTATTCACGAAGCCTATTGAGAGGAATACAGTAAAAACATTATTTCCTTCGCATTTGGGTACCTACGGTTCCTCATTCACTGTTAATACCCGGCAAAATACACAGAAACTGTAACTATAACGGATGAAAATAGATTTTACCTAGTAATAAAAAATATTCGAATATTCGAAACCTGAGCGGCCGAATATTCGAATATCAAAACAGGTCGAATATTCGACATATTCGAATATTCGAATATTCGAATTGCAAGCCCTAATTCCCAATGACTACAATTTCACAATTGTAACGGAAATCACTAGAACGAAAAAAACCCTACCTCTTCTATCTTAACCTTTTATAGGAGACGTAGATTTATAGAGGAATTGATGTTATGGGGAAGGGACAGGGATCTTGAAAGGGATCTTGAAATTATAATATGTCAAATAATTGGTGAGAATGTTACCGCTCGATCAAGAATGAACATAATATAATATATAAAGCCTATAATGCTGACTTAGGTAAGCAACAGGCATACCTACAACTAAAAAAGGAAATTAATAAAACTCTTATAATCTGGCCCATTACCTCCCACAGGTTTAAAAAGCTAAAGTGCAAATTTCTCAGGACTCTCTCAGTTTATGTAGAGAAACAAAAATATTTGTTAATGTGATACCTGTACTTATTTGCAGGAAATACTTATGTGCAAAATAGAGCCTTATGTGGATCTTATGTGCACGTAAGTAGGTAACCTACGTTTGAATATATTTAGACGTGAATATAGATGAGAGGCGGGAAAGACATGTCTTTGTCATGTCAGGTAGGTATCTACAGTTAAAGTAAATACCTATACAAATATGTATCGTCAAACATGTGTCGGATCCAAAGAAAGATAAGATTAAGTGAGAACCTCTGTGTACAATATTGTGCTATAATATACAACTTTTGTTAAGAAAATAGAAAAGCAAAATACATAAAGTTTACCTTTTTAATATCTATGTGAAAATAGGGTACTGACAGCACAGTCTAATAGATGGGCCGCTGCGGTTAATAAATTGCCGAGATGTAGTATTTATGATTGCAATTACTGGCCTTTGTGCTATAATAGGTGCTACCCTATAGACCTTTAACTACACAAGAAAAGAAAATGTTGTAAATTATTAGGAGTTTTATTTATCACACTGCCTATATACCAGGAAGGGATTCGGTACATTATTGCAACTATTGATAGAAGTAAAAACTCAACACCTAATCACAAATGTGATACGTTAATATTTAGGCGAACACATTCATAATCATTTTAAGACTGAACCTCCAACTTACATTTAAGATTTTGGAATTTATATGTTATTTCCGCTTAGAATCACGAGCACTTTCGAGCTTAATGCGATAAAAAAGTGTCCCCAAAATTGTATAAAATCTTTGGTCCGTTTTGTTAGGGTCAGGTTACTGAAAACGTGACCAAATCGACCAAAAAAGTGGGGATATTTTCTTTTCTTCGTATAATTGGAAAGAGCTCTTGATTCTGAGTAAAAATAATACGAAAATTCCCAATTCTAACACAAAAGTTTACAACTTTAAACAGATACTTATGCCCATAATTACAAAAGCTACTGATGTGACTTTCCAACTCAGAGGGAAAACAAGGCCTTACTGAGGTTAGTCCGGTTTTATCAAGTTTTCATTTACCAAAGAGCAACTGGTGCAAATATAGTATTCCGAGAACCTTATATGTAGGTAACCTGCGAATGCGAAACCCGGTTTAAATTAGGTACATATAAAATAAAATATAGTACAACATAGGTTTCTTCACGTAGAATGCTCCATAGTCAACAAATATTTGCTAACCTACTCTAAAACTCATGTATACGTGAATAAAGTAAGTACCTACATAGGTAGAGGCATGCAGCATGCCGCATGCTAGAACGAGATACGTAGATACCTACCTAAACCTATACCTACCTACGTCTTCCGAAATAAGTACCAAATATACCTACCTATTAAAACAAAAGTCAGTATCCGCTTAAAACAAATGACATCTCCTTTTCAACCCCACTATAGAATGATAGTTGTGATAATAAAGTAGGATTAATTGACCATTTGGCCTCACAATGTCGCCGAAGAACTGCGGAAACAGAACATTATTGCCTTCATAAATAACGTGTAAGAAACTTCGTTTACGAGCACAAAATGTTCCATTTATAGAAAATTACTTCTTTATAACTACTAGTTAATACTTACTAGTACGGGTGTTCTTTGGTCGGTCATCATAAAGACTAGTTCATTGAAAAAAATGTGAAATACTCGTACATATGGGGTTGCCAGATCGAAAGGCGCTATTATCGGGAAAAAAATATCAATTTTTCGGGATTGTGGGACTTAAGTCGGGAAAAAAAACATTCAAATGAAAGTAATTGTATTGTAAAAACAACGATGTTTTACATTATTGGCACTACGTCAGCTGCTCTGCCCATAGACGTTTTTATATAAAAATAGTATTAATTCTTTGAGATCTTGAACAAACAATAAAAATGTCTTCTCATTATCTAACTACCTATATTATCAACGCGGGTCGCTCGCTCGCTCAACGACAGTTCGAAACTTGAAATTATTGTTTAATAACGTGAAGCTGTTTTTAGGGTCAATTTTCACTTTGTCGGGAATCGGGAACACATGCTAAAAATCGGGAGAATCCCGCCATATCCCGACCATCTGGCAACCCTACGTACATAGGAGGAAACGTACGACTGAAGGACTTGTATCCATGGTCATGAAATAAATTAAAAAAAAAGGAGGAAACGTATAGGTATATGTCCACAGGTACAACGGGGTTTGCCGGCCAAAGTATTTTACAGATGGCGCCAGCATAGGTTTCAATCCCTAGAATTGTGTCAACCTCGTATTTTTTTTGAGATTTTATGGCCTGGCCCTTTAAGCCAAATCTTATAGAACAAAACTATCGCCATCTATAAGAAGTAGTGTTCCCTCGCTTTTTTCTTGTTTCTTAAAAAACTTAGCTTTACTACATATAATTAATTTAACACACACTATTATTATTTTAATTACATAAGGTTTGATATTTGTGATTATTTATTTATGCATTGGGTCGGGCACCGTTCGCCCCCCGCTGATGCCGCTGCGCTTGGCCATTTGTCCAAGCCGCTTTATATCCACCAAAACCTAAAATAATTTACTACCTGATGTAATATAGTTAGAGACAATCGTAGGTAAACTGAAGAGCGACATATTATTCAAGCAGTCTCTTATGTTTAATGATTACCTTGCCTGCTACATGTTTTCTTCGGTAAATGGATAAATTAATTTTTAATCAACAACAACAAGAAACCTAGACAATACGAGTACCTACCTAAGTCTTCTTAGATAAAACAAATTAAATTATAAATAAAATATCATATCTTTCGTTGCGAATAATATATAAAAACCGATATTAAAATTATTCACTACCTTGTAGACACCTACATCTCACAGTCATAACAATAATTTCCAAGAAGGAGTTCCAATCTGATATGCATGAGCAGTTCCGTTTCACCATATACCTAACACTGTTAAAATTACCAGTAAGTATATATACAAAATGCTTGTGTTTTACATGATTTTCGGTCAAAAAGCTAACATCTTTTAATGAAAACCTTTGCATCCAAATGTCCACGCATTACCATAACCACTGCACATTTTAAAAACTATACACGGTGTGGCCTGTAACACGAGCAAATAATTAAAACATAGATTGTACTGCTCAAACGGTGACCCTTTGTTCTACAACTTTTAAAAATTATGAAGTATTTAGACTCCCTATTTCATACAAAATAAATATTATTTTCAATGGACGCCATCGCCACGCCATATCATTGTGATTGACGTTGCTTGTCACGCCTTAAACATAACAAAATTCGCAATACATTGCGTCTTAGAATAAACTTTAAAGTGTATTAAAAATCAAACCCCAAGTTATTTTTAAAAGTCGCTGAACAAATGTTGGTCAATATGAGGAGTACAGCCTACAGTTTAATTTGTTACAGGCCACACCCGGTATATAGACTAGGTAGGATTTAAAGTAAAATTCTAAAGCTATTTGTTTTTTTATTCGCACATAGCGCATGCTCAAAAGCGATTGTTTACCGCTAACGACAAA